>NW_021939882.1:11507728-11679247 GCF_001715985.3 Manacus vitellinus
GACATTTTGTCCTAGAACAGTTTGGGTTGGAAGGGACATTTAAGCTCATCTCATTCCACCCTCCACGGCAGGGACACCCTCCACCAGACCAGGTTATCTTTTATTGTGTGTTCCTTGCTGGCAGACCCCTGTCTCCGTGTCTCCTAAACCAGGGAGAGGAGATGCAGTGTTGTCCTTTCCATGGACATCCTACAGACTCCTTTCTGACCAGCATGTCCCAGCTACAGCACCTGTGAGGGGCATGGCTCCTCCATTCCTGCAAAACCTTTTCAGCCTGGGAAGATGCTCCTCTAGATAGACATAGGTTAAAGCTCCCATGTGTCACAAGTTAAAGGAACAGGAGGAGGTTTGGATCTGCTCAAAGAAAGTGGAAAGCACTTCAGGTGTGGAGGAGGCATATCTGGCCTGTTCTTGCATAGTTTAAGGTGGGAAGATAATCACATCTGTCCCCTTGCATATCCCACCAATGTAACTTCCTATGGGCAGGATGTGGTGGAGTGAAAGAGGAGCTATCAGAAATGCACCTTGTTTTAATAGGAAATCCTCCAAAATGGATTTTTATGGTTTTTCTAAATGCATGTATACCTGCTGTGGGCTTTGAAATGTTTTTGTCTGAGTTGTGACAAACATCCTAGTCTTGTGTAGGAAGCACCAGGTCCTTTGATCAGAGAAATGTCTCTTTGGTCTTGAAGAGGGAGGGATCAATCCGGTCGTTCCCGAGACTAGAGCTTTTTGTCTTTGAGTACATGTATTTATTGTACAAAATAATTACCCTTGCCTTCACTTGCCTTTGGTGGGAGATGCTCTCTGTCTCCTGCCTGCTGTGTTATGTTATCTGAGGTGTCTTTTTAGGTAAAAGGGAAGAGATAAAGGAAAGGCTGAATAGGGACTCCTCATCAAGAGGGAGGAAGGTGAGCAGCTGTGTGTCTGTCTGTCCATCTGTGACAGCTGAGATCTCTGCAGTCATTCAGCTGCAGCCTCACTCTCCTAAACAAGCAGATTTCTTGCATCAAAAGAAGCAGCACCATCAAGAAGAAGCAACCAAATATTGCCTCCTGTCCACCTCAGTGCTGGGCTGGTCACTGGGATGTGTTTGTGGTGAACTGTGACCAAGGAAAACCACTTTCAATTCCCCATCTTTTCTGTATTTTAAACCAAAGCTTAATGTATTCTGTGTATTTTTGTTGGCAGATAGCAGTGATCATATATTCCTTTTAATACAGTATTTCCAGCTCAGCCCAGCCTTGATGTTCAGTGTACCTGGCTGGACTCTGCAGGATGCTTTGATTTCCCTTTGGCAGCTGCATTTTATGCCCCAATCAGCAACCAATTCCCCTTTCTCCATATAGTCTCCAAATCCACTCCTGCTGTGGAGTTTTAGTGCTCTCCTAGGAACTGGTCTGGGAGGGAGGAGGGAGCTGATGCTCTGCTGGGCTCAGGGTTCCACGTCTGCTGTGGCTCAGAGCCAGCCTGGCAGCACAGGGAGAAGTTTGGTGGCTCAGGGTGACACATCTGGGAGGGTAAAGCAGCACTTGTGGTTCAGAGGTGCTGCTGGAGGGGAGGGCAGTTGGTGGTGGATATTCTGCTCCTGGTGCAGGATGAGGCTCTTCTCCCTTTCTCTGGGGGAGAAGTGTGTGCCTTCAGCTCCCAGTTCCTCACAAAGCTGGAACATTGCAGATGTTCTGAGATAACCCCACCTTTGTTTGCAGGTCAGGCTGTTCCTGCAGGGTCACACGTGAGGCTGAACCTGCAGACAGGAGAGAGAGAAGCCAAACTCCCAGACAGTGAAAATGGGAGAAGTGACACGAGAGAAGAGAGAAGAAGAAAAAGGTACAAGAGGTGCAGCAGGGTGGGTGGGCTGCAGGATTCATGCCTTTTATTAGAGGCTATGTTCCCTGGTGCACCCAATTACCGTCTCTTCCTGAGACTTAATTGCTGATTCAAGAGTTCAGCAGTGCTCAAAACGGAGCCCTGTCCTTTGTGATCCCTTCAGGATGGCAGTGGATGTGCCCTCAGTGCACATTCAGAGACACCCTCATGGCTTCTCATGCTACGACACCGAAACTAAATTGGCAGTGTGGCTTCTTTAAATGTGATTTAGTCCTTTGTAATATCTGCAGCAGTTGGTCTGAAACTGCTTTCTGAGCTCAGCCCCTGGGGACAGCTGTGAGGGGCTGTGTGACCTGAGCCAGGTGCCCTGTTCCAGCTGGGAGCAGGATCCCAGCTTTCCCTGGCCCATCAGACGCTGCCATGGTCTCCAGGGATCACACTGCCTTCCTGCACCCACATTGTTAAACGTGTTCTAAACGTTCCACTGGTGCTGACTTTCCCCTTGGCACCCTCCTAACCAAGACAGGGTTAGTTTCTGTGGGGAATCTCTTTCCTGAAGTGTGTGGGATTTCCCACTTCTTTCCTCGCTCTCCCACTGACTCCTGCTCAGGGCATGGAGATGCTCTTTATCTTCATGGTGCCTCAGCAGCTGGATTTCCTTTTTATCCATGCAAGAGTGATTGTGGCCCAGATAAACCCTCCTTGAACCAATGAGAAAGGCATAAAGAGCAGCACAACATGGTTTTTAGCATTTCTGTGTGATTTCTGTGTGGATTTGCCCTTGCTCTGACTGATGATGCTCATCAGAACTTCAGCTGAAATCTCCAGGTTAAAGCTTGTGAGTCCTTAGCAATGATGTAGTGTCACAGGGGTGCTTTCTGTATTACAACATGAAATTCTGAGGCATAAATTAATCAGCTATTTTTATTGTGTTAGAACTTTAGATTTTGGGTCGGAGGGTTTGATTACAGAGCCTTTCTTGATTGCCAGGGTGAGATGTGTGCAAACCACTCACAGAATACAGCACTCAGACTAATCTTTTCTTGAGTGTGGTGCTTTTTTAATCCCTTTCCTCCTGCCCTTAGCCCTTGCTAGTATGTCACAGTGAAAATAGTATAGATGCAGTTGTTTACTCAAAACATGTTCTGGTTTGTTTTGTTTCTTCTGCAAGACTGGGCAAGGTGGATGTTGATGCAAATTCATTCACGTCCCAGGAGCTCAAAAAGGCCTTGGCGAAAATGAAGGAAAGTGAGAAGGCAGAAAGGAAGGTAAGGAGAGTTCCCTGTTTGTAAAGCAATGCACAGTGCTGTGAACACACCCTGTGTTACACATTGCAGAAATATGATGGTTAAAGTGATTGCTTGGGAAAATACTGGGCAAACTAATCTGGTGAATATGAACCTAAAATACCATTGCTAACCTGTCAGTGATACAGTTCCCTGGCTTTTCTGTATGATTCTATAATTCTGTGAATGGTTTGGGTTGTAAGACACCTTAAAGATCATCTCTTTCCACCCCCCTGCCATGGGCAGGGACACCTTCCACTAGCCCAGGTTGCTCCAAGCCCCGTCCAACCTGGCCTTGGACACTTCCAGGGATCCAGGGGCAGCCACAGCTTCTCTGGGCAACCTGATTTATTTATTCAACTGCTGCTCGATTCACAAAAATGTCTGCAGACCCCAATGTGGCCAGATTGCAGTGTAACAGTATTTATAAAGGGAGTTCCTTTCCCTGTTACTACTCTCCTTGCTTTAGGTTTCCAATCTCATGCCCTGGGTAGCAAAACCTGAGTGGCCATGGTGAAGCACAGGCTGAAGTTTCCTTACACAAGCTCCAACCCAAAGTAAAATAGAATAGAAGTGCTGCTTCCAGGCCTCTCCAGGCTTGGAACTGTCCCCAGCCACTGGTGGGATGATATGTGACTCCTCAGGGGGGTCACAGCCTCTTTGCCCTCTCCCCCTCAGCAGCATTTCCTTAGACCTTCACTGCTCCTGCTGCCTTGGCATTGGCTCAGCTGAAGGACAACTGAAGTAGAATTCAAGGCTCTGAAGTCTTGAAGTCAGAGTAAGGCTTTTTTCCCCTTATGTGGCAGCAGGGCAGTATTTCATTTGCTCTAAAATTATTTCATTGTTGCTGGAAATGAGGATCATTGAAATGCAAAAATTAGCGATGCTCTATTACATGAAAATAAGCTATATTTTAACCCCCCTGTTAGAATAGCTTTTGTCCCATCAACTGGGCTAAAAGCAGCTACATCTAATGGACCTTAAGTATTCCATTTACAGTCACTCCTGCAGGGAGCAAATTCATCCTTGAAGGAACTGTGTCAGAGGAAACTCAGTTACACCGAGCCTGTGCCTGTCTGTGCTCTGGCAAAGGCAGTTTGGAGTGGTTGGGTGGGGGTGGCACCGTGTGTGGTACCTGTGGTAAACTGGCCAGCAGTCATTAGGCTGACAGAGCTTTCACTTCCATTGCTCACTTGTTTTTCCCCGATGGCTCCAGCCCTTGGCTTCTGTTGCTGTGTGAGGAGCAGGGCAGTGCTTGCAGGGGACTGGGGCTTGTGGAAACCCTCCCGTTGGGGGTCACTCCTGGGTACAAACATGGCTTGGTATTTGTGTTTGTGATGAATCCCTTTGAAAAGGGTCTTTCTGGCTTTCTCCTGCTCTAGGGAAGCCCAGCTCCAGCCTGGCCTCTCTGCTTCATCCATGCCCTGCAGCACCAGGCTCTGTCCCTGCCTGTCCCAGTGCCACCAGTGCTCCTGTGCCTCTGGGGCTCTCCTAGATCTCTGACAGATCATTTTCCTTCTCACCACATGCCTTTTGTCAGCTCTCTTGGTTCGTGGCAGCGCTTGGGGTGCTGTTACTACCAGGGAGATGAGCCCTGCTCAGGACAGGCTGTCCCCTGGCCAAGCCCCCTGGCCTGGCACTTCAGCTACCCCCAGCTTATCACCACTCCTTCTGCTTCCCTTTCTGACAGCTTCTGTCCCCACAGTGAGTGCACCTTTCCCTGAGAGATAAAGCCATCCTGGAACGTTGGGATACCAAAAGCATCTTCATCCATGTTCGAGGAGATCTGCTTGATGCCACTGGCATGGAGTCACTGGGCACTTCAGGCTGGATGGGACCTCTGGAGCTTTCCAGCCCCATCTCCAGCTCCAGGCAGGGTCAGCTGTGGGTTCAGGGAGGTTGCTCAGGGCTTTTTCCAGTCAGATCTTGAGAACATCTACTTGCAGGCGAACAGAGAACAGCAATGCTGCCTCTGGGCCCCATGCACTGGAAAGACATGAGATGTAGAAATGGTGTACAAATGGTGTATAGATGTAGAAATGGTGTACAAATGGTGTATAGACCTAGAAGTGGTGTACAAAGCCCTGGTGCTCACTGGTGCTGCAGGTATGTCACAGACAACTGGGTTCCTGGGCTTCTCAGAAGGACCCTCCAGTGCTGCCCCTGCATCTCTAGTGCACAGCACTAAATCCATTGGCATGGACAGCCAGGTTCCCCTTGTAAATCTGAGGCTGGGATTTCTTTCTGTGTCTGTCTTGTCTCTCTTTATCTCCTATCTTCACATGTGGTTTCCTCCTCCTGCTTTCAAGGCTCAAGAGGAAGAGGTGAGGAAGAAGTTCCGGCCCATAGAGCAGCTGAAGGAGGAGTTTGAAAAGCTGAACATGAAGATGGAAACAGATTATGAAATTATGGTTAAATTAATCAGCAAATTCAACAGTTGTGCCTCCACGCTGGATGAAAAAGTAGCAGCCCTTTATGATCTCGAATATTATGTTCACCAGGTAACAAGAATGCATTAGTAACTACCATGTAAAATCCAGGGGATGTGGTGTCAGAAACGGGGGTTTATTTTTCTTATCAGTATCAGGTAATACAAATTGCTTAATTACCATAATCCTGGGACAATAACAGACAGCAGAGGGCTAGTGCAGGCTTATTTTATATCCAGGTTTGAATTAATCATTGCTTGTGCCAGGAGCCAGAAGTTTCCTAGGGGCTGCCTGATCTGTTATCTGTTCTCAGGTGGGTTTTCTTATCCTCTCTTTTTCTTCTTTTATCTGCTTAATGTTACAAAATGGGGTTTTATGTGCCATATTTGGGTAAGTAGAGTGGTGGCTGTTAAGAAAATAATTATTTTCTTGCTGCTTCCATGGAAAGCTGCCGTGGTTGCAGGTATGTGCCCTTACATCAGTTCACAGGGAATGTTTTTAAACACCTAAAAACCTCTATTTTGTCTTGGCTTGAGTAAGCAGTGGCATGTAGAGCCTCACTGTGCTAATTAGCTCTGTGTGAGGGTGAATATATTTCCTGAAGTCTTTCTTCCTCAGGTTTGGGCTCACACTTTTCCCCCCTCCCTCTGATCTCTCTTACTCTGCTCTCAGGTGACACATTTCTACAGAGCTCTCCTCCCTTGGGCTTGGTGCCTTCCCTGGTGCCACCCCTAGGTGGGTGTCTGGGCATCGGGGCTCTGTTCTGCCTCATGGGAAAGGACTTGGCTTCTCCCTCCCCAGTGACTGGGATAGTCGGGAATGGTCTGGGAGAGTTTCCAGTGTCACTTTATCATTTCAGAGGGTGAATGGGACAACTCTTGGGAGGTGCCCTTTCACTGGAATGTCACTTGTTAAACCAAATGTGGTACTTTAGGGGCAGATAGCTGAAGGAATGTGTTGCTGAGAGAGGGAGTCCATATGCCAGCTAATAGAAGTGTTATTTCCAGGGCTCTTTGTCCTGAATTTCACACTAAATCCCTGTCCTGGGCATGCAGAAGCTTTTGTGCTGTTTGTTCTCCCTGCTTTTGTTTCACTGATGGCATCCACCTGACTCAGAGAATAAGTGTGAACAATGGTTGCCCAAAGAGCTTCATATTTGTACTCAGGGCTAATCCTGCCTGGTTAAGGGTTCCAGCCTGCTGAAAAGCGACCCCCAAACCCCCTGGGATGCTTCGGATTCCAGTGTAAGGATCTGCACTATTCCAGCATAAAATCCTGCCTGCTTGTTGTAGCACAGGATGGGGCAAACAATTTCAGATTGGTGAGAGGAGCAGGGACTGGAGCATCAAAGGGAACCACACTGAGCATCAAAGGGGTCAGAAAGGGGGACTGGCAGGGAGGCTGGCGGGAGCACAGAGGGCTCCTTTGTGCCGTGATCACAGCGCTGCTCTGTGCCCGCGCTGGCGGGGCAGATGGCTGGGCAGCACCTTCTCGTCAGGCAGGAAGCTGATAAGAAATATGACTTGTCTCTAAGCCAGCATGGCTTTTCCTCCTCTTTCTTCTTCCAGTCAGTTGAATGCGTCCAGAGCATTATCTCTGCTTGGGACTGACTTTAGCGGCACTGGCTTAATGTAATTACTGAACAGCCGCCAAATGTGCTTGTGCCGCATAACCCTGGAAGGGCTGAGCTGTCAGGAATGCTCTGCAGAGAGTCCCAGCCGAGGGAGGACAGGGATCCTTGCAGGTGTGGCTGGCCCAGGGCAGCTCCCACCTCATGTGGGACCAGTGACGGCTCTGCTGGTCCTGCTTCCCCCCCCTCCATCTGAACGGTGACGTGCCATGGCTCTTGATAACTGTTTGGCTCCCGGCCATCCTGCTGCTGCCTCCGGGGCACAGAGTGCCCTGTCGAGTGGAAAATGCTGTGCCCTGGAGGGTGTGCAAGCAAAGGATGCTCCCAGCTCCGTGGTGTGGTCATGAGCCCCCCAGCAGCGGGGTGTGAAGCAGTGTGTGGCTCTGAGCACGCTGCAGGGAGCAAAGGAGCCGTGGCCAGTGCCCAGCCCGTGGAGAGATGCTCTCCCCTGCTTTTGAAGAGTCAGCCCAAGGGCTCTGTGTATGCTCAGATTTGTGTTGCCAGCTCTGGTTTGCTTCTCCTCAGTCAGGATTCAGCTTGGCATGTTCAGGAGCTCGTCTTGGAGAAGGGGCAGGAAGGTTTGGCTTGCTGAGTTATCTGTAATGCATTAAACCAAATGCAAATGTGAGGAGGACAGAGCGTAACTCATAAACAGCATTCATGGTCCTTGCACAGCCGTGTGTGGAGCCAAGACCTGTTCTCAGGCATTGCAGCCTCTTTCTCTCAATTATTTACTCTCCTTATCTTCCTCTCTCCCCTCCTCTGACATGCTACACCATCTCTCAGTGCTAATTTCCTCTCCATCTCCTATGGTTGACACGCTGCTTTCCCTTGCTCTTGTTTCCTAATGTTTTCTCTCTCGCCTTCCTTCCCTATTTTCTTTCTCCTCCGATTCAAAGCCGCTCCCTGAATAACTGCTGTCATATTTGCTCTTCTCCCATCCCTCTCCTCTCCCACTTTGCCTGTGTACTTTACTCAAGAGCTCTTTTGATCTTTGGTTTTCCTTCTGTGCCGATTCCAGTGGACTGAAGCGAGGCACGAGCTGCTGCCTCACAGCATCTGCCGCTCCCCAGAGGGGTTAATGCCTTCAAGTTGTTAAGTTTGGGGATTTTGTTGGTTTTAAAACGGTGGCTGAGGGAAGGAGCTCTCACAACAGGCTCCAGTTAAAAAAGATAAACACATCTTCAAAATAGGCTCCACAGCACAATTTATATTCTGCAGCTGAGGTGTCTCACTGACGCTGGAGCCGGTCTGAAGGACTGTGCTGGTGAGGTTACAGTGGGGGTTGGTTTTCCCACACCTGATGTGGGATGCAAACTCCTGCCTGTCCATTGTGCAAAGTCAACGTCCGATTCCAGCATTAAAACAGTTTCTACACAGGCTGAGCAATAAAAGGACCCACTGACAGCTGAAATTAGGTTGCTGCATAGACTTCTTTGTAGACAAAGGTGGGTCTGCAGAAAAGTGAGAGTTCTGGCAGGCCTGGTTTATAGGGACAGTTAAAAGAATGGGATCTGAAAGGATACAAAAGCTGCTGCAAATCCTGAATCAGCCCCAGCAGACCTGCAGAGACCAGCTTTACAGAGGAACAGCAAGTGGTGGGTATTGTCCCTGTGGGGAGCAGAGATGAGCTGGAGCTCCCCAGGTCCTGCTTTGGTTGGTAACAACATACCCATAGGACATAAAGCTTCTTCCTTCTCTTGGGTACCTAAAATACCTGACTTATGGCCAATTTTGGTGAAGGTACATGGTTGGATAAATATAACACTGAGCATGAAGTCATGGTTCACTAGAAGAGCGTTCCAGCTGGAGCATGGTGCTGGAGCCTGACACACCCTGCAAGCCTTGTGGCACTTGTCCTGTCCCACCCCATCAGGGGGTCGCTTTGCCTGGCTGATAACTCATTTTTATATTCTGTTCCCATCCACCAATGATTGCTGTTTTCTCCCTGTCTTTCAGGGAGGAGAAATGTTGAATTTCTAACCCTGGTTTTTTTGCACAGGCAGTTCTGAGTGTTCATCAGATCCCCTTTTAAACTGCAAAAAAAAAAAAAATCCTTGAATACCAAAATGCATTGATTCGACTTTGGATTGAATTTTTTACTTGAAGCACTTTGTGCTGTTTCTCTAAATTTTGTTTGCAAGCACTCAGAGCCTTTTCTGATCTCCTCTCCAGGGCCAGATGCCCACTGGGACTGTGCCTGGTTAGCCCCAGATCTGGTTAGAGTCAAAGGCTGATGAATCCCCCACCAATGTGTAAACTTTTTCCTTACTGGCAGTTAGTCCAATATTTTTTGTTTTAGAAAAATGATTTCTCGGGCTGCCCTGAGGGGAAGTTCCTGGCTGGCTCCTCCAAGCAGGGACTGGCTTTTGCTTTCCTTGTCCACATGAAGTTGTTGATGGTACTCATGGAGAATTCCCAGAACTGCCCATGCTCCTCACCCCAGGCAGCACAACGTGCGCTGTTGGTGCTGACAGGCTCCTAAACATCCCTGACTCCTGGTGCTACAATTGCAGCATCAATTAATTAATTGCATTTCCAAACGTGGGGTTCCCTGGGTTCCCAGTAAAGGCCTGCTCAGGTGAGAGAGCAAAGAGCTGGAGTTCTCTGATCAGATGTACTGAATTTTTGACCTGAGTTACCAGAATTCATGTCAGGAACAGTTTTGGTAGCTAGAATCAAAGTATTTGAGTTTCCAGCAATGCCTTCTGCATGTGGCAAAGCCACCCATCAGGACACTGTGCCTCTGCAGCCACGACATCGTGGCAGGATTGTGCAGAATTCAGCCACAGCTGCTCCCTCTGAATTTTTAATTGCTTTGAAACTGTGCTGGTTGGACCAGGAGGGAAGGGACGCTGTGCTCTCTGAGGGGTGGTGTTCTCCAGGAGCTGGGGGTTCGTGCTGATGGGGACCTACTCTCTCCCAGGTGGACAATGCCAAGGATTTCCTGTCCATGGGAGGGCTCCGGCTGGTGATCGAGGGGCTGAACAGCTCCGAGGCGGCGCTGAAGGAACACGCTGCCTTCGTCCTGGGAGCCGCCCTGTCCAGGTGAGCCCCGCCACCCCGG
Organism: Manacus vitellinus; assembly: GCF_001715985.3. Classification (NCBI taxonomy): domain Eukaryota; kingdom Metazoa; phylum Chordata; class Aves; order Passeriformes; family Pipridae; genus Manacus; species Manacus vitellinus. The sequence goes on from NW_021939882.1 coordinate 11,517,971, forward strand.
GACACCAGGTGGGCTCTCTGCCTCTCTTTGTCTCTCTTGATTTATTTCTGATAGCACAAACTGAGAGCTTCTCTTGGTGTGTGACACACCACATTGTCTTCTCCCCTTTCCTTGCTGCACCCCTTACCCTGCTCTTCTCCTCAGTCCATCCTCATCCAGCTTGTCAGACTTACCCAGAGTGATTTGGTGTTGAATCTATGGTTGTTTCTTGATTTCCCTCAACTCTTTGTTTGTACAAAGTCCAAGGGGGGATAATTCTGCCTCCCTCCCATCCCCTTGACAGCCCTCTCTTGGGGAAGATCTGAAGGAGGGTGCAGTTACAAGTGCCACCTTTCTCCCTCCTATTCCTTTCTCCTGGGCTGCTTTAGGGTAGCAAGATGCTGGCTTCAGAAATATAGCAACTGCCATGGTGTTTTGAGGGGGGTTTTAGCCCCACAGACATGGTGCTTCTGACACCAAAGGGGAACGGGGTCAGAAGCTGAATCAGGAGGAGACTGGCCTGCAGGATATTGCAGGTTCAGGGGAAGGAGCCCAGTCTGCCTCGTGCTGGGGCATCACATTTAGTCCTTCAGGTGGTACCATGTGGGCTCCATTTGCTAGGTGCCCTTTTTGTTTTATGGGGTTTGGGGCTTTGTGGGATGTGCGTTGAGAGGTGCAGAGGCTTTAGAAATGCATTGTGTGGTCCCAAACTCCAGGGTCAGAAGTGCAGAGTGCAGATTGAAAGTCAGGACTGTTTTATCTGCGTATTTCCACACCTAAAAGTATAGTTGCCTTCTCCAACATCATAAGTTATTTCTGGCTGAGTCTAATACACGGTGCACACATTTCTTTGGCAATCCTGTGTCTGATGCAGTTGGCCCTCAGTGTGTGTGAGGTCATACAGCCTCATGGACAGGAGCAGGTACCCAGATTTACACCAGGAGGGGATCCAGCTGCTGGCCTGAAGCAGAGCCTGACTCACTGATCACTATAAGATATGCCCTTACACATCAGAAACACAGACCTGCTCTTCATATTCTGGTGTATCCTAATGTTGGAAACAATATTGGAATGGTTTCCTCAGGGTCTTCAGTTGCAGGTAGACTCTTAATTTTATGTTTCATACAGTGAAGATTATGAAGAGGATCTGGAAACCTTTGCAGGTAACTTGTGAAATAACAGGAGCTGTTAAAGAGCTTCTTTCCAGATGTAGCTGACATGTCATGGTCAAGACTCAAAAAATTCATTGTCACATCATATGATGTGTAGCAGTGGCCACAAGAGTCATGCTTTTGTGTAGCATTCCTCACTCGAGTGCAAAGGCCTTTCCTTGGACAGAAACAACCTCTCATCTGATATGACTCAACTGCTGCTTCAGAAACTTTTAGACCTTTTTTCTTTGAAGGACATTCTGGCAGATGGTGATTTTGAGTGGTTTGGATGGTACATTATCTGAGAGCTCTGTTCCAAAATATGAAGAATATTATGCCTGGGCTTGGGTTTGCTTTTTTTCCCCTTGCTGTCCTTAAGCTTTCTCAATAGACACCTACATGCCAACTTGTCTGCAGTGTGCTCTCTGCTTAATTTATTTGTTCATACATTTTCTCAGCTTACTCCATGCTCTAGTTAAACTGTCAGGGGCATTTCAGGTACTTCACATTAAGCATTTCCTGATGTCTCGTGTTTTTCTGAGGGCTTGTTGTTTATTTCTTTCACACATGGCTGTTCCTAGGAGCATTGGTTAGGGGGTAGGACTTTCCAGTAAATTCCCAGAGGTGTCACAGTTCACTGGGCTGTAGGGACATGATCTGCTTGTGTGCCTGGGGATGGTGTCAGATCCTGCACTGGATGCTGAGCTGTGCCTGGGCTAGAGGTGATGCTCTGCTGCTCACCAAATGGGTCTGTGGCCACCTCCCGGGTCTCTTCAGCCAGGCTGGCTCAGGCCAGTGGTTCCAAGCCAGGCAAACATTCCCAGAGGAAAATCATGGCATGATGATAGCAGCTCCACAGCCTGGCACAGGAGGTCAGTAACTCCTGGCACAGCTCAGGCTGGAGGAGGGAGTTTGTCTGTAGGCAAGTGTTTAACACAGGAGAAAACCACTGGACATAGAGTGATCTCAGACGTGCTTGGGTCACATCCAGAGCTTTTCAACTCTTAAAAATACCCAGGGCTTCTCCAGATTTGCAATGTCCTTAGCTCTGATCGGGTGGTGAAGCAGGTAAGGGATGGAGCAATGAGCTGCAGCACCCAGGTCTGGCCTGCACACAGTCCTGCCAGGACCTGGCTCACAGGTCTGGCTGTGCTGAAAGCCCATTTGGGATAAAAGGTTTTTCCAGGGGATTAGCATCTTGAGCCAACAGGCCAGGTGGCTGGCCAAGATTTGGATCAGCAAAGGCAGGAGGAGGAGGAAAAGGCACACCAAGGCCAGCTCAGGATTTCTCCTTCCTGATATTGCTCCTATTTATTTGGCTTAAACCAGACTTGAAAAGCAGCTGCAGCACAGTGTGATTTGGGCCTCGGGGCACAGGGTCCTGGGGTCCAGCTGCCAGGATCTGTCCTCCCAGCATCCATCTCTGCCTCTCTGAGCCTCTGCCACGGGAGACCGTGACCTGACAGGGAAGAAATCAAGGTTTTATCTCTTGTTTCTCTTGTATGTCCTTCACTTTAGGCATTTGGGTTTGAATCGCTGAGTCTGTGACCAAATCAAACATCGTTCCATCTGGTGGAGTTCTCTGAGCAGTGCCCTTATTGCAACTCTAAAACCTCATCACAGTCTTACTGTTTTTAAACCTTTAACAAAAATGTTTTCCGTTCTGCAGTTTGCGAAAGTAAACTTCATTTGAACAATCCTCAAGTGCTCTGATTGGAAATAAAAGTTAAATGCACTAACAAAAATAATTGCTAGGCATGTGGGGTTGTACATTTAGGTATCCATAATTCACTAACAGTGTATGCCAATACACAACATTATCTGGATTTCCAGTGATTGCATTAGCATAAAAGCATGTTAGCATTTATCCTGTGGTACTAACATTTAAATATATATAAGTATGAAATATTAAGATACAGCATTTTGGAGGCAAGTGAAACTACTGTCTCTAAAATGTTCTTGCATATTTTGAAGGTACACTCCAGTATCTTCAGATGACAATCAGCATTCGCACCATTGGGTCCCAACATTACAAAAATGTCAATGTTTTATGCAAAGAGGAGCTATATTAAGCTAAAAAAGATTGCTGATGAGAGAAGTGTCTTCTGATGTCCTCTGAGCTATTTACAGGCAGCATCTTCCTTTGTTCGTGGCACAGCCAGGCCTCTGCGCAATCTGTATCTCCACGTTTCACAAGACTGGAAATGTGAGCCAGAAAGGATTATGCTTGTGATTAAAACCTCCATTTTTAAAAACTTTACCTTCAGGAAACGTTTTTCCACACCAATAATTTGACCATTTTAGTATTTTGTAATAAAAGGATTTTTGTAATCCGTTTAGAAGGGGAATAATAATTTATGTTGAATGCATTCTTGAAGCTTTATCCCAGATGCTCCCTGTGTGCTTAGGGGTGAGTTGGAGGTGAGGATGGAGAAAAGTTAAGCTGTGGGACCTTCAAGGCAAAGGGAAGCAGTTTGTACTTCATTGGGAGAGGGCAGAAGGTGAGATTTTGGCCTGGCCAAAGTGGGGAGCTGGGAGGAAAACCCCTTGTGCAGCTGCAGTGAGAGGCTCATGGTGTTTTGGCCAGTCCTTTAAAAACCCACGTGCTGTTCTGATGGGGTGGCTGGGGATGGGATGTCACACTGATGGTCCAAGCTGGTGTTTGCCCTATGGCACAGGGCATATGGCACAGGGCAGTCCCAGCACAACCTCTGCCCACAAGCCCAGCACTGCTGGGGTCTCGCTGTTCCCTTTGGCCCTGAGAGCTAAAACAGGACTTGATGAAGGCTCAGGAGTAAACTCATTCCAGGTGATAACTCAAACATCATCGTGCAGCAGCACTCAGGAGTTGTCTAGAGATGGATTGTCTTAACCATTTCCCAGAAGATTAAACCCCTTAAACAATGTCCATGTGCTCCTGAACACCCCAATCACCATTATTTGTGTTACCCAGTTCTAAGGCTCACTGAGAGCTTGCACCACTTTGGTAAAGGAAGGAGAGGCATAAACCATGTATCTGCTTCTCAAGAGAAGCCTAAAAGAGGCTCCCCAAGTGATGGGCTCTGTTGCCTCCTGCACAGTGCTGGGCTGGGGTGTCCCAGCAATGCTCAGCATTGTGGGGTCCAGCTGGTTTTAGTTCTGCTTTCCCATCTTCTTTTCTTAGGGAAAAAGGATGGGAGAATGCTGTCCCCTTGCTCTGTCCATCAGTTCCTTGGTGGTGTCCATTCTCCCAGGGTGCATGACTTCCATGCTCTGCTGGAGAAGCACCAGCTTCTTCAGGATGTGTCTGTCAAGAGGAAAGAGCTTCCACCAGATTTAATGGTTTTGAGCCAGGTCCAGCTGTGCAATGAAACTGGTTGGCACTCACTGCTGTTAAATAACATTAGGGCCCAAGCAATAAACCCAGGAAAAGTAAAATTAAAGACCTTGCTTTGATGCTGTCTTGTAAGGACATAAGAATTTCTGGGCAGAGAAATAAATCTAGTTAGCTTAACGAGCACTGTCCCTACCCATTTATTTCAAATCCATCTTCATCCCTTCCTCCTCCAGCTTCCCCTTTACATCCTGCAGTCTTTGCCCATCTCTTTATTAATTTTCCCTGATTTTTTCAGTGGCCCTGTTTGCCCACACCATGTGTTTGCCATGTCCCAGTCGCAGTAATTTCAGCTCCACTCCTTGCCCGCTTATAATTTCTTGCTTTGTGGGTTGTCTCTTCTATTTTTATTTGAACTCCTGACTTGTGTGGAGTTATCAGCTTCACTGCACTTAATTTCAAATTAATTTGATTGGGTCACCTCAATTTTTTTTCTGTAACGATAATGAACTCAACCTATTTAGCCTTCCCCCATTATGAATAACCTTAACAAAAACTGCAGTGCGGTATAAATGAGTGTTTCATCATTGTGGTTAATTACACAGAAGAATAAATCCCTAAACATTTTTCAGCCTCTGAAATCTAACAAGGAAGTGTAATTAACAATTAAAGAGTAAACTGCCATCCTTGTGCTCTCTGGAAGACTGGGAGAGAAAAGTCTAGAATGGAAGGTTTGCCCCTGGGTTTTGGGGGGAGTTGAAATGCTGGGGAAGTGCTGGTGTCTGGAAGCAGCAGGTGCAGCTGTGGGGGGTCAGGTCCTTGTCCTGTGCCACGTTCCTGCAACTGCTGGAGAGCTGACAAGGTGGGATGGACGCCTTGGCCTCACTCTGTGGGACTGGTTTTAGTCCAAGGATGTTGTCCTTTCTGTAAAGGGTGGGAATTCTGGAGTGAGTGATCGCATCCAGGGGGTCTGGGTTGGACAGGTGGTGTGAGAGAGGTGGGCAGAGAGGCTGAGCAGTGAGGATGCAGATGGCTGAAGGTGGAGTGTTTGGCCTCACATCACCCTGGGCAGTGAGCAGACCTGCCTGGCTCCTCCAGCACTGAGATCATTGGGTTCTCCCAGTTATCCCAGGGCTCAGCCTCAGCAGTGCAGGTGGCTCCTGCTGTCCCAAGACCTGTGTGTGGTGTCCTTCCCTGAAGACCCAGCCCCCCAGACCCGCTGGTGCTGCCTGGGGCTGTGGCAGGGATCGGATCAGGAGCACTAGGAAGCTGCCCCAGCAGAGCTCGGCAGCGGCCTCTCCTTAGCAGGGAGGGTGGTGACACAACCTGCAGGAAGAACTCATCACAGCCAGGTCATGCATTATATAAAACATGTTGTTTCTGTCTCCTCGTGTTTAGTAAATGCTCTGTGCTGCAGCCTTGAGTTATTGTGGTGGTTTCCATTTACAATACACAGTCAGGCTGGTTACTTAATCACTTTCTGCCACAAAAAACAGCCCAAACTTGCTGTTTCTCAGTGCAGACCTGGTTCCACAGCTGGACACAACATGTATTCCTCTGTCTCTTCAGCCACTATTTATTCATCCTCCTTGCTCTCCAACTCCCTGACAGGAGGGTGGAGCCAGGTGGGAGTCGGGCTCTGCTCCCAGGGAACAAGCAGCAGGACAAGAGGAAACGGCCTCCAGTTGCACCAGGGGAGGTTTAGATTGAATATTAGGGAAAGTTTCTTCACTGTAAGGGTTGTCAAGCACCAGAACAACCCTGGAGGCATTTAAAAGATGTGCAGATGTGGCACTGAGGGACCTGGTTTGGCAGTGTGGTGTGAGATTAATGGTTAGACCTGATGATCTTAGATGTCTTTTCCAACCCATATGATTCTATGTTCTCTGTTTATCTTTTACTACAGCCTGTGCACTCAGCTAATGGCTTCACAAGCTTCAAAGGTTTTCCTCTCTAACCACCCACATTATTTTCCTGACCTGCTGTGACTTTCCCATGTTGTGCGTTCCCCGCTTTCCCTCCAAGCAATAGGTGCAAAAGGCTCCACAGAGAGGAGGCATCTGCCTGTGCTCTTTAATCAGGGTGTGCAGGAGGCTGTGGCAGCCCATTGTCCTGTGTTTCAGAAGGGAGGTAGAGAAAGTGCATTGAGTAGAACAAGGAAGCAAAGAATGGGAGATGAACAATGAGAGAGGAAATGCAGGATGCTTGGTGATGTATCTGCTCCCAGAGGGTTTGGGGTGGACAGCACTGAGCCAAGCATTACAGCTATTGTCTGAGCTCCCGTGGGAGGATGCAGATCCCACCTCCTCCTCTGTAGGTCCCGCTGTGTGCACCCTCCTCCTCCTTCCTGATTGTGGCTTTTGTTGGATTTAATTGCTGACAGGCTGCACACAGCCAGAATGCAAAGCCAGGCTTGGGGCTGAATGGCAGTGGCAGAAATGGGCTTTTGGAGGGCTGTTGGGGGGCTGCCCTTACCTCTTGTGGGCTGTCTTCTGGATTTAACCTTATTTGCTCCTCCACTCTTCCCGTTGTGCTGAGGAGAGGCTGGCAGAGCTGCTGGTCACAGAGCTTTCATAGGAGGCAAAATAAATGCAGGTTTCCATGGCATCCAAGGATGGCCCTTGGCTGTCCTGACTGAAGAGGGACCAAGTCTCAGCAAGAGACCTCGTTTCCAGGTTGTCACCTTCCACCCTACCTCTTCTCTTGCTACAGTGTTTTAGTAAGATTTTTCTCATCTGTCTCTTCATGTGCTTAAAGATTCATTGAAACAGGTGATTATTCATCCATGAAGACAGTTCCTCAGGCCTTCCACCAGATTGCTGCCAACCTCACCCCTTCAAGGCTCTCCAGGTGTTTGAACGGGATGATGAGAGAAAACAACAGCTTACTGGAAATTATCTCTTTCTGAAGAAACTCATCATCACTGTTAACTACTTGCTCTTCCCTGAAGTGCTGACATTCTGTGTCTTCTTGTGAGCTGGGTTTTAATCTCCCTTTATTTTAGATGATCTTTTTTCTGCTTGAAAGGAGATGTCCATCAGAGGCCCTCGAAGCTGCCTGGCATGTTTGGAAGGGCATGACTCACTGGCTTGTCTGCCTGAGAAGCTCTGCAGCCCTGTGAGCCCTGAGCTGCTCAGGGCAGCTGTCTGTGGCCACCCAACATCCCCAGGTTGTTGGTGGGCAGCCCCCTCCCCGTGGGACAGCTTGGAGTCACCACATCAGCTGGAGGAATGCTATCACAGCTGCTTCCCACTGAGTCTTGGCCCCTTGATCCCACTGCATGAGCCCTGAATAGATTTGAAAACTAATTTGCTGCTCAGAGCATCAATAGATCTACATCACTTGTCCTTTCTGCTGCATTTAATGAGCTTCCAAGGTGCTGCAGCCAATTCCAGAAGGCAGCCATCAAAGGATTGTGTCTTTGCTTCCATCAGAAGTGCCCCTCCAGCACATGGCACGCATGTCTCTCATGAATTTAACGTGGAGCACATAGTATACTTTCTTGCATCCATCCTTTCCAGACTGTTTCTCCTCTTTGTTTCTGACTGCCCTGAAAGTCGGGGATGAGAGAGAGGAAGGGCTCTTCCCACAGTTGGTGTAGCTGGAGCCCTGGCGATACGTGGGTCATGGTGAATGTCCTCCCACAGAGCTTCTCTCCACATCTGACTCCCTCTGTTATTCCCTACTGGTGCCCAGCCCTACCTGCTCCCTTCTGTCAATCATCCTGGAGCTGGCCTGTGCTTTGGGCATCCCTGCCTGCATCAGTCTCGTGGAAGTCCCACGTGGGACACGTCTCTGTGTGGGTGAGGAGTGAGGGCACACGTTGGTGCTGCCGCTCTGACAGCCGGGAACGATGGGCACAGCCCCGCGAGGGACAGGTCATTAATCCTTAACTGCATCTGCTGAGATCAATAATTAGGGCTGCTGCTCTGTATAAACCACCAGATCAACACAGGAGTTGCCTTATTAAAGCAGACGTGCGGGCCTGGCTGGTCAGAAAGCCCCTGTGGCTGGATTGCAGAGGTGGGAACAGAATCCAGGTGGGACTGGTAGGGTGACATGTAAATGAGGTTTCCCTGAGCCTTGAGCAGCTCAAACCTGCCATACACAATGAACCACGAGGGTTCTTGGGTTTTACCTATTCCTGTCAGTGCAACAGGGAGGGTTGAAGAGGGTTTCTGGATTCTGGTCCACGCCTGGTACAGCAGGGTGGCTGCACACAGGAGTGTGTCTGATCTCCTCTGCATGTTCCTCCTCTCCTTGTGGAAGCAAGTTATGTCACGTTTCCACACATACTCTGTCAGAAAAGCCTCTTAAAATGATTTTAGTTTGTTTGCATGTCTTGGAACGAGCAGGAACTCACTCGAGTTGTTTTCCAAATTAATACCCCGCTGTTTTTACTTAACAAGCTCTTTTTCCAAGCTGAGAACAGTAACGACTCTGAGATTTCTTTTTAAAAAATGCATTTTCTTCTGAGGCATTTCATATTAAAATCTGTTTTAATTTCAGTTCAGCTAATATGTGAAAACACACAGTAAGGCATTATTGGTCCCTGAAGGAAAAAAGACAGATGGAACCCAAAATGGAATTGGCTTTATGATTGAAACCTTCAAGAGTGCAATGGAGTCAGGGCGTGGTCCTGCCCTGTCAGCACCTGGCAGCAATTCAGCTGGTGTGAACCTCCACGAGCATAGGCTGAGGAGAAATACAGATGTCCCCTGGTAGAGCCAGCCCTGGTTGTCCCCTCTTGGTGAGACCTGTGGCTGGAGGAGGGCAGGGGTGAGCAGGGGGGTGGTGAGGGTGGTGTGTGGGACGGAGGGGACGGAGGGCGTGTCGGGGCCCTTGGCGTGCTGACGTGGGTTGGTAATGAGCTGCTATTTCTGCCTCGAGCTTCCCACAGCTGTGCATGATGGCTCTTGTGTCCCTGTGCTGGGAGAGCTGAGCTAGGAGGAGGGGAATGCTCCAAAAAACTTGGGAACAGGAATGTGGAGGTGTGGAAGTGCTGTAGGGGGGCCGTGAGTTTGGGCTCTGCTCTGAGTTCCTGCTCCACGGGCAACCTGTGTGATTTCCTCAGGGCTGGCATTTCCCATCCTGGCTGTGAGAGGGAAGGCAGTAATGGAGAAATACCAGGCAGTGTTATCTGCACTGGCTTCAGCATTAGTGGATGTTTCTGGGGACTGTAGCCACAGACATTTACAGCATTTCTGCTGGAGAGGAGAAAGAAAAGGTGTTGCAGAAAGGAGAGTTCTCCACTGTGTTTTGGGAGCAAGTCCTTTCCATGCAAACTGGCTTTACAACTCAGACCATGACCGTGCTTTCATGGTCAGCAAGTCCTGAGCAGCTCTAGAGCTGGAGAGATGCAGCAAGTGAAGGCAAAGATGCTTTGCCAAGGCAAATCCACATCAGTTATGGAGCTATGTCAGCACATCTGCTTGGAGAGGGTACAAAGGGGATGGGTGAGGGCAGTGATGGCAGCGCCAGGAGATGCCCAATTTCCCACCCAGTGCTCACTGCTGGTCTTGCCTCTGTGCATAGATTGTGTTGACATGGGGCACACTTGCCAAAGAGAGGGCTGTGGGTGCCTCCCCCTGAGCTACTGAATAGGGCTGAGGGGGTCTAAAACAAATTAAGGAATGATTTGGTGTAGAAAGTTGAAGTTTGCCTGTGGAGATCATGGTTTAAGGTGTGGAAGTGGCTGGGGGCCCATGGCTCTGTGTGTGCTGGGCAGGTGTGTGTCCCTGAGAGCAGGGTTGTGTTGAACTGGTCTTTCTGGAGCAAACTGGACAACGAGCAGCATCCATGGGTCCATCAGCTGGGAAGAAGGTGACAGGCATGTGTCTCTTCCTGTGGTACAATAGCAGCACTTCCCAGTTAAGAACATGACTGGGACCTTGCTAATTGTCCTGATGAGTTGGAGCACTGCTGGAAATGACCTGATCCTGCAGATCTATGGGGAGCTGAGCAAACTCCTGTGACATGCCCAGCACCTCACCAAACATCCCCTGTTCACTCATTCTGACAAGTGCCATTTGATTTTTGTTATCCCTGATCTCCACTAGCATGGTCAAGTTTGCTGAGGTGTGTTCTGTACAGAAAGAAAGGCTCCTGAGCTCTTTCTGCAGGACCTGGACAGGAAATTGTGGAGAAATACTATAAAGCTGCTGTGGATTTTCTTTCCTTTCCCTGGGGACTCTGGGGATTGCAGATCAGCGGATTGTGGATTAGCAGATCAGGAATAAGAAGTACATTTTTCATTCTTAGGTTACACACTAATGAATTGAAAAATTTAATTTCTTTAAATCCAGCTATTTCAGATAGAATTGGTGAAGTCATCTTGTGTCTCTTCTGGTACCTCAAGAATGACTGAACTGTGATCTCTCTGGGGTCACACCATGCACATTCACTTCTTTGTCTTTAGCCTTGGCTGGTACAAAAGTGCACTCTGCTTGCAAGAAGAGCCCATCCCTCATGGGTGTTCCAAGTGGGGCAGTGGGGGTGTGTGTTGGAGGCTGCAGCTCTCTGCCAGCCCTGGGTGCAAGGAGGTGAACTGAGCCCTGGGGAGCAGCCCTGGCACCAGGCTGGGGGCTCCAGTTTGGGTCTTTGAGTCCCCTAGTAGCAACTCAAGTGTCCTTTCCAACTCAGCGTATTTTGATTCCAGATGTAAGCCAAGCACTCCTCACACCTGGAGCCAGGCAAACCTGCCCTGCTGTGCCATGGAGGCCCTTGGCAGAGCTGCAGCACTGGGTTTAACAGGGTGTCTGCCCAGTAACAACTGACAGGGAGGTGAGGATCATTGAAGTCTGACTCCATCCCTGCCCAGGACACCCCAACAGTCCCACCCTGTCCCTGAGAGCGTTGTCCAAACCCTCCTGGAGCTCTGGCAGCCTTGGGGCTGTGCCCACTGCCCTGGGGAGCCTGGGCAGTGCCCAACCAGCCTCTGGGGGAAGAACATTTTGCTGAGATCCAACCTGAGCCTGCCCTGACACAGCTCCAGCCATTCCCTGGCTGCTGTCCCTGCTCACACAGAGCAGAGATGGAGCTGCCCCTCAGGAGGAGCTGCAGATCCCAATGAGGTCTGACCTCGGCCTCCTCCTCTCCAGCTGAACATACCAAGTGCCCTCAGCTGCTCCTCATACAGCCCTCCCAGGCCCTTCACCATCCTCATGTCCCTTCTTTGGACACTTTCCAACAGCTTTGGACCCTTCTTACATTGTGGCACACAAAACTGTCCCCAGGACTTGAGGTGAGGCTGCCCCAGGTCAGAGCAGAGCAGGACAATCCCCTCCCTGGCGCAGCCAGTGATGCTGGGCCTGATGTACCCCACAAAAATGGAAATAAAAAATAATAATTTCTTCTTGCCCTTGGAGTCATTTCTGTGAATGAAGCTGAAGTCTTTCCCCCCTTTTTTGGATCCCTCTGTGGGGAGGGTCCTGGTACCTTGGGCAGCCCCTCCACTGTAACAGGCTGGGGTTTGGGTGATGCTGGTGCCAATGGATGCACAGACTGCAGTGGGCTCCACGTGCCTCTCCTCTAGCTGCACTGCTCTTCGGGTCTGAGGTATGCACCTCCCTACCCAAAACCTGTGCCAGGGACAGCACTGAGCAGAAAAAGGCGTTTATGTCGTTAAAAGCCTAACGGCTGCGCTGTGGGACCCTGCCGGCGGGGGGAGAGCAGCTCCTTCATTACCCAGCGCTTTAAATGAGAGCTAAACAAAAGGGCCCAGGCTCTCCAGAGCCGGCTTTATTCACACACCTTGTGATGCTGAAAGTGGGTCTGGAACGCGGCCGCCTCTCGCCACGGAGCACCGGCACCCCCGGCAGAGCCGTGGGCTGGCGCCTGCCGGGGCAGGAGCACGGCACTGGGACATCTGTTACTCCCCTCGACTGATGAACGGATTTGGGGCTGTGCCCATAATACCTTGATTAACAATTAACATGATGGAACTGGGAAATACATCTCATTCCCCGCCCGAAGCCGGCAGGTGAGGATATATGTTACTGGCTGATTGCTGTGCCTTGTTAGAGCCTATTTACGGGTGATTGAAAAGCAGAGGCTTTGTGTGAGGAGAGACCTTTAATCTCCTGGCAGAGCCAGCGTGTTTCCCTTCAGGAAGCGTTCCTTCTCTCCTGCTTATCTCTAACCCCTCTCTAAACCTGAACCTGGCAGAGACCAAAAGAAAGGCAGGATCAAAACAAAAATAATTGGGATTGCTGGCTTTTGTGGGCAGTCTGAACCCGTTATTCCTCCTTACCAGCTAGTTATTCCTAAATAACTCTTGTAAGAGACAATTCAGCAGTTGCAGCATCTCCTTGATGAAAAGCACTCCAATGTAATAACCATGGCAACAGTTGCTGAGGGCCGGGGTGGTGAGGGATGGGGACGTGCTCTCTGAAGGACACTGGCCCAACTTCCCTGACAAATGGCACTGCCAAGCACCGAGGAGGTGATGTATGGAGAGCCCCTGTGCTGGCTCTTGTCCTGGTGGGGTCCCAGCCACACGTGCTGTGCTGGGGATGCAGGTTGCCCCAGTGGACCCAGGAACAAGTCACATGTTGTTAATGGTGGGCATCTTCCTCTCTGCAGGGAAGGGGAGCTCGTAACCGGGCAGCTGAGGGGGAGTCGTGGGCACATTTGATTGGGAGGGAACCTGAGCGGAGGACACCACCTCTGATCCCCAAGTCACAGAGGATTTCCCAGGGTCTGGATGCTCTGGGAAAGGCTGCACGTGTCTCTCTGCTCTTGACCTTCACCCAGCCTGGTTGGTGCCAGACACTGGTATCAACAATAAAGACATGTCTCATCTCAAGAGCTTCTTCTTTGTAATCCATCTTTAAGACCGTGTTTGAAGCTCTACAGGAGAGGTGACAGAAGCCATGTGGTGCTGCAGGTGGAGGAGTTTGGGCAGTTGCCTTGAAGGGTTGGCCCTTGGTGCATGGCAGGAACCAGGAGAACCTGGACTGAGCCTGGAGAGTTTGCTGTGAGGGTCCCTCATGCCTGGGTCATGCTCTTCCCCTGCCCAGGGTCCTTCTAAGTGTTCACCATCCGGACTACCCTGGACAGACCTCTCCAAACTCTCTGGTCTTAATCTTGGCTGGGGAGCTGGTGATGGGATGAAGGCCTCTCAAATAGCTTTGTGGGGTGGTGGTATTTTTGTTAGGCACTTTTCTCTTGCTGTTGTCATATTTAATTGGATGTTTATAAGCCTGAAAAGTAAAAGAAGAAAACTCTAATGTTCACCAGAAGAAAAGAGGAGCCTGCGAAAAAGTAGCATTTGTACAGATTTCTGAGAAGAGGGCAGTAAATACTCCACCTCTGCTTAATAATAATAATAATAGACATGCTAAATATGTCTAAAAATATAAAATAATGGGCCTGTTTGGAATAGTCAACATCCTTATCACCCTGCTGCCACCTCTGCAAACAAGTTTCACTAGAGATTCTGTGCATGATTTTCAATGGCTCGGAGCAGCTGTAGCTTCTTTGACTTCAGTGAAAAGTCTGAGTGCTTGGCACGGTGGCAAACCAAGCCTCTTCCTTTCTGCTTCAAATTGGGGCTTGATTCTAAGTGAGATGAATTTTCTCCTCCTGATAATTCTGTGCATCTGAAGTGATTACAGCTCCGCGTGAGTGCTCTTTTAGGACATTTGAATGCAGCATTTTCTTCCGTCTTAAAAAGGTTCCTCCAAGCCTCATGATGCTGGAGAAGAGGGGGAGAAATAAATCCTGGTGGAAGCCGTCACATCTTCCTATGCAGATTAGAGATTAAAACTCGTATTTTTATAAAACACATACGGGGGCTAAATCGGAAAACTTCTGCTGAGGCGAGAGGGTTTTGGCTGCTGGGAACGTGCTGCTAAATTCTTATCTGGCAATGGGGAGGCAGAGCCAGGGAGTGGTATTATTTGGAGTTCTTAGAGAGTGAGCTTTAATGTTTGCTTAACTCCACTAAAAATAGACGCCACCCTCTTTTCCTAATAGGCGGCATTTGTCACACTTGATTCATTTCCTCTCCCAAACTGAGTTCCTTCATGAATATTCATCTCTACTCCCCAGGAATCTGCCTGTCCTTAGAAGTTGTACTCACGGCGACCGTGCCATAACAATCCAAGTCAACCTTTCAGGGCTCACCGAATACCTGGCCCAGTCCAGCAAACTGTGCTGGTATCAACAGCTCTCACTGATTCCTGCCTTCTCTCTGAGCTGTGATTGCTCGTTATCCCTCTCGATGAGACCCTTAACGAGTCTCCCGTTCCTGTTGTCATAGCAGCACCACATTGCCCGGTATAGCAAAGTCTCTGTCACTGCTAATTGTGTGATGGGAGGATCATTTTGGCAGTTTTTCTAGTGGGGATTAGGCCAAAAGGTCCCTTCTGAACTGTGATGAATGTGGTTTCCTTCAGAAGATACTAAAACTTGGTAGTTAGGGGAAATTTCTGAAGAGGGAAGGTTTCCATAGCAGAGAGAGGGAGAGCAGTCCTTACAGAGCTCTTCCATTCATGCTCTGCCACTGCTTAAAGCAGGAGGAAACCAACCAGAAATGCCAGAGGAGAACATAAACTGGTTGATTCGTAGTTAAGGAAATCTGTCAGTGCCTCAGACCTTCCAACCTCAGAGGTCCAGAGCATGTCACAGGTCCTGCTACTGTTGTGCTCCAGGTTGCTGCTGGAAGGGGAGAAATCTGCCCCTGCCTGGTGAATATTGAGGAAGCAGAGGGTCAACATGATGCTGGAGGAATGTGAGGCCAGCAGAGCTGCCTCTGAAGCCCTTGGCCAAGGGTGTTTGAGGAGGTGTGCATGGAAGGGCTTCTCTAGTATCTGGTGATAGGTGGCCATGTGTTTCACTCAGGGACTGAGGAGAAGACTTGAGGCACTGGTTTTTGGGGCACTGGTATGGGTGACATGTCAGTTTGCTGAAGGGATGCTGGTGGTCACCCACACCTGCGTGGTGCCTTTCAGCACGTCGGGCTGCAGGTTTGCTCCCTGACAGTCACTCCCTCCTCACTCCCTTTGCTCACTGTGTCCACATCTTTCAACATTGCTAGTTGTTAAAGGAATTCAAGGACTAAAATAGATGGAATCTCAGCAGGGTGCTGTCTGCTGGGCTTGTGAGGACCACCCCTCAGGCAGGCTTGTGTTGCCAGTGGGGTCTTTGCCATCGAGGAATCACAGAATTGGTCAGGTTGGAAGGCACCACAGTGGGTCATCTCGGTCTCCAGCAGGGTCATCCCAGAGCACATGTCACAAGATTGTGCCAAATGATTCTGAAATATCCCCAGTGAGGAGACTCCACACCCCCTCTGGTCTCTGTTCAGGACTCAGTCACTGCCCAGCAAAGAAGTTCTTCCTCATGTCCAGCTGCAACTTCCTGGGCACCAGTTCCTGCCTATTGCCTGTTGTATCATTGCTTGGCGAGAGAAGATTTTCAGCACTGTGCTAGAAGAGTTTCGTGGGGTTGCTCTGGTGCTGTGGGTGAGAAATGTGCACAGCAGAAAGAATGATCTCATCACACCTTTCACCCGCTAGCCCCAGAGCGGCGGCGTTGCGGCCACGGTTGGTTGAGGAGGGCAAAGAGGGGCAGCACTGCTGTTTGCAGCTCGACCTGAAGGAGTGATTTATCAGCCAGGATGCCACTGATAATTGGCAGGACCTGTGCAAGGCCCCGGCTCAGCATCTCTGCTCTCACACGGAGCAGCACCGCGGGGTTTGCCCAGAGCAGCGGGGCCGTGGTTGTGTGTCATCTCATCTGGGGGTCGCTGCTGGCTCAGCATGGAGCAGGGAGGAAGGGCTGCCTGCAAACAACTGACTGTCTCCCACATGCCAAAGGACGGGATCAGCTGTGCTTGTTCCCAGAGACCCACTCTCGGGACACACAGGGCAGACTTGTCCACCCTGCCTGTCGCTGGGTTATTCCCAGTGCTGAAATGGAGCCAGAATAATCCGTCACCTAAACATAGGCATGAGTGGTGTTTTTACAGAATGAAAAGAGAAAAAATAAATCCTCACCCACCTCAATCTGTCCCCCAAAATGAAAAACTCCCCTGGCCAAGCCCTGCAAATGAGTTTTTGTTGTTTGTGCAGTGAGGAGCCAGATTTCTAAAGGCTGGCTTTCAATTTTACAGCCGTTTATTATGGGCATGAATAATTGCTGGCACTGTGCTACCACTGCTGTTGTTTGCTCTTACCTTGGGCCAATTACATATGTAAGCCCCTGATTTACAAGCGAAAGCTACTTTGTGGCCTACATTTCAGGACTGAGTGATGTGTCCACAGTCAGCTGTAAGTCCCCAAATTTGTGGTATGGAACACAGAGGTCCATGGCCATAAATGTGTGGACTCAGATTGTCCAAGGCAGTATGTGACAGGCTGTCACAGCACAGCGTGAAGGACATAAACATGGAGCAGCATTTGAGCACCGGGGACATGCCCAGATTCATCCCATGGCAGGCATGCTAGAAGATTCCTGCTGCATTTGGGAAATTCACAGAGAACACACACAAAACAAAGAGAATTTGAACTAAACATAACAATTCTGCAAGATGGACTTAAACAAAGCCAGTCCAAGTCCTACTTCCCAGTATGAGAATTGGTTTGTCTGCAAATCGGTTTGTCTCCTCCTGGAAGAGGAGAATCCCAGGATGGTTTGGGTTGGAAGGGACCTCAAAGACCATTTCACCCACCTCCTGCACCTTCCACTGGCCCAGGTTGCTCCAAGCCCTGTCCAGCCTGGCCTTGGACACTTCCAGGGATCCAGGGGCAGCCACAGCTTCTCTGGGTAACCTGTGCCAGGGCCTCCCCACCCTCATAGGGAAGAATTCCTTTCCAATATCCCATCTAACCCTGCCCTCTGGTAGTGGGAAGCCATTCCCCCTTGTCCTGTCCCTCCATCCCTTGTCCAAAGTCCCTCTCCAACTCTCTTGGAGCACCATTAGGCCCTGGAAGGGACTCTAAGGTCTCCCCAGACCCTTCCCTTCTCCACCCCATCTCTTTCAGCCTATCTCCAGAGCAGAGGTGAATCCATGCAATAGCTGACATCCATTGCTAAACTTCAAAATGATCAGTTGAGATCCAGCTGAGATTTTTTTTTTCTTGCTTTTGCACAAAAGGCAGAGCATGGGAAGGAGGAAGGTCAGTGTGATGAGTATTCTCCATGGGGCGATGGTTTCCAGACAGTTGCTCAGTGGGTCACATCACCCACAGTACCTGTGACCTGTCCTCTGCATTGCCCAGCATGGGAACACCTCCCCTTGCTGTGCTGGTGCCACTGGACACCCTCAGCTGTGGGTAAGGTCAGAGCTGGCCTGGGGGTGAGCTGGTGTCCTTGTGCCGGGGAGCAGAAAGGGAAGGATGTGAGTAAGGACAGGAGCAGGCAGGATGTTTGTGGATGCTGATGTCACTGTCCCAAATCAGTGGTGGATGTTGTCAGTGGGAGGTAGCAGCAGCTCTGCTTGGGGAGGAACCCAGCGTGTCACATTCCAGGGATTGGCCAAGTGAGGGGGATGCACAGACCTTCATCTCGGAGGGTTTGTGTGCTCAGCTGGGTGCCATGACCACCCCCCCTGTGTGAATGGCCTGGGATCAGTCCAGCTCTTTGTGTGGAGCTGTTGGAATTGGCACAGAGATGCACCAGCACAGGGTGCTCCCATGTGGAGTCACAAATGCCCATCCAGGCAGGAAGCATCGCTTTAGGACCGTCGGTTTCTGAAGTGATTTCCTTAAGTGCCCACAGCTTTTGAAGGCAGACACAGCACCCCGTCCCCCCAGGGCCACAGACCACGTGTCAGTGTGCCCTGTGCCCTCAGCAGAGCCCCTGGGCATCAGAGCCATGGGAGGGCAGAGCCAGGTTTGTTTACGAGGCTGCGATCGCCCGGGGTTTTACATCCCAGCAATTACTGGCAAGTCTTCCCTCCTCCTGCGCCCTCGCAGCACATGTGTGAACTCCTGGTTGTGTCACCTTCCGTGCTCTCCTAGCGCAGTCTAGCAGTGGGAAGTGATCAGCACAACCAACATTTGCAGAGCGTATGTCTTTCCACAGTTCCACAGTTCCGGAGCGCTGAAAGTGAACCCGCTTCCTCCTTCACCCTTCACATTCAAGCTGTTCCCAAATCCAGGCATCTCAGCTTCCACAGCCACTCTCAGCTCTCAGAGCTTTCTATACCCTGCTGATGAAGCCCTTCTCTCCTGCCTCACAGAACCTGCTCTGCCTTACAGAGATGGTGTTTGTCTCAAGATCTTTCAGGCTTTTCCAAACCATTTCAGTGCCAGGCTAAAGCTGTCTGTGGGCTCCCTCCTCCACCTGATGGCTGAGGAGGGCTTTTTCTCTTTGCCTTTAGGATCATTAAATCTTAATTAGCATGTCGACTTTCTTTGTCCAGGTATCCGCTCTCTCCATCCATCAGTGATTTAGGACACGCTGCTGAAATTCCCTTCTTCTTGCATAATTATTTTATTCCACTGCATCTTTTATGCAAAATGTTCCCTTCTCAAAGTGCTCCTCTCTCTGCTCCAGCCCTTCCTGAGCACCCAGTTTAGCTGTGGTACCTGCCATGGCTTCATTTCTTATACTTGCATATGAATTCTTTGTGTTACTCCCATATTTTATTAGCTCTTTGACAGCTTGATTCAGGCATTTGGAGGTGTTTCCTTCACCCTGACTCTGAAGATGGGATCCATGTCACCAAGCTTCAGTCTCCTACATGAGTGTCCACCTGAGCTACCTGTCCAGACTCTGTCTCCAGACAGGGAGAGGGACTCCTCCGAGAGGCAAATCATCCCAACTAGGACAGGAGTCAGAGGCAGCCCCCTCTCCCACCAGACAAATCACCTTTTCTGCTCCCTATGGGTGGCCTTGAATTCCTCAGATGCTTTTCAGAAGAGCAGCCCACTTTAGGGTGAACCTAAAGCCTTGGGCAGTGGACTTGCCTTTCTGGGTTAACCAGGGCAAGTCCCATGGAAACACAGGAACAGGAATAGGGATGTGCAGATCACAGGTTGGAGCATGTTATTGAGTGAGCCCAGGAAGCTCCTCTGGGATGGATGTTTTAATTGTAGCTGTCTAATGTTAACAGAGATGAATCTGACTAAGAAAGGTTTGGGGAAATGTTTTCATCTTATTTTGTATGTAGAAAATATAAAGGTATATAGTGAATGTTTAAAAACCAACTGCAGCAGTAATAACAGTAATTATAGGTGGGCACAATTTTCCTTTATCTTATAAATGAAGTTGCTAGAAAAATTACTGCTGTGCTGATACTTGGCAGGGACACTGATGTGAGTACCCACTTGTTTCTGAAAAATGCTGTTGGATTTTTAATGACCATCAGCAGCACAACCTTGATTTTTAAATGTCATACTAAATGTAGCAGTTCCAGCCTCCTCTGCCGTGGCATGTGGGTGGGTAGGGATGAATCAGAAAGCAGAAAGAATTGCTGGTGCTTTCTGTGACTCTCAAGTTTTCCTCGAGGGCTTCTCACCCAGGCACTGGCTGGAATTGTCTGTGGGTTGTGTTGCAGTGTCGCAGTCCCTGGTCCTGTGGCATCTCCTGCTGTCGCTCTCCCCGCCATTAATGCGTGATTAAGTTGCTTGATGCAGAGTGAGTGCATCAGGTTTCTCCAGGAGCTGGTGTTCCACAAGTCGTCCTCTCTGTTTGTCAAAACCAGATACATAAAAAAAGGTTTCCCAGCTTTTGCAGATGCAGCTTTTCCATTCTCTCTCTGGCTGGAAGCATTCCCCAGGCTTCGCTTTTGGAGCAGAAATCTGTGCTTGGCATTTGCAAGATGGTGATTTGCTTTTGTAAATGGAGCAAAGTCTTGGTTTTGAGTCATGACTCAGTGAAACAAATCTACTTGTATAGACTAAAATGACTGTAATTGCACCGTTAAACCCCATGGGACTGGGAAGAGCCAGAGTTTAAAGGGTGACACTGCAGTGGGGGTGAGTCCCCCTGTGATCCAGCATCTCCCCTTGCCTGCTGAGGAGTGGGGTGGGGTGAGCTGAGGCTCGTAAGTGATGAGAGGATCAGTGTTTGGGAGCAACACCTTCCGCCGTGGCACCTGGGGGTGCTCCGGGGCAGGGCCGGGAGCCAAGTGGGTGGGAGAAGACGGGAAGATTTGCTCTGCCTTCCCTGGGAACGGCAGGAACGCGGAGCTGCGAAGCAGATGGCAGGGTTAAAATAGGACAGAGCTCCGCCAAGATGTGCTGCAAGGGAGAGGAGTGAAGTGCCTGTTCTCACACTTCGCTTTGTGTCTCGGGGAAGAGCTGGAGAGTGCCTGCGCTCCGCTGGCATTCCCAACAGGAACACGCCAGGGAAAGGCTTGCTTCGGTTTTTGATATTATTAGCACTTGTCTTAAAGAAAAATCAGCTCAAATGAGCAAGCAAACAACTAAAGTGAAGAACAATTGAAGGGCTCAGCCTCGGGGCACCTTTAGCATCTCTCAGGATTATTAGTGGGATGCGTCACATCAGCACTCGCTGAGCTGGAGCGTTCGGAGCCTCGCGCTTCGCACCGAGGCTTTCTCTTTCTGGGGCTTTCAGACAGCTTTCTGCAGTGTTTGCATCTCACCTAAGGCATGTGAATAGGTTTTGTTGGAATATCTGAGTAACTTTGCATGCCTGGAATTACGCTCAGAGCGATTGGACAGACTCATGGGGAGGTTTCTGTGCAAAGCTGCCTCACTGCGAGGGGCAGAAGGGGCTTGTTGGGGGTCCTGCAAGAGCAGCAAAGAGCTGGGTGGGACCTTGGTTGTTCCTGCCACCATCCTGGGCCAGGTCAGCTTTGGAGCCAGGAATCTGGAGGTGTGCAGGGAAAAGCAGTGTGAGGAAGAGGAGGAGCAGGGAGGCAGGAACCAGCACTCACACTTGCACCCTGACAAGGCTGCCGATGCTCTTGGGAGAGCTTTCAGTCTCCTGTCTGTAATCAGGGAGGCTTTGAAAAATCTGTAAATCAGGGGGGCTCTGGTGAAAAGCAGGGTGAAAACAGGGTGAGGGCAAGGCTGTGGTATTAATCCTGTGGTATTGTTCTTGTTTCTTGCTGTGTGGTGATTTTTTTTAAAAAAGAAATCAACACAATTTTTGAGGGCTGTGGGTAAAATGTCACAGAAATAAATGAGTTCTGCTTGCATTGGGAGAGAATCACTCACTTTTTATTAATGCAGCCTCTGATGAAACAGAGCCCAGCCTTCAGCATCTGACCTACGGTAAAACACCAGGCTTTCAGGAATTCCTAGAGAGTGTTTTGTAAGTGTGGCACATAGGGCTGTAAGGTTGATTTACCCTCTGAAACAAAGCATCAGTTTGGGTGATTGAGCACTGAGGGGATTTCCTGGAATGTCCTTCTCCATGCACCATGGAGCACTTGCCTGTGCCTACCTGGAAGGATCAGTCATTCAGCTGAGAATTCCCATGACTGTTGCAGATGGGACACCCAGTCACCCAGTCCTTAAATCACAGCAGGGTGACAGACTCTGCAGAGTGGCCTGCAAGGCCCATCCTTCACCATCACAATGGAGAAGCTGGACTGGCCTTGGTGGTGCTCCCTGTGCACCAGCTCCATGCTTACAGGGTGATGGCAGCCACCCCAAGAAACCTTTGCTTTTTAATCATAAAATGGTTTGTGAGTTGTTGATTAAACTGGTGTCTGAGGCTCTTGAAGCTGCACCCCCACACTTGCCCTGAGAGCCTCAGGTGCAGAAGCCCCCCCAGCCCAGCCCAGTGTTCACAGAGATGGGGGTATGTGCTGGCACTGAAATGAAGCTCAGAGCTGGCAAAGCCAAGGGCCAAGAGAAGAGAGGGGTTCTGAGAATGTCCTTGGGGGCTTCACTTGTGCTGGGGTGGTGGGATTCCTGGCCGGGCGTGTTTTGGTGTTGTGTGCCTGTTTTTGTGGGACCATTTTTTCTTACAGATATAAATAGAGCCAGTCAGTTTGTTGTTTGTGTGTGCTCAGCAGAACAATCTGGCGTGGTTGGTTTTGTTCTGGCACCTCAGATTTTACGGCCAGAGTCAGTATTCACTCTCTTACTCTGCTCCACAGAGAGGGGAGGAAGAGGAGGGGGTTTGCTGCACGCTCAGTGCCTGTGTTCCCATCGCTCCTCTCTGGAGCAGCCGTGCTTTGGGCAGCTCCTTGGTTTTGTTTACTCACACAAGTGCCCCAGCTCTGCTGCCTGTTCTCCTGCATCCCACACCTGGAATGCTGGGTCCTGGCTTGGGGGGCTTCCTGCATCCCTGCAAGGTGTCTTGCTGCAGCAGATTTGCTATTTTTATTTAATTACTTACTTTTACAGTTCTTTGTATAAATCCAGTTGTCCATCTGTTAGCTGGGTTACAGCACTGCAGCTCACTAGATTTTTTTCCTGTTTCTAAAACACTGACCTTGCCCTGCCTGGGCTCAGGTGAGCTGGGTCTGCTCCCCACAGGGCTCCCAGTGGCTCCAGTGCTCCCAGTGCCTCCCAACCCCAGCCACATCATGCTCTGTGCTTCCAGCTCAATATTGTGACTGCAAAGGGCCAGGAGCTCGTGCGAGATAATTCCCACTTCCATCGTGTGGCTGAGAGCAGTTTTCCCAGTTAAACCCAATGTCACTGTGTCCCCATGGAGCGTGGGGCTTGTCCAGTGGGGTGTCACAGCCCTGCTGCCTTCAGAGGGGGCACTGCAGGGCTCAGAAGAAGCTCAGCTGTCTCCTGCCTGGGACACAGATATGAGAGCCAAGTCAAGGTTCCCTCAGCTTTTCCCAGACAGCCTTCCACGCTGCTCCTGCGTCTCGGGATGATTCACACTCCCTCGGTTGGAGTATCACATCAAAATCGCAGAATCACGTACTCAGCTCCAGCTTATTCTCTCTGCAGTTCTATTCTCCTCTTAGCAACAAATACTCAATAACCTAATTGCTCATTAAACCCCGTGCCTGTGTCCCTGTAATCCAGGATGTCACAGGGAGACGTGTTGCTCTCCCAGGGCCGTTGCTGCTCCCGGGCTCCGGTGAGGAGCGCCTGGCTCGGCAGAAAGGGAGAAGGCAGCATCGCATTGAAGTGGAGATTTTCATCTTCTGGGGATTTTTTTATATCTCTCCTATATTCTGGGCTTTTGAACATCTAACATCTCTTTTATGCTTCACATCTTTCATATGAAATTGTTGCATTGTGTTGCCCATTGAAACCTGGTTTTCCTTTTGTCAGGTTTTCCCCCCTCACCCCTGCTTTCTTTTCCGCTGTATTTTGAT
Source organism: Manacus vitellinus (assembly GCF_001715985.3). Classification (NCBI taxonomy): domain Eukaryota; kingdom Metazoa; phylum Chordata; class Aves; order Passeriformes; family Pipridae; genus Manacus; species Manacus vitellinus. Next base: position 11,541,624 of record NW_021939882.1, read on the forward strand.
CGGTGTAACTACTTAGGGCTCCATTTTTCTGGGTGGTTTTTAATCTCCTTAAGTTGGAGCTCTGAAGGCCTTTGTCTGTGATAAACTCAGGTCTGAGCTGGTGCTTGGAGAAGAGGATTTCTAGGCCAGTTCTGCTGCATTCAGCCCTCGGAGGTGACTGTTCCTCATGCCTCCACCTTCTCACTCCAAACAGTCCCAGGCAGCCTTGGTGGGGTTGGGGGTATTTTATTACTATCCTGCATGTCTCATATTGTTTGTGCAAATGTCCTTTTTGATACCAGGGGACTGTGCAGTGTGGAAAGCCTCTGTTAAATATGTATTTTGTGAGGGATTCACCCGCCCTGAGCTTAAATGTCATTTGCTGGCAGAGCTGGGGAGTTGTTTGGAGGGTGAGGGGGCTGTGGGGTTGTTGACATTGAGTTGTCCCAGTTTTCCTCCTCTTAAGAAGGAAGATAGGAAGTTTGGAAGGAGATGTATCTAACCAGTGCACACCTAGGAAGCTGCAGATTCGGAGCTGTTTGGGCTCTCTGCTCCATGGTCATTTCCCAGGGGGATAGTTTGTGCCATAGCCAGTGCTTGGAGGGCAGGTGGAAACCATGTTCTCCCCATGTGTCACTTCTCACTTGGAGTATTTTAATGCTTTTTTTTTATTCTTAAACCTGCAGTCTGAAGTTCAGTCGTGCAGGTATTAATGAGCTGCTGATCATCCTGCCTCTTTTCTGCCCTTATTTAGGAGTCTCAGACTTACAGATCTAGTTCAGGCTGCGATTACTGACATCGTAATGATCTGTTTTAGCTCTCTATCTATTATTTGTTAGGTAATTTTAACACGACTATGCTTACAAGAGCAGAAATCCTCCAAATACAGAGAAGGATGAAGAAGTCAGTGGCCTTTTCAAGTGTGACCCTACTTGTGTGGCTTTTGGTTTCCAGAACTCACAAAAATTACCTTTTCCATTGCCTGTCAAATTGTGACTGAGGTGTGAGGTTTTGAGAGGCCCCAGGAGCCAGGCAAGGCACATTTCAACTCCGAGCACTCCTGTTGGTGATCTTGTTTTCTTCATGGACAGATTTTGGACTGAAAACTGGGGAGGGGGATGGACAAAGGGGGAAGGCAAGGTAAGCCAGGCTGCCTTGCTGCCTGTTTCTGATCCTCAAGTTATAGCACAAGCTAAATAGACTACACTAAATTTTTTAGGCTGTTTCACAGACTTACAGACTTTGATCCCCAGCTTTGATTTCCCACGCGGCCTCGCAGAGCGCTGGTTCTGAGGAGAGAAGAGACCCATTAAGCCCTGTCTAGCCCGGTGATTATCATGCCTTTCCACCATCAGGCTGGGCTTTCATCAAAGCAGGAGCTCTGCAGCCTCCCCTGCCTGTGCCTGGGGAGGAGATGCTGGCATGGCTCAGCAGCCGTGGCCACGTGAGTGGGGCACGGCCCAGCCAGGGCTGTGCTCAGCCCCTGCTCCTGCCAGGCAGGGCTGACCCTCCACTGCACTCCCCAGGCACACCTCTCCTTGGTCTTTCTCCCCCTGGCTTCAGCAGGATGCCCAGGTAAAGAGGTGACCCTTTCTTTCCTAGAGTCTTGTGTAGTTCCTACAACAAGCTGGCCACGAAATAAATATTCTGTGTGTGTCCTTGCCAGAGCAATAGAGAGACAAGGGCATTTGCCTGCCTGCCCTGCTCTGTGCCTCTGAGTCCCCGGGTCCCTCTGCACCACTTGGCTTGCTTTATTTTTTTTTATTTTTAATTTAAATCTAATTTTGCTGCCGTATTGTAAGTTCCCACCTAACTCCAGAGCTGCTGTCGCCTCAGGGCTGTGTTGCTGCTTTTCAGTCTTCCCACACCCCTCGCATGTGCAGTCTGGAAAAACTTTGAAAATTCTCTCCTAAATTTTTGCACTTGGGATTGTCCTAGGAGGAGTAGGATGAGGGTATCTTTTAACAGAGAGTGCTCTTAAAAAATCCCTTCTTCAGCAAAATGGGAGCTGCTTTCATGTCATGAAAATTTGCCAGTGAAAATGGCAGAGAAGCCCATGCTGAATTTTCAGGAGCAACAGCTGTGTCCCCCATGCCAGTGCTGCTCCATAGCATGTCCAAACCAACATCCAGGGATAAAGGGCAGCCATTCCACAGCAGATCCCTAACAGCCCAAAGCCAGGGGCAGGTGCAGAGGCCGTTTGGAGGGCTCTGACCCCACCCTGTGAGACCACCTCTCCTCCAGGAAGCCTCCATTGTGCTGCTCGTGGGTCCTCTGTCCAGTCATCCACAGCCTGAGGTCTTGCTGCTCCCACAAAGAGCTTTAATGGAAGAAAAAAGGAAGAAGGGCACAAACATCCCAGCCTGGCAGGTTGGGGAAGGTGCTGGATCCGTCTCTGCCTTCACACCCTGCCCATGGCAGGACCTGCCACCAACCAGGCTCTGCATCAGCTTCGTTTCAGTTGCACTCCCAGAGCTGATCCCAGAACACCAGCCCTGGATTTTATTGCCTTTGCTTCCCTCTCCGTGTCCTGTTGAGGCTCATGGTGCTCTGGCAAACCAGCCATGACTGTAATAATGTCTGGGCCCTTGTGGGAAGTTCTGACTCCAACTCAGGGAGATGTGAACTGGCAGAAAACCGAAGGTCACCTTCCCCAGCCACCAAGAGGGAAGTGCTGGGCTGATGAAATGGCACTTTGAATTTGTGTTTGCAAAGTCACCGCCCCAGGAGCCAGGCTGCACCCTGGGAAAGGGAGTATCCATCTCCAGGGTCCATACTGAGGGAGTCTGGTGGCCTGTGCCTGAGGCTGTCCAGGGGTTCTCTCCCAGTCTGGGAGAGATGGCACATGTCCCACAGAGTTCAGGAACTTCCACCACAGAACAGAGCCACCTCTCAAGGGACAGAGCTTCCTCAGGAGCTGCTCAGGGAGGATGGTGAGGTCAGCTGTGGGCAGTAGAGATTGCTGCTGCTCTTCTCAAGCTCTTCACCCCTGCTGCACACACCCTGGCCAGCGTGAACACCAGCACTGTGCCTCTTACCCCTGGCCTGCCCCAGTGCCTGGGCAGTGTCTTGCATGGATCAGTCCCATGAGCCTGACCCAGCCTTGTTTGCTACTCTTCAGCCACAGACTGAGAGAGATGGTTGTGATGGACGTGAGCAGCGTGCCTGGAAGCCACAAGGACCTCGGATGTGCAGTGAGGGCCACATCTGGAGGGGATGTGGTGTGACCCCATAGCTGGGGGGGGTCCTCCCAGGGCAAACTGGGGCTGTTTAGCACAGAGGGTCTCTCTTGGGAAACTGTTTGAACCCAAGCACAGTGCTTGTGTCGAGTCCCTGTAGCCTTGTGGCTGTTCCTCCCCCAGGATGAGAGTGGTTAATCTCATCCTTAGAGCACATCCAAATCTGTGCCATCACTGCAGCATCATGGGATGTCATTGCAGGCTGTATTCCACCCCTGTCCCAGCCTCAGAATTCCATTTCAGCAAATTCTGTTGCAGGTGCCACCATCCCATATCCATTAGCAGATTAACAGGTTGAATTTCCCATGAGAGCACTCCACAGTCTGTCTCACTGTGTTTATTTTGTTCAGGCTGCTTTTCCCTGGGCTTGACAGTGTAATTTGTACAGATCTGGGCTGAGTTTTCCAAACCTTCAAAGGAGCTTTTTTTGTTAGTTTGAAGCCAGGACTATTGATAGCAGAGACATTGAACAACAGGAGCATTGAGAAGTGAGAGCAGCACACCTACCAGCCAGGAAGGCTCCCTAATCTCCAGAGCTGCTCCTTGCCAGAAGCTCCATGGTTCAGAGATTTTAATTAGATCAAATCCTCCAGGTGACCAGCCAAGCATTAAAGGCATACCAATATTTCAGTCGTGTCCCTTGCTGTAAGGGTTCTTATTATTTATTTTAGAGAGATGTGACAAAAGAGCTTGGACATCCCAAACTTACCATTTTCCTTGAATGGCACTAAGAGGTCTCCAGCCCAGGAGATTGTCCTTCAGTGCACTTACACTCACAGAGTTCCTGCCTGCAAGCTTGTTCTGCAGTTGCTCTGGTCTCCATCATGCAGAGTGACTTGCATGTGAAATTTGGTCAGGCTTTTGGACCAGGACTTGTGTTTTCTGATTAGTTGGATTTGCCAGCTTTTCCCTGGGGTCTGGAACTGCATCTGGAGTTTCTTCATCCCTCATTCCCACTGCTCATGGAGCTCTGGCATTGAAAACCTTCTTCGTGGTGTGGCTGATGGTGTGCTGGGCAAAGCCCAGCTGTGACTTCCCCTAGATGAACTTGAAACAGAAACAAGAACAACCTGGACAAAGGCAGAGACCAAAACTCACTGCTGGAAAAACCTCTTTTTCCTGCTCCTGCCGGCTGGGCAGCAGAGCTCGTCCCAGCATGGGGGCTGTGCCTGTGTCGCTCCTGCAGTCACTGGGTCGGCTCTGGAGATGCCCAGGGCTCTGACCACAGCCCCACAGCTCTGCTTGTGCTGCTCAGCCTCTGCAGGAGGAGGTTTTGTGCTGTGCTCAGCCATCCAGCACTGGCTGTGCCCAACTCCCTGCCCAGGGCACCTCCAGTGACCTTGGGACAGGTATCACTTCTCACTGCTGTGGTTCCTTGCTGCCTTCTGGTGCTGCATCTCCAGGCTCCCAGAGGATCACAGGCCCTGGATGTGTCTGATACATCCATCTGGACCAAAGGAGGTGCAGGATTTGTTCAGCTCTGTGGGCTGGATGTTCCTTATCTCTGGCTCTTCTGAGGTGGGGTCACACTTAGGCCCTTTCCACTGGCTGGGGTGTATGAGATGGGTCTTCAGCCCACCCTGGGTGCTCTGGGAGCTGTTGGGCCTCCATCCCACCTGTGTGCTCATCCCACCTTTGCCCTGGGAGAAGTTGCTCTGGCTGGATGGGGTGGATGAGATGCTACAGGGCTGCAGCACTGTCCCTGGGGTGTCCCTGGGCTGTCCCTGTGGGGACAACTGTGGCTGTCCCTGTGCCTGCAGGTATGGCTGAAGGTGAATGAGAGCAGCAGTTGTCAGCTGGGAGAAAATGGCCTTGGGGCCAGAGGTGGTCTGGGAGCAGCTGAAGGTTTTAGGGCTGTTTGTCTCCATTTACTCCTGACTCCCCAAATCAGAGCCCAGCCCAGGCCATCAGAGATGCCATCACTGGGTCCTTACACAACATATTGGGGTGAAAAATAACATCTGGTTTCTGCAGGAGGAGACTCTGCTGCACCTCCTGGCACGGGGAGGTTGGGGATAAACACATCATGGTAGGTGTGTGAGATCCCACCTGGACCCAGGCACTACAGAAGCTGGTTTGCTCCCAGGCATGCTGGGGCTGCTGCAGGGCTGGCACACAGGGTGGGTCTGAGGACCAGGCTATGAAAATTGCATCTGCAGGAGGATCCTGGAGCTCCTGGGTTTGTTCTTTCTCCTTCCTGCCCTGTCTGTGCAGGTCACAGATGCTCCTCCTCGGCAGGGTGCCTGTGCCAGGGCTCTGCCTGGATGTCTGCTGCAGCAAATGGGTGAGGAAGGAGAAATCAAAGGTGGCTTTCAACAAAGCCCCCTTGCCCTGCCCTGAGGTCAGCCTGGTAGTGGCAGCTGGGAACCACCCCCCAGATCTGCTGCCTCAGAGCCCTGGGTGGCTCCTCCTGGTGTGAGAAGCAAAGCCTGGATGGAGCAGGGAGGGCAGGCTGGCTGACAGAGATGAGTGTGGTGCTTTGCTGTGTGAGCCATGGGTTTAACTCCAAGCTGCTCCTTGCCCAGCTCCGTTTGTCTCTGGTTTTGTTTCTTTATGACCCTGTCTGCCTCTGTCTCTCTCATTTCATGGAGGGGGCTTGGACTGGCTGCTCCAGCAGCTCCCTGGGAGCAGTGGGAGCTGTGGGTGTGTCACAGCATCAGTGACCTTTGTCTGGGCACTGTGCAATTGCTGCTTCAGGGGGGAGCAAAAGCTGAAGTGCTGGAGCTGTTTCTCGGAGCATGAGACCCGGGATCAGGGATGGAGACAGTCAGTGTGCTGTGCTCTGACTGTGAAAGCCCTGCCAAGGAGGGAGCCTGTAGCACCTGACCTCTCCTGCACCTCCCAAGATGTACCAGAAGTGGGTTTGCAGTGTGTCAGTGTGGCTGGACCCAGGGCAGTGCAGACGGTGGGCAAGGCCTGCCTGTCTGTCTGTCCCTGGGCAGCTGCTCACATCCAGACCTGAGATTCCAGCTTGTCCTTGCAGGCAGAAGGATGGATTTAGCCACTGCAGTCCTTGGAGAAAAGCACTTGCTGTGGGAGTTGTGTGGGTGGTGGCATCAGGTGTAATTTGTGGGGGTAAACAGGCCCTTGCTCCTGGTGAGCTGGAGGCAGGGGCTGCAGCACCACAGCACTTCAGTCACTCAGCACGTTCACAGGGAGCGAGGAGAGGAGGAAGCAAGAACTGAAATGTAAAGGCTGTTGAGGAGTGGGTGTGATGGGGAGTGAGAGGATTAATGGCTGTGAGGGAAATCACAGGAGAGGGCTCCTTGCTGGGGGAAGCCAGGTGGGATGTGGGGCTGTGATGGGTGGCCAGGATGGCTCTTCCCAGCCCCACTGCCATCATTTTAGGTCATGTGCTGTGTTTGAGGTGGCTGCAGGGGTTACCTGGAGAAGGAGGTACCTTGTCCATAACCATGAACCAGTGGGAGCTGGGGGATTTGTTTTGGGATCAGGGTAGATTGACCCTCATTCATGTCTGCTGTGTTTTGTAAATAGAACAGAATAGAACCACTGACGTTGGAAAAGACCTCCCAGATCATCGAGTCCACCCTGTGCCCCATCCCCACCTCGTCCCCCAGCCCAGAGCACTGAGTGCCACAGCCAGGCCTATCTGGACACCTCCACGCACTCTGGGTGACTCCATAATATCACGCTGTCCTTTGGGGTTTTCAGCCCCTGCCATATGGCACTGAACACAATTTTTTCCTTTTTTTTCATGGAGAAAGAGTTCCTTCACCTCATTGTCCCAATCCTTGCCCTTCCCTGGCACACGTCTTGGGGCCCGTTCCGGGTTCTTCTTGCTGTTCCCTTGCTCCCTGGGACAGAGCCTCGCCACCTTGATTTCCACCTCCCCCGAGGCATTCCCCACTCGCTGTCAGGTGGGGTTGCAGAGCCAGAAGGAGTCCCCAAATACCTGGAAACCTCCTTTTCTACCACAGGTTTGAGGCCAGCCCAGGTCACCCTACATAACTGCTCCTGTTGCTGGCTCCAGTGCCTTTCCCAGGCCTCGGTTCCTTTTTTTACCTCTGCACACTTCCAGCTCCCCCATATAGCTCCATGACGGGCCCAGAACTGGACACAGCCTGGAGCGGGCCTTCAGCCAGGTGCCAAGTCCACAGGACAGTCAGTGGCCTGGCCGCTGCTTCAACATTATCTGTTACCATGTGCGTGGTACAGCCAGAGCAGGCTCCCTCCCACCCTGCCGTGCCCTACTCTGTTGGTGACCTGCCTTTTGCTTTTGTCCCTGCAGCAACCCCAAAGTCCAGATTGAAGCCATTGAGGGGGGGGCACTGCAGAAGCTCCTGGTTATTCTGGCCACAGAACAACCCCTGGCTGTCAGGAAGAAGGTGAGTGAGTAGGGCTGCCCCTCTGGGCAAAGCTGTTTTTGTGCTGAACTCCATGTAAACACTCCTCAGAAAGTCACTGACATCTGGAGAGTGTGGGACCTCATTCTGCTTCCCACACTGGGTGGGCTTTGCTCCCAGGAGTGCAGGAGGGTGGCCCTGGGTACCAGCCCACCCCAGCAGTGCTGGCTGCCCCCAGAGCCAGCAGTGGCACACACAGGGGGCACAGCCCACGGGGACAGGGCGTGGTGCTGCAGCCCCTCGGGGGACAGACGAGGGTCCCCATGACAGGCAGAGCAGTCAGAGCCCAACCAACACGGGAGCTGACGTTTGGAAGGAGCTAATTGCTGGAGCCAGCCCCGTGTCCTGCCTTGGGCAGAGGCTTTGGAGCCAAGTGAGCAGCGCCGAGAGCCCCCAGCCAAATGTGCAGCGCTGTCCGTCGGGCCGGGGCTTCCTGCCCCTCCCGCCCGGCCTCCTGCTGCACTCCCTGGAGCATGAGATCCCATTACCCTCGCTTTAGCGTGTGATGCCACCCCTGGAACGTTACCTGGCTGCTCCCCCAGCCCTGTTTAACACAGGGGCCTCCTGTGTGAGGGGTCTGGCAGGGTGAGGGCACCGTCAGCTCCTCTGTCCGTCTGGGACGTCGCTCACACCACTGCGTGCTGCCTGGGCTATAACAAGCTCCCAAAAACATGTTCCCCTTTAATCCCTGGGAAGAATTCTCCATCAAGCATAAAGCATGGGAGAGGCTGGAGAATCCCATTGCATTTGACCATGGATATGAGGAAATCTGTCTAGAGTGCACCACAGGATTCTCCATGCTCAGAAACTCCTTCCAGGAATGCCTCTGGCTCAATCCAGAGCTTGTTTTGGGGTGGAGAGGGATGGCTGGGCATGCAGGGGCCCTCACCAGCATCACTGTGAACCCCTGGGTGCTGGCTCCAGAATAATTCTTTCCACTGAGCCTGAGTGCATCCCGCTGGCAGCCCCTGGAGAAGTGAGAGGGATGGGCTCAGTGCTGCCCACACTCACATGCAGCCTTATGAGACCCTCCAAGGGTTGAACCCCCTTTTCCAGGAGGACAGAGGCCTTTAATTTCCAGTTCCTGTGCTGTGCACAATCTCCTGCCTCTCTCCAGGCAAGGATCCCAAGGACAGGTCAGTGCCCCAGACCCCTCCTGCACAGGGCAGCCGCCCCCAGCTCTCGCTCCGGTGGTTTTTCCGCCCCGGTGCTCACAGCAGTGCACGACAACGAGGCCAAAAGTGCATCCCTTCCCTCCCCCGTCCTTTGGCCTGTGATTAAAAACGGAGACAGAAACATCTCAAATTCACCAGCGGCAACTCGGAAAATGGAAAATAGAAACAAATGGGACTGGGGAAGACGTGGCTGTCAGCTCGGATCTGTCCAGGCGCGGGGCCCAGCCCGGTGTGCGGAGGAGCCGGCTCAGCTCCTGGCACGCGCCCAGATGAGCATCCCCGTGCCCTGCCCCGGGCAGGCTCAGCCTCCCCTCTGCCACCACGGTTGTCAAAGCCAGACAGTGTGAGATCCAGCGGGATTAGAGTGGCTCCTAATTGCCTCCTCGGCACTAACCCTGCGCCGCCTGAGGGGTGCTGGGCCTCTGGCTGTTGGCACGTGGTGCTGCACCCTGACAGGCCCTGTGCCAGGGCTGGGTGTGGGGAACATCATGGTTTTCTCCTCTGACTATGTAGGTCCAGGGGCATCACCTCAGGCATCCAAATTATCTCACAGGGATCGGGCTGCTGAGCGGTGCTGGACCCCCCTTATGCCATTCCAACCCCATAACTGGGCTCTGTACCAAGGACTGAGAGGGAGAGCAGGGAGAAGTGATGGCATTGGGTCTGTCAGGTGCTGGTCACGGGTCCCTCTGGGTCACTGATCTACCAAGCATGGTGACTGCCCAGGTTGGGGTTCAGGTGCAAGTCACCCAAATTTGGGCAGCCTCGTGGTGCTGGAGGGGGGTTGGGATCAGGAGCAAAGGGGACTGTTGGAGATGCCCCTTGACAAGGAGAGATTGGAATGCATTTTCCAGGGAGCTCTGCACAGGTGGGCTGGGGTATTGCTGCTGTCCCCATGGGTGCCATGAAGACAGGCCATGCCATACGCAGTAGCCATGCCTGCTGTGTTGATGGCCCTCTCTCTCTCCACCAGGCTCTCTTCGCCCTGTCCTCCATGCTGAGACACTTCCCCTATGCCCAGCAGCAGTTCCTCAAGCTGGGCGGCCTCCAGGTGCTCAGGAGCCTCTTCCGGCAGAAGGGGATGGAGACCCTGCACGTCCGTGTGGTGACCCTGCTCTACGACCTCATCATGGAGAAGGTGAGGAGCTGGGACAGGACCCACGGGGGTCCCCACCTGCTCCCCTCACCGAGCTAACGCTGAGCATCCTCACAGGACAAGCGTGAGGAGGGGCCAACCCTGCCTGGTGCCGTGGGGCTGAGTCCCCTCCCGCCCTCTGGCCACCACTGCGGGGCTGGAGAGCCTGGGAGAGCCCAGAGCGAGCTGAAACCTTCACAGTTCTTTAAGCCACTGCCCCCCTTTCCTCCTGAGGGTGTTTAAATAACACAACACCAAGGACACGAGCAGGGAGTGCGGGCACTGGGCTGTGGTGTCCAGCTGCTGGTGTCCAGCCCCGAGCCGAGGGCCTGGTTGTGCCCGTGTGCTGGAGAGGCCCTGCCCTGCTGCACGGCCCTCGCTGGGGCCCGGCCTGCCATGTGCAGTGTTTTATCTTCAAATACCCTAGATTACTGCTGTAAATGTCAGTTTAAAGCCCATCTTTCCTTGGCATGGCTTGTTGTTCAGTCCGTGCAATTCCCTGCCTCCAGAGTATGGGAATTAAATCCACTCTGGCTCAGTTTATGGCCAATTTGCCCCGCGGATTATGGCTGCTCTAATACCTGGGTTGCAGGCACCACAGAGCAGCACCTCTGTGTTAAATCAGTTATTTTCCAGGAGACTTTGTAAAGGTGCAAATTATTTTCGCAGGTCTGAAATCTTATCAGGTGCTGACTCTAACATGATCCTGTTGGCTCCATGGGAAAGGAGAGGACGTGGGCATTTTGACTCAAACCATTCCCATTTGATCCTGCTGCCCATCTGGCAGCCCCCCACAGCAGCCCCATCTGTTCCTGGCTCTGTGGGGCTGGGGCAGGGCACAGCCCAGCAGATTCTCAAGTTTACATTAAAACAATGATTTTCCACTGTTCTTTGGATTGGGAATTCCGTGCATCAATCCCAGCACTTCATGGGGGAGGTGGCACAGCCCTGGGTGCCAGTGGGGGTGGCAGATTTGGGGTGGGTTGAGTTGGAAATCATAAACCACCTTGGCAGCTCTTGGTGCTGAAACATGAGTCAGTGGGGCTCTGAGTGCCTTTTTCTGCCACATTCTTTCCTTGTCACCCCAAATCCTGCTTGGAGTTCATCAGGCAGGGGGATGAGGAGAGGGGAGGTCTCCTTGGCATTGTCCCTCACTGTCCCCAGTGTGTCATTCCTGTCAGTCCTTATGACCAGGCTCTGACAGTATTGGGGTGTTTCTGGACCAGGCTGGGAGGGGAAGGTCTGGCTGGGGCTGGAGGACACGGAGATCTCCATGTCTGTGGTGGGAGCAGCACAGACCCCAGCGGTGGGTGATGTTTGTGAGGTGCTGCAGGTGCCCAGAGCAGACCAGAGACTTTCCAGGTCTGCTGAGCTTCCTGCCCTTTGCAAGCCCTTTCAGGGCCATGGGACACAGAAACTCCCAGTCACTGGGAGTTTTCCAGGGTGAACAACCAGCCCCTGTGGCAGGGAACCAGGACACAACCTTGCCTTGGTCTTCTGTGACAAGTCACCGTCCAAGGCAGGTGTTACCAGGTGTGCATCCTCCTCTGCCACCACGTGCCACCTCCTGGGAGAGTTTCTCTCTGACAGGGATATTAATCTGTGCTCCACCACTTCCTGCAGATGCTGCTTGAGGACTCACAGCACGGAGAGCAGATGGAAGAGAAGATCCAGCAGTACCGGGAGGTGAGGCTGGTGCCGGCGGTGGTGGAGCAGGACTGGTGCGCGGTGGCTCCCAACCTGCTGGCCATGCCTGAGCACGACACCCGGGAGAAGGTCCTCAAGCTGGTGGGTGTGCTGATGGCCTTCTGCAGGGAGCACTACCGGGGGGACCCTGCCCTGGGCACCACCCTGGGCCTCCTGCGCAGCGAGTACGAGGAGCTGGCGGCCGAGGAGCAGCGGGAAGGGGACAAGGACGGCTACTTCAGGGAGCTCCTCGGCTCCATAAACACCATCATCCAGGAGCTAAGGTGAAAGTAACTGTAGGTGCAGTTCAGATAATTCAGGGTGACAGTGTGAGTTTGGATGGCACCGGTGTAAAAGCACTTTGGAATAAACTGTTGGACAAAATGAGATCCCAGCACTGGGCCAACAGCTTTGTTATTGAAACATCTGGGGGTGGCACGTCTCGTTTTCCATGTGGTAATGCTGCAAAAATGGAGGTGCATACTGTGGAGGGAACAATGTGGAGGCTCAACTGACATAGCCCCTGCCATGGCACCTACTGCATGTTCTCAGTCCTCCTGCAGGATTTGGGTGGGAAGGGCTGAGGGATGTGGGGCTGTCTGTGTGAGGCAGCTTTGCTGCACAAAGTGTGTGTTCCTACAGCTCTGAGCTGCCTTTGTCCATGCCCAGTGATGACCTGCCATGTCTGTGATCTGTGTTTGCTCCTGTGTGAGGCACCGTGGCCCTTGGACAGCACCACTGGGATGGGGATTGCTCAGTGCTTGTTCAGGAGGGCTGGGCACTCTTTCCATAAGGCCCTGGTTGGAGGGGCTCTTATCCAGGCTGTGCTTGGAGCAGGACTGTCCCGTGGCCATGTCCACCCCTGAGGCCCAGCCCCACCACCCCTCAGTGCAGTCACCCAGCCCCTCTGTGCTCAGGGTCAGCCACAGCCCAAGGGTTTGGAGTCGGAACACCCGTGAGCCCTGGTGTGACACAGCCCCAGAGAGCCATGGCCGGGGCTCTCCTGCTCAGAAGCACACCCAGCCCAACAACAGACCACTGAGCTTTCCCACTTGTGTTGTTCTTGTCTTTGGAGGTGGCTCCCAAGGGATTGAGACTGGCCAGCCAAGGGTTTTCCACCCATGCTGTGCAGAACTCTGTCCATGATGTGCTGGGCTGGGCATCTCCCTCCACACACCTCCTCCAGCTGCAGCTTCTCTTAACTCATGTCCCTTCCCCCATGAACCTCCTTAAGCTGCTTCTCCCGCTGGATGGTCCACTGGGGATGTTCCACCCTCTCCTCACTGAGTTCATTCTGTCTCCCCACATCACCCATCTTCAGGTGAGGAGAATCCAAAGCCTTGCCCAAGCCTCTGCCTGCCACCTCACTGCAAGCAGTAGAGAGTTATGAAAACTAAATTTATGCATTATTTTGTCTGTTTAATTGCATAGGATCATTACAGAATCACAGACTGGTTTGGGTTGGAAGGGACCTTGTTCCACCCCCTGCCATGGGCAGGGACACCTTCCACTGTCCCAGGTTGCTCCAAGCCCTGTCCAACCTGGTCTTTCAGTCTAAACCCCTCCTTGTTCTGAACCCTTTCTGGGGAAGGTTTGGGTTTTATTTTAATAAAGAGTGATGAATTCTACTTCTCACAATTCCCCTGTGAGAACTGTGCAGGGTTGGACACTGCAGAGAGCCCAGTGAGACTCACACTCCTGCCCTGTGCCTGGGGACTGGCACGTGTCCCCTGGTCATGGCTGTGCCAGGACAGCCTGACCTGGGCCAGCACTGGGGTGCTGGCATGGAGGAGGAATGGGCCCTGAAGGCTGGTTGGTGGCCACTGATGGCTGGGAGAGGGACAGGGGGAGGAGAAGCTCAAGCTCCACCTTGCTGTCCCCTCCTGGTGCCGTGTGCCCCATGTGCACACTGGGACCATTCACACCAGGCCTTTGCCTTCCCTTGCCCCACACGGGTGACAGGTGCCCTGCATGGGGACTGTCCCAGCTGAGGTGCAGCTGCTGTTCCCCTGTGGAGGGAAGCCCCTCACATCCCATGTCCTGGGGGAGCTGGGAGCAGGAGGGATCTGAGGTCTGCCAGAAGCGATCGAACACCGCGGGTGTTTGGGGGGCTGTTTGCTCACTCCCACCCTGCAGCCGTTGTTCCCGTAAAAAAACCTCTCTAAACCAATTTCACAGCCTTGAAATGTGACGGCAGCCAGGTGCTGGCTACTGCCATGGGTGGTTACCAGCAGCTTTGCTGCCAGCCCCTCTTTGCGGGCAGTTTTTGGGCAGCAGCGTTTCCTCGCAGCAGCACACGAGGTGGAGGCAGCACAGGCACGGGGTGTCCCGGTGCGGAGCTGCCCGTGACCGCCTGGCACCGGTGGCTGGGGGGACACCCTGGGGACATCCGAGCTCACCCTGCTGCCAGCGCGGCCAGGAGGTGATTAGAGGAGCTGCTAGCCCGGTATTCCCTTCCAGGTCTGCTTGCAGCGCTGCCAGGAGGTGATTAGCTGTAATCCCTGTGTTCCCCTCCAGCTCTGGCACAAAAGGCATCTCTCTCACCGCCGCTCCCACCGCGGCTCCCGGGGCAGCAGCACCGGCGTTAAAATATGTGTGGAAAATAAATTAATAGAAGAGCCCGGCTGGTCCCTCTGTCCCCCAGCCCTGAGCCGGGGCTGGCACAGCCTTGCAGGGCTTTGCATTTGGTGCCCAAATGCCACCAGAGTCCCCACTGTGACCCCAGCCAGGCACCTGCTTGCAGCTGGTTCAGGGCCACCAGCCCTCCTTCATGCTGAAATATTCCTGGCTGCCATGCACAGCGTGTCGCTTGTCACTGTTAAGTAGCAGGGCTAATTATAACCATTGATTTTTTTTTTTGGTCCTTCTCAGCTTTTGGTTCAGCCTGTTTTGCTGGCATTAAAAATGATTTTTCTTTTTTTTTTTTTTCGTTTTTCTCTGAAATGCGTTTCCCAGCCTGTAATGCCAGGGCTTTACTTTGTAGGTTAAAAAAGAATACATATATCTGAGGGTAACAGGCAGGACAAACATGGGAAGGGGCTTTTCTGCTGGAAACCTAAGCCCTTGGAGCGATGCCAGGGGGAAGCAGAGCTCCAGCAGAGCCGGGGGATCAGCACAGGGATTTCTCTGGCCCTGCCTGGCCTCGTCACTGTTTCAGCTGGATTTAACAAGGTGGGGATGGTCTAAAACCTGGTTAAGGGCTGAGCCAGGGAGAAAAACACCACCAGCCCTGGCTGTCCAACCCCCAAAGCCAAAACTCCCACTCTCTATTCCTAAAAGCCTTTACACTGCCATGGTTTTGAGCAGGATCTGGTTGGTGTGGGTGCTGTGACAGCTGTGCTGGCCAGAGCCTCTGGTGCCCTGGGGATGGGGTGAGGGGCTGGGAGTGCCCCTGTCCCTCACTGAGGGGGGTCTGGCAGTTTGGGCAGCTCAGGGACTGTGAGTGCTCCTGGTCTGTGCCAGTCTGTGCCTGGCACAGGGGTGGCAGCCATGGCCCTGGGGCCGAGGTGGTTTGGGACACAATGGCACTGGGGGGATTGCAGCCCTTGCCCCCATGGGGTTGTGCTGCTGGTCCCTTCCCTGTGCTGGTGGGTGGGGGTCTCTGCCCAACCCCCAAGAGCTGGCACTGGCAGGAGCTTGGCATTGGGGTTTGGCTGCCAAAAGCCATTTTGGCTCTTTTCTGGCACAGTTGCTCGTGGTGGGGGTCCTGCTGCCAGACACAGGGCACCCCTGTGGCCCAGCTAACTGTGTTTTAGTGAGACCCCCTGCCCACCTCCCTGGCCCAGCCCTCTCCTCGTCCCACGGGGGTCCCTGTGGCCGTGGGTGCTCCCTGGGGCTGTGCTGTGCCACTGCCCCTCCAGCTGCCAGCACTCCCTGCTCCCAGGGCAGCTCCCTTTGGGGCTTGAACACAACAAATAAACACAAATCACCTGGAAATACTGAGCACCAGGAGCCTTAAATCAAATGCAGACCCAGGGCAGTTCCCCTGCAGCAGCCAGACACACTCCCTCCTGGGACCAGCCTGGTGAGCCCCCCCCGACCAAAGCAGCCCCCCTTCACTAAAGTCAGAGCAGAGAAAGCCCATCCCCTCCTGGCACAGGGGTGGGCACGATGCAGGCAGGACCAGCAGAGCTGGAGGTGATGGGCACTATGGGTGGCCCTGCTCCACGCAGGAGTGGCCATGAGGGACTCCTGGGCTGTAGCCCCCAAGTTCCCCCCCGGGCCATCACTGGAGCTCCTGCAGGTCTCAGGGGTTTCCAAATGGGAGCACTGGGAGTGCAGCCAGGGCAGTGTTGGGGGAGGCAGTGGCAGCCACAGAGTCCTAGAGGGCACCAAAAGCTGTGCCCTTGGCAGCCTGGCCAAGGTGCAGCCTGGAGCTGGAGCCCAAAAAGGGGCAGCCTTCCCCAGTGTGCATGGCCGTGTGTCCCCAGGGGTGATGGAGAAGCGCAGGTGAGCACGGGGTTGCTTTCCCTGTCCATAAATCCCAGCCCGGGCCAGTGTCCCCACAATGAGGGTTTGCTCCCCAAATGGCACTGCTGGTCCCCAGCCTGGGGCAGTGACAGGGCTGCTGCCCTCCCTGGGGCAGGAGGGGACAGGGACAGGGCCGAGCCTGTCCTGCCCCAGCTCCTGTGCAGAGCCAGCCCAGCCGTGCTGCCCCGGCACAGGGTGTCACGGGCACATCCCACTGCAGTGACTCACGGCCCACTGACCCAAATCCCTGCAGCCTCCCAGGTATGGAGCAAGTCAGAGCTGGAGGGGGCCTGGGGCAGATGGAGACCTTGGGTAGGGCTCACTGAACCCCCTCCCTCTGCAGGTCTAGGGGAGAGGAGGTGGCACTTGTTGATTTTGGAGCCAACCAGGTCACCCCCACCCGCCATCCCCAAGCAGGGAGTGAGGCATTAGACAGCCTGTCCGGGCTGGAATCACACACGTGGCCAGGCCAGCAACAGCCAGTTCTTTCCCCTTGCACCCACAAGAGCATCAGGAGGGTTGTGCCGGTTCATCCGGAGCTCCCCGGATCCTGGCAGGGAGGAGGCTCAGAGCCGAGCCCACGGGCGGTGCCTCCCGGGATATCACCAACCTCCAACACACAAACACAGGAACTTCCTGAGCCTTCAGCGCTGGAGCATCCGCTGTGCCTTAATGGATTTCGCCTTTCCCCACCCATTTGTTGGGGGTTTTGATCCCCCCCAGCCTTCCTTGCCCCCTCTGCCCTCCCCTCTAATTGCACATTGAGATTTGGCTGCCTCGGCTTGCTTTGAAAGTGCCAGTGTTAGAAAACACAGCTCAGGGTGCCCCGCTCCGCACCCATCCCGTCCTGCCCCGGGATCCCCCGGGGCCCCCCTGCTCCCTGAGCCCTCTCAAAGCCGCTTGGGGCACAGGGAGAGCACAGAGTGGGAAAGGCATTCATTAACCACCATTAAACCGCGGCGGGGAAACCTTCACACGCAATTAAAGCGGCATAAATTCAGCGCGGCTTGATTCACCGCGGAA
The DNA here is from genome assembly GCF_001715985.3 of Manacus vitellinus. Classification (NCBI taxonomy): domain Eukaryota; kingdom Metazoa; phylum Chordata; class Aves; order Passeriformes; family Pipridae; genus Manacus; species Manacus vitellinus. Next base: position 11,558,695 of record NW_021939882.1, read on the forward strand.
TTGAATTAAGAGCACTTGAATTTTGGAGTAAGACTATCTCCTGGGGATTTAATGTGGTTTCACTAATACACTTAATGTGGGTTCATCTTCCCGAGCATCCCTGCACAGCCAGGTCTGCAAAAAAAAAAAAACCCCAAATCCTTCCTCTTCAGGTACTTTGGGGTGTTTGAGGCGGTGCTTGGGGAGCAGGCGGGGGGAGCTGGTGGTCAGAAGAGCCCACAGCCCTTCCCTCCCCAAAGCCACAGCGAGTCCCCTCCATCCCCAGCCCCTCACGGGGCTCCAGGGGCTGGGGAAGGGGAAAGGGGGGCTCAGCTCCTCGCACACCATCGGGGAAGGGGCCGAAGGACATTCCCACCTCGCAGCTTTTACCACCCCACACGGCCGCGTTCGCTCCCTCCTGGTAGCGGAGTGTCCTCCCTCCAGCAGCCGCAGCGAGAGCGACTGCACAGCCCTTCCCCTGCGCTTAATTACAGCGAGCAGCAATTACTGTAATTCTCTTCAATTGGCTCCCTAATAAAGTCACAGCTCCGCTGGCGGCCGGACCCCCTCGCGGTGCCGCTGCCGCTTCCAGGAGGGGGTTGGTTTGGGCTGGAATTCCCTGACACGGGGGTTGGTTTGGGCTGGAATTCCCTGACACGGCAGCACTGGGGGATTTACGTGGGGTTTTGAGCTCCTGACCCTCCTGAGGCTTGGGCTGGTGCTTAAGGAGCCGGGGCACCTCAGGCAGGGCTCAGAGGTGGTGCTGCCAGAGGGGCTCCAGGATAACCCACCTCCCCTTCCCTGCCCTCCTCCAAACACCATTCCTACAGGGGCAATTCTGGGGTTCCCAGAGGAGCAATTCTTGGGTACAAGAGAGGTGTGTGTGACTCGGGGCTTTTGCCCTCCAGTCCCTGTCGTGTCCCCTGGTCCTGCCCCCCCTGGGTGTTCGAACCACTTCTCCCAAAGGGGGAACCATATTTTAATTTCTTGCCAACTTGATGCTCAAAGTTTGTAGCATAAACTAAACTAACTTATTTAAAAGCTAAATACATGTAAATTTGTCTGTGCACCTTAATGTAAGAGTTGTTTTTTAAAGTTTATTAACAGATTATTAATAGACTGTATTTTGGGGGGCAAGGGGGTACTGGATGTACTCCCTGAACAGCCCAGGGAATGTTGCCTTTAAGACAACAATTAATACCAGGAGAAAAAAACCCCTATATTGTATAAAAGCAGTTAATCATTGCCTTCAAGACAATTATGTAAATAGCAGGAGAAAAAAATTGTATGAAATCTGCTAATAATTATCTATAAAACAAGACCTACAGCCTCTCTGTGTCATTAACCCCCGAATGCCAGTGGAGGAGCACATCAGCTCCCCCTCCGAGCCTGTTTAGCTGTTAAGGGCGTACAGAAACTAGTCTATAATTCCATTGTTTAATATCTGTACTCAAGAGGCTAAAATGCTTGAAAACATAATAAATTTGGCAAAAATATCCCAAGAACTATTTAGCTTAATTCTGATTAGCATTACAGTAACATGACAGCAATAACCTTGATATAGTAAATTACAAACTGATCGAGATAAATAAAATTATAATGTATCAGTGCCAAGGCTCAGCTCTAAAATGTGGCTGCAGTTTAAACATGAACTAAAGCCCAGGCTGCTCCAGTTTGGTGGAGGCTTTACAGAAACAGCCACCACAGTGCTGACCCGAGCAGGCACTGCTTCTCCAGCACTGGCCTGGACTGGGACATGTAAAACACACTGAAATTCATAAAATTTAAATAAGACAGTGAAATTATACCTTGTAGCTACAGTTATCACAAATAACGTACAGTCTAAATTGCAGCCTGAGCAAACACGATTTCCTGGGTGCCTCTGGAAGCCCAAGGCGGGATGCAGAGCAATTATGAGGAATGAGCACAAAGCTGATTTGCATCTGAATGGCGAGGGGGGGTGAGGGGCGGGCTGGGCCGGCTCCATTCACTGCACCACAATACACCAGCTGGGAAAAGCAACTTTATTAGTGTCCCGCAGCAAAATACATTAGTAATTTGTAACCAGGCATTCAAATTCCGTCCGGTGTCACACAGAAGGATCGCCCACACCACTGGATGTGTTTGTGAGGATTGGCTCCGGGATCCCGGGGGGGGGAGAAGTGACCCCCCAGCCGATGGGAACCACCCGTCAGGAAAAGGGCTCCAGGGCAGCCCAGGAGAAGCAGCATCACATCCCCAACACACCACCAAGCACATCTGCAAACATGGTCCCCAGCAAAGCCCAACCCAGGCACAGGTATATGGTTTTTCCAGATGTTTTCCAGTCGTGGTCCCACAGCCAGTGCCTGCTGCACTTTCATACTCCTCTGAGCTTGTTCCCTCTCCACTCCAACCACAGGGATACACACTAACACATACAATACTTCCACTAATTTTTTTTTTGAGTGAAAAGACTTGATTCCTCTCTTGATCACCATGATAAACTGAGTCTCTGAGTAGCAGGATTCAATATTAGTGTTAACCGTTAGTGTTACTGTAAAATCCTCTTTGGTTATAGAATATTTCATTTAAAGCAAGATTATAAAAAACGATTTCCAGCTAGAAATCCACCCCTGGAATCTAAAAGCCATCTAAATTAACACACTTCTGCAGGCTGAAGATATACTGATAGGACTTAGAAATTTGAGTATTTCCCCATGTAATCTAAACAAAGTTATCAAAATTATATTAAGTAAATACATTTTGAGGAATAGTAAGTTTCTGAAAAATCCTTAGGGTATTAAAAGTAGAGTTCTGGAAGTAGCAGTAGTGGGCTAGAGAAAAACACACCCAAGCCAGAGGCCTCCTCTAGATACTCTCCATGGCCTTGAACTCGCTGAGAGCCTGCACGGGGTTCACGTGCTTCTTCTGGGACGCCCTCTTGATTTTAGTTTGGGTTTCGTCTTGTTTCTCCCTCTTGACCAGGGGTTTCTTCTCAGGAGCCTTCATCTTCCAGGAGACAGCGGGGAGGTTGAGGGAAGCCATGCCCTGGGACTTCTGGTACTTGGTGGAGGCCACGTAGGACGCCTTCACCGTCTGCACCACCGCGTTCATCAGGTTCTTGGCCGCCTGGATCAGGGACATGGCACTGTCCACCTGCCAACGGGAGCACACACGTGTCACACACCACAGACCCCCAGAGCACAGCACTCCTGACAACAGGGCACTGCTGAGAAAGCAAAAGAGCTCGAGAACTGATTTATCTGGGTTTTCATCTGGAACCTGAGGTTCCCAGTTTGAGGCAGGATTTTCCTTCAGACACTCAGTGGTACAAATCTCACTTGTGCCACCAAGTTGGAAGCACAGTTTGCCCCACTGTCTGCATTTTCCATATCAACAGCAATGGGAATGATTTGTATTCTGCTGTTTGCTTTTGTGACTAAGCTTTAACAGTAGCTTATTCTCTAATGCAATTAATAGAGCTGTAGTAATATCTTAATCACTGATAATAAGTATTTAAATTGCCCTAGAATATTAAGTTGTATTGGGAAGGAAGAAACACAAGTGCATCATCAGCCAGGCCTGGAGCCCTTTCCCAGCTGGTTCCTGATTTACAAGAGCATCAAAATTTGGAAAAAAATGCATTTGTTGAAGCTTCAGGGCACAGCAGGGTCCAAAAGCCAAAATCAGGGCCAGGTGAAAGAGAGAGGGGAGGAGCACTGAGGTGACCTCAGCTGGGACTCCCTTCTCCAGTGACCAGTGCCCTGCTCTGGGGGGATCCCTGGCTTGTCCAGGCCAAGTGGTCTGGGGCAGGGTTTGGTCTGGGTCAGTGTTTCAGTCTGGGCAGGGGTTTGGTGTGGAGCAGGGTTCAGTCTGGAGCAGGGCTTGGTGCAGGGCAGGGTTTCAGCACCTCTGCTCAGCTTACACAAGAGCTCAGCAGCCTCTACACACTTAAATCCTGCTGTTGCAGACAGGAAGTTCTGGGGGAAAGTTTCTTCTTGAAGCCATGGCTTGTCCAGCAGCAAACCCAGCTGGGCAGGGGGTGGTGGCTTTTCTCAGGTTGTTGGCACCTTCCTTCCCACCCGCTGTGCAGGTCGGGTCTGTGCCCTCCAGCAAACCCATGTGCTCTGCTGTCCTCACCCCAGCCTGGAAACCACTTCCACTGCACTTGACTGTTTCCATGAATCACCACAGCAGGAAGAATCACATTAAATGCAACAAGAGCAGGGAGGTACTTTAGTAAATGAATTGTCAGACTGCTCAGAGTGCGAGCTCTGCCTGCCTGGGCTGTGGCTCTGCTCTCACAGCACTCTCTGCTCTATGGGCAGGGTGTGAACACTGAACACAATTTTACCCTTAGACAGGTGATGTCTCTGAACTGGAAGAGGTCTTCATCTGATTATCTGACAGAAGCTTAACACTGCTGCTGGCAACATCCAGCCCCAGTGGACAGACTGGAGGAGAAGGGATAAAACCAGGAGATCAGAGTACAGATGCCAGGCTGTTCATATAAACAATTTATGGCAGAGGGGATGTAAATCCCGGAGACACTGAGTAACTGCAGTGAAACCCTGGAATACTTATTACTGCATAATGACACTTCTACTTCTTTGACAGCACAATGCCTTCAGCCTTCCAGCTCCCAGGACATCAGGCACAGAACAGCAGCCACAGGAGCACGTTCCATCACAGCTCTGGGATCCCAGGGCTGGGAACACGAGCAGGGGACTGGCACAGCAGGAGGGGCAGCACAGCCTGTCATCCTCAGATGGGCTAAGATTGTGCAAGGGTGTTCATCCCCACCTCAGCTCCCTCTGCTCCAGCAGCAGCTCCTGCTGACCCCCCACAGCTGCTGCTGATCCAGAGCTCTTGTCCCACAGCTCCTCCTGCTTTGTGGGGGAAACCTGTGCTGGGAAGTTTAACCATCTGAAATATGAAACTGGAAAATACCACTGGCACAGGCTGCCCAGAGAAGCTGTGGTTGCCCATTCCAGGTTGGACGGTGCTTGGAGCAACCTGGGATAGTAGAAGGTGTCCCTGCCCATCGTTGGGGGGACGAGATGAGCTTTAAGGTCCCTTCCAACCCAAACAAGCCATGATTCTGTGATATCAAAATGGCAGAAGGTGGTAAGTTTTTTTCCATTTGCTGTCAAGGATTCAGGGAACAATACTGGACTATCAGCCACTTCTGCCCCTTCTCCAAACCTCCTACCTCAGTCCTGACATATCTGGGCAAAAGCCCTAGTGATCAAACATGCCTGTCCTGGGGAAGGAAGAGGACGCCAGGAGAAATTAGGAATTTAGCTCCACTGCCCTCCTCCCAGATATCCATCATACAGACTCCTCTTAGGAGGAAGCATTTCATGAACTACAGTGAAAAAATTATTTGCAAAGTAATGGCTGGAATAAGGAAGCAGGCTGGCCTGGGGCAGCTTCCAGCTGTCAGAAACCAGAGCAGCCACTAAAAATCCCTGCACTCTTCAGGGCACAGCTATCCTGAAATATTAACGTCTCTGGAGCATTGCAGGACCCCAGTGTGTTCCAAGGCTGTGCAGAGATGTGGAGTAGGTTTAGCTGTGCTGATTAAAGTGATTTAACCTCACTAAGAGTGAAAAGCAGCCTGGAAAAGCAGTAGATTACGCAGAGGTGAAGTGAATCTGTCTACAAACACCGGTGAGTAAGGAAATGTGAAGTCTGTATTTTCACAGCAAGCGTTTCTTCCCAGAACAACAAGCCAGCAACATAAACTCTGCATACATTAAAACTCTGAATGCTCCAAAATCTCTTGTCTATATTCTACAGTGTTTAACACAAAAGCTCAGCTTGGAATAATTGTTCCCTCTGGAAGGAAAAGCCAGACACGCCAGAGCTCACACGTACCCCGGAGACGACGAGCTCCCCGCCGAGGTTCTGCACTTCAGCCTTCACCTTGCTGCAGATGTTGAGCTGGTGGCAGTACAGGGCGATGCGCTGCAGGTACGCCAGCAGGTCCTGCTTGCACGCAGAGTCGGGGCACTGTGGGACAAAGGACAAGTGTGACTGGGAGGGCAGGTATTGGGAACACAAACCACGGAGGGAGAAGCCAGACACCTCCTCCTGCAACTGGGAATGTCCCCAGAGATCACTCCCCTCCCTGCAGAGCTCTGGTTTTCAAGAGACAACTGAGCAATACCTGAGCAGCACTAAATGCACCTAAAACCCAAAACATGGGGCAGAGGACATGGGGGCAGCACTGGACACACCTCTGGGCTCCTTTCAGCTGCAGGCTGCCCTTCAGCTCCCGAGGAGGAGGAGGACAAGGGCTACCTGCCCTCTCCAGAGCAGGTTTGTTAACTATAAAAGGTCCTTCCTGTGCACTGTGCAGGACACAGCAGCAATGCTTTGATATCCGAGGCCTCAAGCTGTAACTAGCAGATGTCACCAATTCTTGTCTTGATTCTCAATCTGAAATATTTCAAGCTCAGAAATGATAAACCCGACAGCTACTCAATTACACGCAGCAAACAGATATTTTCCTGACTTCTGCTCCCATCTCTTAGCAGTGGGAAAACCAGGTTCCTCACCAGGCACAAAGTCCCATTTTTAAGGTGCTTGCTGGAGCTCTCATCCATAAGGTAAAGGCAACTTTCTCAGCTTTGCACGAAAGACTCTGCAGGATCTGGAGGCTGCCGTGCAGGTTGGGACAGAGCCAAAGGGCCACCCCAGCTGAGTGGGGAGGTGATGGATGAGCCAGTCTCATGCTGGATTTCCCAACCAGAGGGGGGACCTGCTGAGGGGCAGCCACAGTCCAGAACAGGCTCTGGAAGCCTCAGACAAAAGGGCTGTGGGAAGGCTTTTGCTGCCCACACCAGCCCTGCAGCCTCTTTGGGAGCAGCAGTGCCAGCAGCACATCTCCACAGGGGCCACCTCAGCCCCATGGGCTGCTGAGGACTAGGGAACAGAGCAGTTGGCACACACTCACCTCCACAGACCCTTTGCCCACCAGAGTCTGGTGCTGCTGCTGAATAAGGCCAAGGGGCACGTGCCACACTCCTGCCCCTGTACCCACTGCTGATGGGGCACCTACAGCAGCACCAAACAGCTCCCAGCTGGGCAACATTCAGACAGGCTCTGACCTCCAGACATCCCTGATGGTGCTGCAACCAGTGCCCAAGAGACAGACTTTTACCTCAGAGTGGATATATTCCTGATGGCAGGAGCTATTGTAGCAGGGAGAGGGGATATCATGGCCTGTCCTGCAGCATTTCTGACCAGAGCAGGGTGTTCCACACACACAGAACACCTGCAGCTTCACATCCACCCCATTTACATCACATTGTGCCACACACACCTTCTGAAACCCTGCTCTGAACCCCAGAGAAGTATCACTAGCTGTACCCCACCATGAGCACACGTGCTTGTTCTTCCTGAACAAGCCACTGAAATGGCCACTCTACCCACCATCATCTCATCTTCCCATCCTGCATCCACAGGTCTCCTGGACAACCACTATCAGACTCACAGTGATCCTTATTTTGTGCACTAAGGCAGGCTGTACCCAGCATTATTTCAGCTCTAGCACTGTATCAGCAGAGCAGGAATTCACCTGGCATTACCCAGGGACAGGACTACAGGCAGACCCTGCAGTGATCTCCATCCTTCCAAACAGCTGCACCCCATCCAGACTGATTTAAGAGCTTTTCTCCACACACCCCTGTTCACATCAAAATCCCATTTCACCCAGGACCCTGATCCTGTGCAGCAGACCATCCAGCAAGGACTCATAATGGACCTGGCATGATTGGAAGATTAATCTCAAACGTGGCACCAGTTCATTACTTAATGCTTCACTCAAGCTGAGCTTTACTGCTGATGGCCACACAGCCTCTCCTCCCCTTTCAGGCCAAGGTAAAAATCCCCTCCTGGGTTTCAGCAGCAGGGCCTGAGCCCTAATTCTCCCTGCAGGGCTTCTTTCCTTAGCTGTGAGATGGAAGCAGGAACTGATGTTTCCCTGTATAAAATGGCACCCAAGGAGGCTGGACCAGAAGAGATCGTTGTGTTGCCCAGGCAGGGATGTGCAAACAGGGGTCATGGTCACATGAAGCATTTGCTTCCCACAACAGTCACTGATCTGCCAGAACAGACATTTAACTCGGAAATGAAGGGGAGTGTAGCTAATACATACATACATACATACATACATGTGCTTTTCCAGGGCCAGAACAAGTGGATTTTCTAAGCCAAAGTGGTCTCTGGGCACAGCAGAGGTAACCCAGCACTGTATGTGGGGGACAGAACTCACACACACACAGGGCACTACACGGACTGGTGGCAAGCTGGGACAAGCACATCAGGCTGGAGATCTGCATGGCTTTATGGGCTTCCAACCCCAGCAAATAACAGAAACCACTTTCTCAGGCCCAAGGAAGGTGATGAAACACCCAAAGCCGTTGCAACTCTCACCGTGGGCACACTGCTTCCATCAGTGGAGTGAAACCCTGCCTAACGAAGCAGCAAAGCTTGCAGGTTAATTTTTTAAGCTAATCAATATTAGCCAGCAGTACAAGATGTTTTAGAGAAAGCCCACAAATAGCATTGGCCAAAGAGCTAATGAAAAGCTCCAATTACCATTTTGGAAACCACTCTCCATCTCCCAAAGAGCTCATCTAACACAGCGAGGGAGCAGCACAGCGGTGGAAGGGGGTGAGGGTTGACAAATGCACAATACAGCACATCAGAGGGGTGGCTCAACAATTCCAGCTACTTTATGGGGTTACAAAAACTGTTTAAGGACAGACACTGTCAAGGCAAGAGGCTGCTGCACGTTCTGAAGGGAGCAAAACATTGGTGGGGGAAGCAGTGGAATGGGAATTATCATTGGGTTGTGTGTATCCATATGATGTGAGATGGAAAACCACATCCTCTCTTGTGCATGCTATTTCTGCAGACAGAATAGAGGACTCAGTTCAAAGACAGATGATGTTTAAATAGAGATGTAACACAGGATAAAAAGGAGCATCAACAAAAGGCACTGTGGGTGCCTGTATGAGCCCTGTCCTTTCCCAGGCAGGAGCACTCAGATAAAAACCAAAAAACCCAAAAGGCAACAATTTCACCACTGATCAGGAAAGATTATGTTATTGGATTAACCTACAGCAGGCACAGACACGAACCCCTGTCTGCAGAGCTGGCCTGGGAGGATTCCCACACATGGCCCTGCAGTGGAAATGGAAACAAATGGGTGTTGGGGGACACCCCCACCTTCCCAAACCACCCAAACTGAGATGCTGCCACACACTCAGTGCTGGCTGCAGGCAAAACTGGCTGCTCCAAGTCAAACCCAGGGTCCCCCTGGACAGAACAAACACCCACATTCACTTCCTACCACCCCAGCTCAGTCTGCAGAGAAGGAGAATCACCTTTTTTTTTCTCCTTTTTGCACAGAAAAGGTGCAGGGGAAGACAGATTAGCTCTTGGTGTGTGCTGCTGGACACAAGCACACAACCCCCTCCCCAAGGGTTTGTTGGTGTGCCAGCAACCAGAGGTGTGTCCTCCCACTGCATCTCCAGTTTGGGGAGTGAACCTGCTGCATCAGGAATTCCCACAAATGCCCTCCCAGCCCTGGGTGCCAGCTGGGCCCAGGAGGAACTGTCAGCAGATGTTTTGGGGAGGCAGACCCCTGGCAGGATGGGCACTGGTGTCACATGTCAGCAGCTGCCACCAGCCTGTGCCCTGGGCACCTCCCCACACCAGCCACCCCAGCAAGAGGCTGCTGGAGCCTTTCACTGGGTAGTGGGGCAATCCCTACCCTCACTCCCAGCTCCTTTCCACTGGATGATCTGAACTGATGTAACCTCAGCCTCCCCACACTATCAAAGAAAAAAAATGACAGAATTTTTCTTTGGCTTTGTAGGTATTTCAACACTGGAAAAATAAATCACACAGAGAATCCTTGTCTTGCAGCAAATCATTGTCATTTCTGTGCTCATAACTGCTCTGTATTCCCTCATTCCCAGCAAGCAGCCTCTGCTCTTGGAGTGAGAGATGGAACACTGTGGGGAAAACCTGGGGCTGATGGTGAGACCTTTCCCAACAGATGGGAAATACCTTGAGTAACAACTTTTAGGGTTTCAAAGGAAATGTGCTGCAAAAGTGCCCAACAGCAGAGCTGGGGAGCTCCTGACACAGTGACACATGAGGTCATGATTCACTGGTGTCACCCAGCACACAGGACATAAACCCCATCCTTTGCTCCCAGGATTAGGCACAGGAAGGCATCAGTGCTCTGTGCTCTGTAACTGTCACACCATTCCACATTAACATGTTTCCAAAGAGAATGTAAGCAGATCTAATGAAATATGCAAGCTGAAAGTATTAGTAGAGCATGGAGTTGGGGAAGAAGCTATATTCTTGTCAAAATGACTAACTGTACAGTGCTGCTCATATTTATCTTCAAACATGTGCTTAATCTTTTACATTTTTAAGGACCTTACTGCTACTAAAAGGAGCCATTTAGTTTTCTTTCATATTTTGAAATGGCTTCGTGCAGAAAACCATATACCAAGTTTGCATAAAACATGTGAATGAAAAAAAAAAAAGCATTGTAAACCTTCAGCCCAAGATCCCCTGAGATCTCTAACACAAACTGCTCCTTGCTTCATTTGCCTACATCAGCTGCACACCTGCATCTCCCAGAAACATGGCTTTCAAAATGCTATAGCAAGGAGACCCATTTAAAGAAACACTTTTCAAATTTATCTCCCCATTGAACATTTCTTCCTGCATCATTAATACATCAGGGTGTAGACAAGCACCTCTGGATGCAACATTAAAAGAGGGATCTGGGTTGCAATTATTTACTTGCTGTGTGACATGGGCTCAGTTAAAACCTTGCATTACAAACGTCCATCCAGGGAAGGACTGCAAAGCAAGTGACAGCTGGACAAAACAAAGTTTAGTCCATGATCTCAGACTTAATCTCCCTGCATTTCAGAGTCACTCCTGAAGGTGGAATATTATTACTAATGCTGATGTTTCTCTGCAATTTGGGTGTGGGCTGAGACCAGAGGTGCTTTTGCTTGGCCCAACCCAGTTTCTAAGTGGCTCGGGATGGGCATTGCATAAACCCCCCAAGCTGGCCATGCTCATGCAATCCTGCAAAAATCCCTTTTAAATATGGGACAGCACAGCCACACTTGGGTCACTGCAGGCATTGCTCCAAGTCTGCATCACCTCTGACTGTGAAAACAATACCAGAGAGCTCTGACAACACCACCACTCAGTCTGTGGGGCATCTGAAAATTGTTAATATTAAAAAGCTGCCTCAAAAAATAAAATTAAAGGTTGTGCAAGAGGCCAGGTGCAATTCCGAGGGTGTTGTCCACGCTGCCATTGCTTTGGGAAGCACTGGGCATGTTCCAAGTGTGACAGGAGTCCAGTCTCAGTCCTGCTCAGTGCCAGAGACTGGCCTGGACTCTGTGTGACCTGAAACACTGCTGGCCTATTGCTCCCCTGAAATGGCAGGGGCCTGACTTAAGCCAAGGAGCTGCTCTGTCACTGCTGGGCAACCTCAGCTGCCTACACTGCTCAGGGTGGCAGCAGAGCAGCTACAAAGGAAAGGCTGGAATTTTCCAGCAGCAAATCTGGAAAATCAGTTAAAAATCCCCAAAACTAAACTCATTTTCTCTGTTCATCACGTCTGCAGCACTAAAAGATCTGCTATTGCTCATTTGTGCTGGAGGCCCAGGGGGATGGGTTGTGGCTTACATGGTCAGCAATGGTCCGTCCCAGCTTGTCCATCCTTGACCCAGCCTCTGCGATCTTCTTGGCTGCACTAATCACGTCTGACGTGTTCTTCAGGGGACCTTTACCTCTGCAAAACACAACAGTTTACCTTCTAGCACCAGAGAACCACACCAGTGAACTATATATCACTTATTCTCACTCTGTTCCATGCAGTGCTGGAAGTGACTCCTCACCAAACTGCAGGAAAAAGGTTGGACAGAAATAGGCAGGTGCAACCATTACAGCACCTTTGTTTTCAAGACAGTTACCCCCTTTCAGCTCTTCCCCATATTCAGCTTAAATCTAGGAATAAAAACATCTTAAATTTTACTGCTTTAAGCAACCCAATGATGATGAGAGATAACATTTTAGAAGCCAGATTTGCAATTTTTATGGAATGGAACATCAAATTTAAAAAATAGTGTTGTATAATCTGGTAAATTAATTTCAAAAGGCATCGAAAAACCTCTCTTTCTTCTGCAAATAACTGTGCTAGGAACTATTTCTGCAGTATAGCAATACTGAGAAGCCCTTAGAATTTAATGTTGTAAAGAACTGAGCAAATATATATATATTCCTTGGGACAAGAATCACCCTAAAGAAAGAAAGAAAGACAGGCAATAACTGCTGTGTATCTGTAGATCAATTTAAACAGTTATTACCACCCAGTCAGTGCACAGTAATGTGTCTCCCCAGTTAATATGCAGGCTTGAATAGGGCAACATTTAAAGGAAATTATAAGCAGGCTCCTCGGAGTACTTGCACCGTGTTCCATTGAAAGCCCAGCAGCACAGCCAGTTCTGAGTGTGCACAAATGAAAAAGCCTCACCTGGTGAAGTCTGTCATTTCCATCATAATCATACACATCTGTTTGGCCAGGACAATGATATCGTTGCCACTGTCATCCCATTTGGACACTTCAGCATCCAATTTACTCTTTTCTTCCTGGAAGCTTGCGACTTGCTCAGCAATCTTGGCTTTCTGCTCTTGGGGGAGCTGAGCCATGATAGCCTGAAAGAGAGAGTTGTCTCACATTGCCTCCTGCTGCCATTTGTAGAAGGCTTTTTGGAACATTTCACTAATAACCAATTTCAGTCATGTAGATGGGGGATAAAACTTTTATAGCAATCCTCTACCTAGAGGCTTTCCAGAGCCATTTCCTTCCATTTTGAATCGAAGTTTATGCTCTTTCTTAAGAAACAGTGCCCAGAAAGACAAGCTGACACCTAAAATATGGGCATTTGCATGATACAACTGTTAAGACTCCAAACAAATCTGCCACATATTACCATCCCTTGAAGAAAAACTGCATGAAGAGGGGAAACTTGTCTTTTATAGAAAATTTTAACTTTTTAAAATTAAGTTCCACTAGGGTATTGAGGATAATAACAAATATTACCAGTCTCTTCCCTGCAAAAAGCCAATTGTACTGTTTTGAAAGACGTATACTGAGGATAGAGTAAGTAAAAATAAAGAGTATGTGCTTACTCCTGAATAAAATCTCTTAGACTGGGTTTACAGCCTGTATGAGGCACAATGCTCTTGCCTTCATAAATAACAGGAGCACTCCAGGAGTCTTTGTTACAAAAAATCCTCTGGCAGCAGCTGTGCTAAAAGGTAAATGAGCAATGTCTGCATTTAAATAAAAGGGGGAGAGGGTACAGGCTTGTACAAGGAAGGAGAGCACAAAAAATACTCTCAGTTGGTGTAATTCCAAAGCCATCATGGCAGAAGTTTGATAAATAAGGTCTGGCTACGTCTTGCCTGGCTAAAAGAGCTTCCACAAAAAATCTGCTGTGGCACCTTCCCAAGAGTGTAAATTGTTATTGATCCAGAAGGGACACGTCAAATAAAAGCAATAGGTAAGGCCTGGTTTTCCTTCAATGTACTGATTTTAGGTTTTCACCTATTAATGACTATATATTGCCTGTCAATGCTTTCATTTTTAACAGTCATAGCAAATGCAGTTAGTTGAAATGATTTCATTTCTGAGCTCCTCTCAGCATTGTCCTGATAAATGTTCAGTAGCCAAATACACACCAGCACGTGTGTGAGAAGACATTTCGTAACAATGTGTTGCCCATAAAGTTAGTATTTGTCTGTTGAAAATAACTAATCCAATGGAACCATCTGCCCTGTACCTCCCTGCACTGTAGGCAGTGACTACAGTGTCTGTGGAATCAAAATACGAAGCAATTAGTTGCTATTAAAAGGATTTTGAACTTTCAGAACGTCCAAAATAAACCCCAGACATTTCCCACATCCATCAGGCCAACACGAGCTGCATTTCACTTCACCTCCTTTTCACAACGATACCAGAAACAAAGGGCATCGCTTTTCTGATTCAATGTTTTCATCACCACCCCCAAAAAATTCAACCTGGATTTCCAAAGCAACTCAAACTGTTTCCTGAAGGCGGGTCACAGTTTTGCAGTGCTCAGGTTTGTGCCTCACCCTTGCGCTCTGCCCGGCAATGAGCTGATCATCTTCGGTCTGGATGCTGGTTCTGCTTCGGACATCGAAATCCTCCGTCTCAAAGTCAGAATCATCCAGCTCCTCAGGAGTCTGAGGGAAAAGCATTCAGTCAGAGTCAAACAACAGATTTCATGGCTCTGAAAATCAACAAGAATATTGTTTTTCAAGCAGAGAGAGTGGAAACCAGTGAAGGTAAAAATTATTCAATGTTTTCAACAAAAAGGTAAATACAGAGACTGTATCCAGCTCATGAACACATGTGATTATACATGCTTGACTGCTCATGTTAAACACCATAGGGATCCCCAGAATTACACAGCAGTAACTAAACAGCTGAGATTTGTCAGGACACTAATGCACTCAGCAGCTGAAAGACAGAAAAAAGTTTGCAAAACGAACAGTGTTTTTGCAACTTGATTAAATGTAAAAGCATCACTTGAGATTCTGAAGCTGGAATTACCCACAGCTCTGAGGGCTTGATTCAGAACCACAGACGGTGTCTTTAGCACAATTATGAATCAAAGCATCAACTAAATCAACAATAGATAAAATAGCTCAAAATTCACTCTTATCCCCCAGGAAAAGCTGACAAATTTTAGCTAGTAAGGGCCAGCTTTTATGCGGTAGGCTAAGCGCATCTGACCCAGTTCTGGCTTGCCTAGGATTTATTTTTGCTACTGCCAGTCTGTAGCTGGCAAACTTTTTATAAAGCTTATCAAGTTTAAACAGCATGTTTGTCAAAATAGTACATCTTTGTTAGAATGGCACTTCATGACAATTCTGCAGAGCTGGACCAACAAAGAACTTCACTGATAAATGCAATAAATTGTGATTAACAGATAAGATGCAAATAAAGTCCCTGTTCTTTAGATTTCTTTCCTATGATTTGAATTTCACAGACTTGTTTTTCAATATGGACACCTTGTGATACAGTTAAGATAGATATGGATACTCAAAATAGATGCCAAAAAGCAAAGGTGAATACACTGATAATCAAGACCTTGAGTATTCCAGCCACCATCTCCTCTCCAGGCCTTGGAGAACAGGGTATATCCACAAAATCACCAGAACATATGCTAAGAAGTAGCTCGGTATATCAATATTTAAAAAAACATTAAAAAACATAAAGGAAACAGTTCTGTTGTATGTTTACAAACTGTTTGTGAGCCTCAAGCCTCCTCCCTCTGCCCATCCATCCCTCTGGGGATACACAAAGTGTAATTCTGCCTTTCAACCTGCCACCAAGGGCAGAGACTGCTCTGTGGTGACGAGCGGCTGCCTGGGGCGCAGGGAGAGAGGGAAGAGCTTCTCTTCAACACAGTGAGATTGCAGCTTTGAAAATATCCTGCATAGACACAAAAAAGAGGTGTCTCAGTGACTTTTCCTGCTGGTCCCTGTAAAGAACAAGTGCCACTGAAGCAGCTCCCTGGCCCTGCCGAGCTCAGCTGCACTCTGGCGAGAGGAGCTACACCCGGAGAAGTGGTGGCCTGGGATCTCCACCCAGATGGCTCCTTCATCCTAAAATAAACCCTTTGGAGGACAAATGCCAACATTTGAACTCCTTGACAGGTCGCTGCTGTGTCACCAGGGAGCTGCTGTGGGCTGCTGGCAGCTGCAGTGGAGCTGTGGCACCCTGACATCACCTCGGAGCCGCGGCACAGGGGGAACGTCAGGAATCCTGGCACCACAGCTCGGCTAATTACTGCCATGTGGAATTGGCAGCCAGGCCTCCATGTCCTGAGTAACGAGGACTTCAGCAGGGGGGGAATCAAATTGGTTTGTCTGCATAGCAGGAAGGCACTGATATCTTCATCTAACATTGCTTGTCTATAAATCCTGAGTGAGTTTGAAAAAAATTCCACGCAGAGCGCGTATGTGGTTACTGCTTTTGTTCTTTGTCATCTGATCCTTTGCTTTAAGCAGCAGACGTGGAAGACACTATTGCAATGGTTACTGTAATCACACATACTCTGGGGCTGTACAACCTTAATTTACCTATCACCAAACTGCACCTGCCATGGTTACCACTCTGAAAAATGAAGGCAGTTTCTCAGAGTCAGAGAAGTACAAGGAAAAGAAGGAAAAAAAAGGAATAAACTCCCAGTATTTGTTTTTTCTGTGCCCGGCTTCTGCTCATTTTTGCCCCACTAAGATTCAAGAAATAGGCCCATAGATCAGCTTAAACGAGAACTTTCTTTTCTGCATCCCTTCAACCAACTGCAGGAGTCTTTCTGCTCCCAACAGCTGAACGCTGCCTGACCTGCCAGAAATTAGGGCTTCCAAGTCACACTCATTGCACCTGAACCATGTAACAACACAAGAGACAAGGCCTCGGTGAGCTGCCCCTGTTTACCCAGGTTAGCCAATTAACAAACTACACAGCTCCAGGAACTACCCACCGACCTCATCTCAACTTGCTTTTGACCAACCAGCATTAATTCTTAAAATTTACTTAATAAAGAGCCATTAGGTTTTATTTCTAAGCTCTCAAACTATCAACAAGCATCTACAGTTCCGAATTCATTTGCTGTTGTTAACTTAAAGGTCACTGATTTTAGCACATTAACGAGCAAGGCATTACCACGAGATTACAAAAGATGCGTGAAGGGTATTTAGCATCACAACTCGGGCTATCATCGATGCTCAGATCTGGGTAATGAATTTGAATCAAACCGTACAGCTCAAGTGCTCCACAGTGATTAGCAGTTTTAAGACTCTGAATGTTAATAGGAGCTAAATGAAAATCTTGTGCTGTCTGCTCTCAATTACACCGATGGCTGTCAGTTCGGTGCAGGCAGGGGAAGCTGTCGAGGTAAGTTGTGCTCACCCGGATCATCAGCACGGCTTTCCTGATATCCCGGATCCCATCGTAGACCAGCCGGGAAGCGTCGATAAACTCGTTCTCATCCATTGGCTGCGCGGGGTCTGAGCTCAGGGCTTCCACAGCAGCCTCCACTTGCTCCGTAAACCGCGGCATAACTGAGCTCGGAACAGGACACGAGTCAGTCCCACCCCAGTGCCCCCTCCTGCTTCACACTCCCGTAGCAGTGTGTGTGCCTCACTTTTAACTGTCCCTGGAAGCTGCTCCGTTTAAATTCAAAACATTTGTTACAGGAGCTCAAGTCTTAATCCACTTCCTTTTCTCCTTACACTGCTGCTGTTTGGTGTTTTCTCCACCAAAATTTATCACAATTGTGACAAGTTTATCACACCTGTCTAGTGGACAAGGAGGAAACACCCAGAGAAGTCCTTAGAAACTGTGGGATAAAATTATTAAGTGTTTATTTGATGTTCCCTGTAGATGTACATCATTTTTTTGGGAAAAAAATAATACTACCACTAGGAAACTCAAGTTTAAGAAGGCACTGGAAGGGGGCAGGTTGTACTGCTGCATTTCATTGTGACTCATTGTGCCCCAGGAAGAACATCCCAGAGCCAGTTACAGTTTGCTGTTTCTTCAGTGTCACCCTTGATTCTTCGTCAAAGTAATTAAAGCAAAACCAACATCTAGTGGTTGGCAGAGCACTCACTGAAGCAACCAGAACCCTTCCTTACCCTGTATGGATGTCACCAGCTAGTTCAGAGGAAACACCCCAATTTGGTGTTCAGGTGTGGGGCACTGCAACCTACAATGCTTTTTTAAAAGTTGTAAAGATACTCTACAAAATTTACCCATATCATTACCCCAAATTTACTCTGGTGGGCCAGTGTGATGTTCCTTCTGGATCCTGAACACCTTCAGACCCTGGTCCAACACTCCAAGACAATCCCAGCACAACTTTCAAGCCATCACTCACCGTTTGGGACTCATTCCCAGTGTTTTTGCTTTCCCCAGCTCAGTCCATTACATCAAGCACACGCAGGGACACCTCGTGCACTGCTGAGCTTTAAGCCAATCCACACAACAAAATTACACTTCTCACTGTGAAACAGCTCTGCAAGTAACTCCCACTAATTTTCATTACAGTAAATTGAGCCTTCAACAGATTTCACAGGTACATCAGTACCCAGCTGCCCACATGTTTTCAAACAACACGACTTGAGGACTCCTGGGAGTAAGTGACCCTTACCTGTGTTGGAGAGTAACTTGGTTGCTTCCAACACCTTCTCTGTGTAGACTCCAGGTTCGTAGTTGTCCATTTCCGACGTGACAACATGAATGACTCGGGCGGCGCGGCCCCGGATCGCGCCCGCTGTGCGGTCTAAGCCATCAACATCCTTTTCTTGGAGAGCAATCACACATTTGTTTACATCTTCTAAAATGTGATTCTCTGGTGGTAAAAGAAGCAGGATTTAGACAGCAATATCTTCTTTTCCGTTATCAGCATCACAAGTGCTCAGTCTGGGACCTGCTCTATAAAACCTCCATGGAGATGCTGTCAAGAATTGATTTTTAAGCTCACTATGACCAGCAAACAGTTGCTCTTCCAAAGTAGGTGTCAAAAAGTCATCAGTCCATCCCCCAACTGGCCCTGTTTGTACTCAATTTTACCAACAGAAAAGCTGAATTCTCCCCTAGTGTGCTTCTTTGTATATTCCTCCCCTGGACTGCCCAAATACCTGCAAACCACTCCCCCATCATTCATGGGTTGATGAGGCACCTCCCCAGCACCACACCTAATCCACTCAACACTCTAATAGACCAGGGCATTTGTTGCATGTTTCTAGCTTCCTCCACAGTGTTTTCCAACAACCACACACATACCATCAGAGAATATTACACTGTTAGTCCCCCATTCCAATTTGAGACACATCATGTATGTGATGAATTATGGGGAAAGCATTCCAGCCACTGAGTACTCACTGCCTCTTCAGAAAACAAAAAAAAAATAAAGCCAAGACCTCTGTTTGCAATTTACTTTTCAATATTCGTTTTCTTTTTTATACAGGGATATTTCCCTCCATTTACCAAGTCCAAGAAGCCCAAAATGAGTAAAACCTCTTAAGAGATTTCTGAAGATGCCTAAAGAGATTGGGATCCTCATTTGGGGAAACCTATCCAAAAGATCTCCCCAACTATCATGAGAGACTTGCAAACTCTGTTAGAGACCTCTTTGATGTATCAGTACCAGTGCTTTGATATCACCTTCCAAGACCAGCATTTGGGCTGCTTGGTAAGAAACCAACTTGGAAACATTTCTGCTCTGTCACTTAAAACAGTTTCCAGTGTTACTTACCATTGACTTAATCATTCTACACTGCCAACCCCTGCAAGTGGCTTTTATTCCCTCTGCAGGTAGTAAAAGAGCCATTTAGCAAGAGTTTGTAGAGACAAGAAGCTCACAGAGTTGGCTGATAGAGAATTTGGAGGAACTGCCTGAAAGGATTGCTGTGGGAAGTTATGCCTGATTTACATAAAATTAACAGAGCCAGGTGCAATATTGCGAGACTTCTGTAAGTAACCTGGACAAAAACGACACTTGTGAAATCCCTCTGAAGCAACTCAGCCTGAACAGGTTCAGCTGAGGGCAGAATGTGGCCCTGGGAGAGAGAAGCCCAGGTTCATTAGTGATGTGACAAGTCAGTGAACAGGCAGCCAAGGCACAGGAGCCTCGGCGAGGAGCAGGAGGGTATTTAAAGCAGGAGACAGCCCACAGAAAAGGCTTCGGCGTCAGGCCAAAACAGACTGTTTATTGCTTCAATTCCTTAATGAATAAATTAAGCCACAGACCATTTAAAAGCCTCTTTGGATTATCTGAACTTTAATAAAAGGCACGGACAAAATGAAGGTGAATATTTAAATGTCTGCTGATCCTTTAAAGTCTTTTGCAGACGCAAAGTGGCCAGAAAGTCACTTCTAGAGGAAGATAACCCACGGGGCAGCCTGCAAAGGGCCCGGGGAAGTGCAGGGCTGTCAGGTGCATCCACTCTGGTTACACTCTCCAGCTGGATGGTAACAGATAAGATCTGACACCCTGCCGTGTGCTTGTAAATACACCCAGTGCTACCTGTCCTACAGGCACACAGGCACCAGTGGCTGGTGCCAAATGCCATCTGCTGAGGCTGGGGTGGCAGAGCCCAGGAAATGTTGATGTGCAGGTTCACCACCAGCACCTCTGGGGACGGGAGAACATCATCCTGCGTCAAAACCAACTCCTCCTGCTGAGCTGGAGAAACATCTCATAGCAACAGCATATAGCAATGGTGAAGGGAATTTGACCCATCAAAATAACTGTAGAGAAAATGGTGTGGTTGGGAAACAAGGTGAGAGAAAAGATATTTTTTCAACAGAAATGATTTTTAGACCAAACAAGGAAACACATTAAACTGTGAAAAGCTACAGAATATAAAGTCTCCCGCGACTGTCAATCCTCAGTCCACCCCCACCAAACACCTTCCACCTCCACCCACCTCCACATTAAAGGGACTAAGCAATCCCTTTCCAAACTGTCTGTGAAGGAGTCTGGGGGCTACAGGACATCAAAATGTAAGTGCAGCAGTTGGGAGATGAAGCCATAGATGCACAAATACAACTGTGCTCCTTTGCTGCGTCTTAGCACAATTTCCATGCTGGAACCTCTGTTCCACGGGAGGAACTGGAGGAACCAGGTCAAGCAGCAGTGCTGGCAGACGTGGCCATGGAGCCAACCCTGGAGTGTTCACACACTCGTAAAGACAGTGTTCATCTTGTAACGAGAAGGACAATATTCATCGGGAGGCTCTTCAGGAAAATAGTTCCACTGAGATGGGCAATCTCTGGCATAAACCTCTGTCAGCAGCGGAGGAACAGAAGGCAGCAAATGGAATGTTTTTTTAAAAGGATTTCAAAGGAGATCCAGGTAATTTCAGAACACTGAATTTGACAATTACATGGTGCTATCAGCAACTGCTCCAAAGAACAGAGATAGCAGGCACACCAACACACCCAGAGTGCTTCGGGAAGGCACAGATAAGAGGGGTAAGAATTACAGAAGGTACAGAAGAGCTCTGAAATGAGAAATAATGAAACAGGCAAAGACTGCACAGTCAAGAGACAGATGACTGACAAAGCAGAACTAACTGTGCATTTACAAACTGCATGAAGAAAGAGAGGAGGGAAAAAGCCTCTTCACCATCTTCTACTATAAGTAGGGGCATCAAATGAAGCGAAGAGGCGACACTGCCAAAACAAGGAGGTTCTTCACACAGAGCACACTTCCAGCTGGGAAATCCACACAGGAGGATGGAGGTGCCAGCGGTTTATAATGGTCGAAAGAACAACTAACACCAGCTTAAATGAGAAAAATCTGTCAAGGGCTGTTCAGTAAGTGGCACCTCTGATGCTGAAGCTCCCTGAGCTGCACATCCCTCATGGTTGGGAGAACATAGGAAAGATCTTTAGGCTACAGGGCTCCTCTCATCCATCTCCTGTGCCCTGACAGTGAGCCATCCCCAGACTCTGTCCTAACTCAGCGGGGCCCCTCTGCTATACCCTCCTTAAAATGCTGTAGCCTGAAACACTGTGCATTGAAGGATCCTTCCTCCATGATGTTCTGCTGTTATCTAAACCCAACGTCTCTCTCATCAAGCCTTTACTACCATTCTGTAGCATAAGCTGAACAGTGAAGCATTCCTTTCATGATGGACAGCACACCACATTGTAGGAATGTGGGGTGGTTCTTATATATATTTACATATACACACACACATAGACTCACAAGAACTCTTTTAAATTCTGCTTACATCCCAGTTAGTAACTGATACAAACATTCTAATAACCCCAAACAGCACTTGGTATAAATCATATCTGCCACAATTTTATCCAAAGAGGAGTTCAGACTTTTAGCAGATGAATTGGACTTGTGGCATTTATATGGAAAACATTTATCAAAGTTCAAACAAATAATATTTAAAACAATATTTATTGCTTTAATATTTTTCTACCATCTCTCTGATAACATAGCACATATAAATAATTACTGAATGCATTTGAGCACCTAGAGTAGCTTCAAAGTACATTTCCAGGGCTTCATTTTGGGTGGTGAACTCTCCCCTGAGTCAGACTGTCACCACCCCAGAAAAGAAACATTCACTGCTTATTGCCAAGCCCTTGGAACTCTTCAGAGCACCCCAGCAAGGCCAACACCACAATCCCAAAAGCAGAGCTCCCATCTCCTCGAATGGCCTGCACAAGGATGCTGATCCCTCAGTGCCAGTGCCCTGATCCCTTTGGAGGCTCACCTGCCAGTGGGATGCAGTTCAGCAGCTCTACACAGGCTGTGCTTGCAGGGACTAACAGCTTCTCCTCTTTAAAATGTTTGTACAATTGTGGGCAAGCTCCAAGCGGAGCCTCAAACTTCAGCACACAATTCCCTCTAAATATATTTCCCCAGAAATAGGCTCCTCACAGCTGTGCCACTGCAGCTCCTGCTGCCCCAGCGAGCGCAGACAGAGACAAAGAGCTCAGCTATTCCATTGCCTAATAAGTTTATGCAAACTCATTGCAAAGAGAAATTTTTATTCAGAACCCAGGGAACCACAGTACAACACGTGTGATAATGCAGGTGACTCATCACAGAAACACCACTTGGGGTGGGTTTTTTTGTTTCACTTGGGTTTTCTCTCTCTCTTTTTTTTAATCATTAAAAAAAATAGTCTTTTAATTCAAGACCTTAATTTTTCAACTACGTTTTCTATGTTCACCTGGTACTTCTGACTCCACACATCTTCCTGTGAAGTCTCTCTTTACAGCTGGAGGTTTTAGGTCACTTGAAATGCCCAAACCTGCTTGCACCAAGGAAATCAGACCCCCAGTTTGTAGTGGTGATTTGTGAACACAATTGCAGTCACAATTCACACAGTTACATCTCCATGTCCTCTGATTAGAGCGGAATTAAAGGACATGGAAATAAAAATGCCTCCATTATTTTTAGGTCACGGCAGCTAATAGTGGGTCTTTATCAAGGATGCTGATAAAGTGGATTATCTTGGCAAGCACTTTGTCATATGCAATTATTAATCTATTATAATGATCCAATCTTTTTTAAAAACTGTTAAAACTTTACTAAAGCTGACCTGGATAAAAACAAGTCACGTTTTACTTTAATTAACTTGTATGACCATGGTTTGATATTCAGTTTTGTTTACATAAAAAGAGTCTGAAGTGAACTGAGGGATCATCTTTTTTGTTAGTTCCTACCTTGGCCATAATTATGTTCTATTTCCCCCAGAGTTCCTGCTGAGGTTTGTCTGCAGTATCTAGGTGATAATTCATCATTAGTTCAGCCAGCAATTCCAAATCTTGAGACATAAAGTGTCTTCTCCTTGAGCACAGATCTCCTGCTGCAGTCTCACACCTCGCTCAGCAGATGACACCAGGTGAGATGTACCAACACCACCCCTTCCAAAACCCAGGAAGACTTCAGAACATGTCAAACCCACTGGTTTGCAAGAATAAGCTCACTTAGGAGACCGAATATTTCTGAGATTGCAGGCCTGGTTACCTGATACAGCCAGGAAGTCATCAATGGAAGTGATGTCATCCACAGCATCCGTCAGCACTCGGACTTGCCTCTCCCACTGCTCTTTGAAGAGATCCATGTTTTCCTGAGCCAGCTTGCTTTGGGGCTTAGCAGCCAGAGCCAGTGCAGCATTAATGACCTGTAAAACACCTCTGGAGTTTTAAAACATATCCCAACGAAACAATTACCTTCTGTATGTTTATCCAATGAACTTCACAGCAAACAAAGTAAGTTTAATAAGTTTTGAGGAACATGATGTTTAAACACAAAAGTGTTTAATTTTGTTGCTCTCACATGCAACTCATACCTGCTTCGACATTTATTATGGTTAGTTACTAGAAGCAAAATCACTTGGCAAGTGTTCACAAGAGCTGGTTTCACCTGTCTTTAACAGCTCATGGTAACAAGGTGTTGCTTTCTGAGTGCAGGCTGTGTTGTTAAGTATTTTAGACAGGATGACATTTAGTACACTGGAGGCTGCATTTTCTAAGCTACTTGCCAAAAACTGAGTAAAAAGGTCCAAAAAGGATTAATCTTACACAGTCTGAAGTAGAAACAATATGCAAATACAAAATTAAAGATAAATTTTGATTTATCCCTTTTTCTTAAAGTTTTACTCTGGATTTTGCAACTACTTGTTATATTATCTTCAGATTTCTGCTGTGGCTGTGAACGAGCCAGATTAGCCAGGGAATAGGAGGAGATGCTCCATCTGAATATCCCCTACTAACCTTCAAACCCTAAGACCTCGTTTTCCTATGCATTATGTTGTGCCAACTAATTGGTCAGTTAAACGACCACAAAAGCCTCTTTGGGTGTGGGAAGGAAGCAACCTCAACAGCCTGCTCCTGCTGCACTGGTCCCAGCAGAACCACCTGGAGGGGTGCCAGGTGTGAGAAACCATCCACAGTCACAGCTGACAATCCCAGCCTTGTTCCCAAGCACCTGAGAGTCAGAGCTAATTAACTTCCAACTTCAATGTGTAATTTTTCTTCTCTAGGACTGTATTGACTTCACAAAGTTGCCGACCAAAACATGCAAGCACCAGATGTTCCTGCTTTTCCAAAATCTACTTTCTCTACCTGCTTCATTTAAAAGTGTCACAAAGCATTTAAAAAAATATATAACTCACTGAACATGAAAATGATGGTGGTGTCAAACGTGTCGGGACGGCACTGAATGAATCAGGAGAAGGAGGCTGATTCACCCAAGGGATGCCAGGAATTAGCAGCGACTCAGGAAAATCCACAGAAAAGCTGGGCTGCTCTCCACGCTGCCATCCTGCCTCTGGAGATGGAGGCTGTGAGTCTGGGTCACAAATCAAACCCAGCTCAATGGGTTTGATAACACAGACAAATGGGAGAAGCAATGTGACCTGAGCAGCATCTGTTCAGGGGCCTGTGGGGATGCACACACCTCTGAACCCTGTCCTGTCCTTCACCAACAACGTGGGGTCCCCTCTGCTGCTGCCCTTCCTCCTGCCACCCCTTCTGCCTGGCACCTGCAGGAGTCAGGAGGTCCCTCAGAGGGGGACGTGCTGCCACCCTCACTCACACTGGCTGTTAAAATCATGGGTGTCCTGAAAGCCCCCTAAAAGCCTTGTGACACCTACGAAAATGATGCTTAAAATTTAAAATCAGACAGAAACAGAAGTTTTAGAAAGGTAAATCTGTCCTTTGCTCTAGAGGCCACAACAGGCAGCTTTAGCAGGGCTGACAAAACCCTTCACTCTGTGGAGAGTTTCACATTCATGTGGGCAAGCCACCCTGGCCACGTCTAGCCACTGCCATCTCTTGCCCCAGTCTGATGGATGTAATGAATTAACCACCTATCAATCAAAATCTAGACAGCCACAGTTTTATGAAGATAAATCCAAAAACCAAGTGTCCTGGAAACAGAAAAGATAAACCAGACAATGCTGCAGAAACCTGACCTCAGCTTTTATCCTGCTAGAAGCTGTGACTACTGAGACAGAGACGATGGTGATACCAAGGGTCAGGACATCTTCTCTGCTCTTCTCTAACTGCCTTGGCCAATATCAGATATAAAGCATCCTTCAAGCACTGAGACAGGGCAGCACTAATGCTGAAGGAACATATGGCCTGTGTACCTGTGAGATGTTTGTCTGGACGGCAGCATCTGTCTGGACAATTAATCTTTGCCAGCAGTGCATGTCAAGCCCAGATGCCCACGTTAAGCACCTCATCACAGGTAATGGCAGAGCTGTCATAGATACAGGGCCCAGCAACTGCCCCTGAAACTCAACCTGTGCATCCTCACCACATCCAAATGCAGGCTGCACAATCTGCACCATCCTCCTCCCAGCAGGCAGCTTGTCCAAAAAGGAAAAAGTTTATTTTTTTATATATTACAGCAAAAATGTATGGCCAAGGCAAATGTGTTTTACAAAAATGACCAAGTAAAACTAGTGTGTAAGATCTCTCTCACAGGCAGACATGTCCTGCATTAGGAAAGCAATGCTACAGATGAGGAAAGCTGGTGGGGATACTGAAGGTTATCAAGGGATACCACGGAGCTAAAGACAAGCCTACAGCTTAGGAAACCCATCCAGGTATGTGTGTGCTCAGGGAGAAATTCAGGGCAGCAAACACAGTTCAATAGTCCTTTTTTATAGCACATACCCCATCTCAGTGTGCAGTGGCTATAACATGCAGCTTTAGCAAGGTGATAAAAGCCTTCACTCTATGGAGAGCTTTGCATTCATGTGGGCAAGTCATCCTGGACGTGTCTCACACTTCTGCTCGAGGAAATGTCCCAGGGATTAGTGATAGTGCCCTGTACATGATCTATTCCAGGGCACTTGGTATCCAGCAGAGTGATGGATTTATTTTCCAAAGATGCTTAGAGAGACATGGGAAAAGGAGAGGGATGCTGGATCTTAAATAGTCTGTATACAGAGCAAGACTATGATTCCTTTATTATCTAAAAATGAACAGTCAGGGGGAGGAGGGAACACTTTTTAAGGGCAAGGGAGTGATCACAGTACACTATTGCTTCTCCAAAAAACATGAAGCATTGGGGCAATTATTTTAAAATATGAGTAACTCTCACATGAAGCAGGTATATAGAGTTAAAAAAAGACCGTGTCCAGGCTACCCGAAATGTAGCCACTTCCATGTAAAACATTTGGCAATTTCAGGGAAATATTCTTTTCAAAATGCTGCCAGAGCACTGCGATCACAATGACTCACTGAAGTTGTACAAAGAAAAGAATCAAACAGGGACATTTTGAGACCATCCAGAAGGAAATGAAGCATGGCAAGAAAACACACTATTTTTATCGGTGCTTTGTTTCATGTAGCGATTGCACTGCTCAAGTCAGACAGCTCCACGCTCCATAACATGCTTCCAGAGGGTTCCTTGGAGCTGCTCTCCTGCACCTCACAGCTTCCCGAGGCAGCAGCCAGGCCTTGGCAACACCCCGAGACTGGGGAGGCTCAGGATTCCAAAGACTTCCAACTGATGTCTCAGTCTGTACCTCAAGTCCTCTTCTAATCCCTTGCATGGGAGGAAACTGCTGCTTTTTTTCTGGGTTTATTTTCCCTATTGAAACTAAGGATGTCAGATACTGGTTGTATCCTTATCCTTTTGCAGGGCAGGGCTCTCCAAGGCTCCCTGTACAGTGACTCCTGTCTGTGGAGGAGCTACTGCAGCTACTTTGCCCAGAAACTCTTAAAAAGCAAAACTATTCCAGGACAGAAAACACCTGAACCTCAGAAAAACTTGTGGGTAAATTAGAGCCACTGGGTCAGCCAGAATTCATTTTTTTAGGCTTAATTTAGGATGGCTTCCTGCCTCACCTTTATAGCACCTCATCCAAAAGACTGAGAGAGGCTCGAGGAGAGCTCTTACACGTGGTGGTGTTCCTCCAAAGAACAGCTGGCTGGCACAGCCAAAGGAAGGAACACCCTTTGGGAAAAGAAAACTATCACCCATCTATTTGCACGGCATTCCCCACCGCTGTATCTCACTCCAGGCTCAGGGCTCACCAGGGCTGTGACCCGCACTCCTCTCCATCTCAGTTTTTAATTTTTGCCTCAGTCTTTTTGATAAGGATCCCCTGCTCTTTCCAGGAGACTGTTCTTTCTGCAGCTGATTTAGCTTTGCCTGTTTCCTGCAGGGTGGGTTTCAGGATGTTACTGTGCCTCAACAAGGAGGTGTTTTTCAGTTTCACAAGCTCTAAAGCAAACACCCAGCCCTTTCCCCTCACTACACACCTTTTCTTTACAACCAAAACATCTGCAGTTCCTAAATAACTCACTTGGGTTGTTTCATACAAAGCCTTGATTTACCAGATTTCTTGTGGCATTTGGGTAATGAGTTGGGAAGTAGCTCCGTGGCCCTCAAATTTGGGGTAATTTGCATTTGTAAAAAAGAAAAAGCTATAAAACAGGCCCCTACCCATCAGCTTTCATCTCAGGGGATGAGGAAGAAGTGACACACACAAACCATGCCCCCATGGGGGTATGAAACCAGTTTTACTCAGGAGTATGTGGAAGGGAGCCTTGGGTGCTCCCTTGGGTGCTTGATTTCACTGCTGCCTCACAGAGCACTCCTGTGATAAGGAGATAGAGGTATAGCACAATTCTGGGATCAGATCTTTCGAAATGGTCACCAAACGAATTCCTGACCTTACCACCAAAGCTGCCACACCAGCTGAGCCCAGCCAGGATTCTGCCCTTGCCCAGGTGGGTTTTAATGCCTGCATTTTTCTGTAATGAAGAAAGCATGGCTTGCTTACTTGCAGTTCATAAGAAGCTGCTCGTAATTTAATTTTACATACACAAGATGCCAAAGTTACCTCCATGTCACCCTACTCAT
Organism: Manacus vitellinus; assembly: GCF_001715985.3. Taxonomy (NCBI): domain Eukaryota; kingdom Metazoa; phylum Chordata; class Aves; order Passeriformes; family Pipridae; genus Manacus; species Manacus vitellinus. The sequence goes on from NW_021939882.1 coordinate 11,587,176, forward strand.
GTCTCCTTCCCTGCTCCTAATTGCATTTTGCTCCGAATGGAAAAAATGGTTTATAAGCAGGACATTTAAGTCGCTTCCAGTTACATGCAAGGCCAGGTTTGCATCCCCCTGTCTGTGTGTGCTACCCCTCCATGTACTTGAATACAGCAAAAAGCACTCTGCAGGCTCTGATGAGCTGAAATGCCTGGGAGCAAAACACACAGCAGATTGTTTTACACTTTCAGAAGCTCTAATGGCAGTGACCAGCCAGTGCACAGAGGCTGATGCACCAAAAGAAGAAGGAAAAGTTTCCTTTGATTTCCAATACTTTGTTCCATGTATAAAGGCACTTTGAGCCCTTTCCTTTCCTGCAAGTTATGCACGGAGTGACTGCAGGGATCTCTGCAGAGATACTTGTGTTGTGGCAGTGCTGGAATGACCCACAGATACAGACTGGAATAACACAGAATCCCAGAATGGTTTGGGTTGGAAGGGACCTTAAAGATCATCTTGTTCCAATGGCAGGGACATCTTCCACTAGCCCAGGTTGCTCCAAGCAACATCTAACCTGGCCTTGGACACTTCCAGGGACCCAGAGGCAGCCACAGCTTCTCTGGGCAACCTGTGCCAGGGCCTCACCACCCTCACAGGGAGGAATTATTTACTATCTGACCTAAACTTCCCCTCTGTCAGTTTGAACCCGTTCCCCCTTGTCCTGTCACTCCAGTTCCTGATGCAAAGTCCTCCAGCTTCCTTGTAGGCCCCCTCAGACACCAGAAGGTGCTCTTGGTCTCCACACAACCTTCTCTTCTCCAGGCTGAACAGCCCCAGTTTTCTCAGCCTGCCCCTGTAGGGGAGGTGTTCCAGTCCCATGAGCAACACGACCTTCTCCAGCTCAGCATACTGGCAAAGCAGCATTTGCTATAAAGACTATTTGCATATAATGTATAGATAATTATCCTATCAACTTCCTCAGATATGGAAAAAAGCATTTTCATTTGTGGCTGAGGACTGATATTGTAGTGCCAGTCAACGTAGACGCTGAAAGAATTTTGGTGCCATTTGTTCTAGAATCTTGCTATATTTTCCATTTTACTGATTTCAAGTGCTAAAGCTTTGGGGGTTTCAGGGATTCAGTGCCTTTTCTGGAAGCTGTTCTGCCTCTGCGCTCCCCAGATCCTGTGCCTGTGATGAAACACGGGGCCCTTACCCACGAACACACCTTCTTCTACACAACTGAATTCCTTTCTCCTGTTCATTGTTTCTTTTTATGCATCAGTAACTGCCTAAGTTTCTAATATTGTATCTTTTCTGGTCAGTCTTGGCCTGTGCTGGCATTTCTTCCCAGCAAGGATACAAATGTGTGATACAAATCTGCAACTCAAGTGTTAAGTTTTTAATAGAAGCATTTCTACTCAATGCCAATAAAATGTTTCAAGCACCTGTAATTAAACAGTCTGGAGACAGATCTGCTAGTTAGAACATTCAAAAAATCTGACAGTCTTTCAAAGAGATGAAAAAAGGGGACAATTGTTTGATGTTAAGTCTTTACTGCAAGAAAAATTAAGATTTCTTCTCCAACAGGCACGAGGGAACTGGCAGTAACTGAGGGCTCAGGGAGGACAAAATCTGCTGGTCACATTTGGGTTTGGTTGATTTGAGGGGGTGGATTGGAGGTGTTTTTTTTTTTTCTCTATGATACTCTAACTTTTAAACAAAAGTTTTTGGAACTCTCCATGGGATTCTTAGGCTTCGGTGTTTTGCTGTGCGTCCGTAGGTGTGATCACATATGAGCCATCTGCCTCATCAGAAATCTATAAGCAGCAAATGGCTTTTCAAGCATTTCAAAACTGCAATAGAAGGATGTGGAACAGCAATTATTAAAACAAGATGTTAATATGAGAGAAGCCAATTTATTTTTGTTTAAAATGTAATTTAATCCAGGAATGATCTGGAGTCAGTTTAAGGGGTGACACTGGAGTGTTACGTGCTGACCACGCTCCGGGATGGAGGGAGCACGGGAAGGGTGGGCAGAGGTTCTGCCTGGTGTCCTCCCAGTATTTCTAAGGAGGATGAGCTATTTGGGCTGTGGAGGAGAAAGGCAACCAGCCTTGCCTTCCAGATGGGATAGCAGGTCCTGTGTGTCCATACCAGGGAGGTACAGGTCTCCTCCTGCAGCACACTTCCCAGGAGATGGTTAGACTCCAGGGCAATGGGCTCCAGCTTTAGCTGGCAGAAGCAAACACCCAACCTGATGGGAATTCTACTCCATAATTCCTTTTTAGAACTCCCAGCCTGACTGCACTTTGGTTAGGAGTCTATAGATGAACTTCATGGAGGCTGTAAAAACTGAGAAAGTCAACGTACAGCTGGTAAAAGGAGCTCAAGTGACAACAGACTGTCACATCAAAAGGCTGGAGAATTCTCCTCCCTTTCAAGAGCTGTGCTGGGGCATTCTCACTATTGCTTTTAACACCTACAGCTTGCATGATCAGAAACACTCCCATGGTTTAAGCTCTCTTCTCAGGCATCTTTAATGCAAAATGCTGTTACAAAACAGCCTTTGCAGGCTCCAAAGCAAGTACTTCTTGGAAACAGAGCTCAGAAGCCAGAGTTAGGAGCGAGGATCCAGGTTTCTGAGTGGAGATAAACAAAATCTTTCCCTAATTCACCATTGGCAGACTCTGTGTTTAGCAAGAAGGCAAAGAAAACTTCCCCCCCCCCCAGCTCTGCCAGGCAAATGCATGCACAGGCAGCTCTTCCAAGCATTCCACAGCAGTAATTTTCCATTTCCATTATAAAGTCATGTTAAGCTTTTTTTTTTTTTTTTTTTTTAATTTCATCTTAACCCCCTCCAGACTGGCTTGGTGGTTTCCCCACCACCCAGCAAGGCATGGAGCTGTGGACAAAGGTGCTTCCCTTCCATCCACAGACTTTCAGCAAGGTATGTTCTCAAAAGAAAGAATTCAGGCAGGCTTGTAAGTCAGGGCTTCATGAGGAAAACATCAGTGAGGCCCTGAAGCTGCCTGATTTCTCCCCTGTAAACCCAGGCTAACACAAATCACCCAGCTGGCTGCTCCAGAGCAGGCACAGCTCTTCCCAACAGCTCCTCCTGCACCGTCAAAAGGGAGCTCTAAATATCCCATTAAGTCTTCAACTTCACATTAATTTCTGTGCTAATTGGCTGGGGACCCACAAACAGGAAGGAAGATGTTACTCCTGAGGTAGAACTGATTTCCAGTAACAAAGCCACACTACACAAATTAACTATCTGCTTCTGTAGAGACTTTTGGGTTAAACATTTTCAGCATCTTCTTCATCCTCAAAGAACTAGATTTCAAACATGGGAATGTCTGAACCCAAGGGTGACACTGCAAAGGACTCACTGCTTGTCCATACCAACAAAACTTCCAGGTTTTCCCTGGCCAGCTTGAAGAGTTGCCTGTTTCTTACTCCTGCTGCCAGATCAATGGCTCTTGATGGCAAGGGAGTGAATAAAGGCTCTATTTGAGATACAGCTTTTATAATTAACTCTACAGATTGATTTCTGCAGAAATCATTCTTTAACCAGGAATTCCCTACTCGCAGAATGGCCTCTACTCAGCTAAACTATTTAAGAGGTTACCTGGGACTCAAGTGCATTAAATTCCCGTTCCATCCTTTCAACCACAGCAATACCTTGAATTACACTTCATACATCACATTTCTGTGTGATATTGATACAGTCACTTGAGTTTCTGAGACTATCATAATTACTGACTGACTTGACTCATTCTGAATCCAGCGTTTTCCCGGAAAAATACCTCCTAAGCCAAAAAAAAAAAAGGGGGGGAATATAATGTTGGGTTTCATCCATATCTTATGCCTAATTCACTCATTTGTTCAGCATGGCCACCCAAAAGGAATCAAGCAGCAGCTGCAAATCTCATCAGGAATAAACTGCAAAATAAATAGGTAATTATGTAAAAAAGGAAATAAAATCCCTGTTTGCTGTTCTGGATATCTAGAAGCTTTTAGAGATTCTACAGAACAGCCGAGGTTTGGGGACTGTTGAGTGAGGCAGCTGAGGAGGAGGACGATGAAGTGCTGCATCACTTACACTGGCACAAGACAAACTATTGTTAGGAGAAAACACAGATGCCATTTGTAAAACAGCTTAGACAAGTGCCCCTAATTATCTCTCAGGATTCACAACATGTTTAAATACTCCTAGAGCATTAAAGAATCAACCCGAGAGCATGTAATGTAATATAAAAGCACTCTTTCAACTGCTATGAACATCTATAGTGTCATTTACTAATCTCTTGGTGACGACCCTGAAATTAAGGCAAGACTGTGCAGTGGAGCATCTAAACTGTAGGCTTGGAAGTTCACAAATGTGACCTTTGTAAAGCCAAAATCCATCAGTTAAAGCCCTTGTGCATTTATAGATACTCAGAGCTTCCAATGTGTGTTAAATATATTGTCCATAATCCCTTAAGTCAAAGGTTAACAGCTGCACTTCAGGAGATGTGGCTCCACTGGTGACTAGTGACTACAGTTGGGTCATTATTTCATGCTGACTATTATGGTGCTTATTTTATACAGGAGTAGAGTTATTAAAATAGGCAGTTGTTGGAAAAACAAAGATAGAAGAGTCTGAAATACACACAATTTCAGCAATGGGGAGGAGAAAACACCCCCACAGAATTGGACACTCACCAGAAACATATTCAAAGAAAAACCTAACTTTCTTCAGATGATTATTTTCAAAATCACCAGCATTTGTTTGGAACACCATGCGTTAGACACCCGTATTCTTGGAGACAACTGGGAAAAAAATTACATCAGCCTAGTTGGCTACTTCAGGAAAGAGCAAGCCCTTATATTACATAAAATGGATTTTCAAAATCTTTTTCTTCCACATGGTTTGTTCCAACTGTAAAACTTGACCTTTGGTTTTGAGCAGCCCCAGATGTGGGAGGCAGAGAAGGGCACAGCCAGCACAGCTGATGCACTGGCCCTGGGGCTGGATGCAGGAGTGGGAACCACACAAGGCCACTGTGGGATGCCAAAAGGCCTCTTGGATAGCATTTAGTGCTTTATCTTCACCTGTTCAACAGCACTCTTACTTGGAAGTAATGCAAAGGGTAAAACAGTACTGCTCTTCACACTAGCTTCACCTGTTCCCTCAAAATTCCCCTCCTGCTGAGGCAGGTACAGGTCAAAATCATTTTCTTCCCTTCAAGTGGCTTTAAAAAAGACCTGTATATATGGGAAAACCATACATATTCCAAGTAATCCTGAGACAATACACCTCATTTTCATAAAATGCCATTTCACCAGTTTTTCTGAGCACATATTTTCCATTAGTTCCTCTTTACCAACAACAGCTTATTTGGATGTTTTAGATCAGAATTCCCTGTTTCTTTAAAAAATGTAAATTACAAGAATCAACAGCTCACTGTAGTCTTCAGGGGTTCATCCAAGTATCTAGTTGTTGACATTTAAAACATCAGGCTGTCAAAAGGGAAGAGGATAGTCTAGTACTTATATAAACTTAATTTCCTTGTTTCCACTAAAAAGTTATTAATTAGAAGGTAGTCTCAGCCAGGTTCAAACTCTTCAGACAAATCCAGCTTCCTCTCATCCTACCCATCAAGAGTTTTTTGGCATATTTATATTCTACTCAAGCAAAAGAATAATATTCTGTAATTCATCTTACAGCAAGCACAGGAGCAGTAACACCTTGATGAGGCACCATACTGCAATATGAATGTGCACAGCAAACCACTGTAGGTTCCCTGCCTTACTGTGCTGCAGGTTACTGGAATCCCCTGGCCAAATGGAATTAGAGCTATGACATAAAAATGACCCATTCACATCATTGATTCCTTAGTCACGGATTTTAAAGTTTCTACATATTGATGCCTTCACTGCATTTCACTCTCTATGTATATGAAGGAAAAAGTCCATTTCTGCAGCAAGTCCACAGACAGCCACTAAGGGACCAGAGCAAGTCCTAAGCAGGACCAGTTGCCCAACATATTAGGGTCTGTCTTATGTTCTTATGCTCTCCCTTACCTGGGGACACAGGGCCTCCAGCTGGCTGGCTGACATGCGAACCAACTTCACTCCTTCTTCGTTGTTCGAGATGGAACAGGCCAAGTTGGCAACCTGTGAAAGAGGTGGGAGGAAACAAAACACACCTGTTGGAAATGGGGTTCATTTCCTTCTGTAGGAAACCTTTTGCCTACTCCCTGTAGTGATCAGTAACCCATCAGGAAACATGAAGCATCCACACTTGTTCAGTTCTAACCAATTTTGAAACCATTAATGACACCCGTTCCTTCTCAAGCCATCAAATCCTAACACATCAGATCATAGAATCATGGAATGAGAGAGTGGTTTGGGTTGGAAGGAACCTTAAAAATCATCCAGTTCCACCCCCTGCCATGGGCAGGGACACCTTCCACCAGCCCAGGTTGCTCCAAGCCCCGTCCAACCTGGCCTTGGACACTTCCAGGGATCCAGGGGCAGCCACAGCTTCTCTGGGCAACCTGTGCCAGGGCCTCCCCACCCTCACAGGGAACAATTTCTTCCCAAAATCCCATCTATCCCTGCCCTCTGGCAGTTTGAAGCCATTCCCCCTTGTCCTATTACTCCAGGCCCTTGGAAATAAACTCTCTCCATCTTTCCTGTCAGCTCCTTCAGGCACTGGAAGATCACAATTAGATCACCTTAAACCCTTCTCTTCAGGTTGAACAATCCCAACTCTCCCAGCCTTTCCTCCCAGCAGAGCTGCTCCATCCCTCTGATCATCTTGGTGCCTCCTCTGGACTCTCTCCAGCAGCTCCATGTCCTCCCTGTGCTGTTCCCCAGGGCTGGAGCAGCTCTGCAGGGGGGTCTCAGCTGAGGGGCAGAGGGGCAGAATCCCCCCTGCCCTGCTGCCCACGCTGGGGGATCAGCCCAGGGCACGGGGGGTTCTGAGCTGGGTCATGTCCAGCCTCCCCCCCAGCCCGTCAGACAGGACAGACATCACTGCCACCAATGATCCAGGTAAGGTCTCTCCAGCAAAATGTACAAGTCAGGGTTTAAAAGCCCATTCCCACTTGGGTGAGACAACAGCAACCACACAATGAAAATTCCAGCTCCCATGATCTGATGGCTAAATATCCTCATGTCCATAAGTGTAGGGATGCTCCCTTTTCCTCAAACACTTCTATATCCTACTGGACGTCGACACAAAGGAACTCGGAGGCTCACGGAGCGATTCACCTGTGCAGGGGTGGTGCAAAGCTCAACCTGGTTTGTTGGAGTTGCACGGAGCACCTCCATGACAGGATACAGGGATGTGATCCAGGTAAAGCCTGAGGTGCCAGGGAGGTTCCTCCAGCCCTCTGTTTATGCTGCAGTTCATCAGATAAAACCCATACAGGGGACCTTGAAGATGCATCCACAATCCTCCAAAATCTGAGCAGCATCTTGTGATGATAAAACTTTATTCCTTGACCTGCTGCACAGCAGCACCTCTAACTAGGTCAGCCTGAAACAGAGACCTCTGTAAACAAACACCTGCCTTTTAAGAGCAGAAAGGGGACAGCACAGAACTTCTTGGTAATTGAAGATATTCCTCATATCGGAGCTACTCTCTGGGGAAGGAAGTCTGAAATAAGTTACATTTCTCAGTTGACAGGTGAATGACAAGCATGTTATTCTGAGCCATTTGAACACAGAAAGCTGTAAAAATAGCACCAAGTGAACTGAGATGAACACCGAGTGCTGCCCTTCCAGAGGCAGAGCAACCTGCAAAGCCCTCGGCAAATGTGCCGTAAAAGCACCAACAGGAGCCAGCAGATGCTCAGTAACACCACTGAACCACATTCCTCCAGATATTTTTCTCTATAAGCTGGGGAATTTCCATTCTGCCTTTAATTAAACTATCCTTTTCATTCACATACAAGTGATTTTGAAGTAGTATCTGCAGCTCTACCACACGCTTTCCCCCCTCCCCAAGCCTTTCCCTTACGACAGATGTTCCCACACAGAATAAATTACTTTCCCACAAGCCATCAACCACATACCATTACACTTGAATAGCATTTTTCATCGATCCCATTATCAATTTGGGGAGCAAAAAGCAAGCTTCCATTGCAAAGCACACAGCCTTTTCCTCCCTCCAGCTCCAAATCAAGTTTCAGTGGACAAAAAGCAAAGAGGTCAAGAGGAGAGGTGTGTTTCCACCACAGAACAACCAGGCAAGCAGATGCAACAGCTTATATTTGGAGGAAAACAAACTGAAGTTGAGAGGAAGGCTGTGCAGCCTCAGCACCACAGAGAAAACTGTCAGCTTTTAGTAGTAATAGTGCCATACTCCTGAAGTTTCTCTTCCACTGGTCTTTGTACTCAAGTCCTCCATGTGAAGAGGTGATCTGCAGGAGGTTTTCAGGGCAGCACCCAGTGGGGGCCAGGGCTCTCATGTCCCTCCTCTCTGCCATGTCCAGCCTCCAGCCCAGCCCCAGTACACGGCACCCCCACCAAACAGCTGGCCCCAGAACACCCTCTCACACAGGGACTGCATTTGGAACATCAAGCTTTTGTCCTGCAGACTTTCCATGTCTTAAATCCCGAGTTCACAGTGAGCAGGAGCACATCATGCTTTTGTTTAGAGGCTCAAAGGAATCAAAAGACAATCACATACCATGATTTAAGAGTCAAATAAAGATTTTGCTGTTGGTTTAAGCACAAGTCATATTTTTGAGAAACACCAGTTTGCCAATATTTTTTATGGTCCATATTTCCCCATCACTCCTGCCTCCACAGCAGCAGTTACAACCTCTAGGAGCAAGAAGAACACAAAGCTCTATTGAGTAGGGGCTGAATAAAAGCGACATTGAAGCACCACAAAATCAGCCTCTCCGATATCTGGAGATGTTGTGCTGTCTCTCAAGCCAAGTGTGATGAATCAAGCACACAGAAACCCTGCTCTGTCTGAACACAGAGAGGCAAAGAAGTTTATAATGGAGTGTCCCCACCACGGTATAATGAAATTTTGCTTTTTTGCACAGTCATTTTTGAACAGTCATTTTTCTTCTGAATACCCAACTGATGGCAATTCTTCTTTAGAAATCGCCCGACTGGGACTGCCAACCCTCATGAAAGAAGCGTGTGTGCTTCCCTGACTGAGGGTCTTTGGCAGTTTAAGACAATCCAACTGTTGGCTGCCACATCCCATCCTACTGCTGCATTTCTAAAGCTCAACACTTCATTTCAGCACGCTCATCCAAAAGAGAGCTATTTGCTCTGGCAGGTTGGTTTCTCTGCCAGATTAGCACACAAACTTCCCAGCAAACTATTTGCTGAACATCAGAGCAAAGCAGAGACGTGGCAGAATCTGAGATGACTTCAGAGTGCTGCAGACAGGGCTGTAAATTCACAGCAACGCAACATTTACTGCGCCCAGGGGAAGGCTCTGTTGAACTATTGGAAAACACTCACAAGCCTCTTAAAATTTGAAATTTAAGGAGAGCTATGTCAATTAATTGATCAAGCTGTGAATGACATTACAATGAGGTATTCTAAACTGTCAGTAATTATCAGGTGTTCTATAGCATGAATTCTAAAATTGCGTGTACCAGTTGAGATGAATGGCTGCATGACTAAGAAATTTAATTTTGAAAGTACCTGAAAGAATTCATCTTCAATAACTTCTGGGTGATATCTGACAAACACCTTCAAACTCCCTGTCTGTACAGAGGATAAGGTACTGCTGGCCAGTTATTTGATACGTACCCATAACACACTGCATTTTGCAGCTGAGATGAAGATCAGCTCTTTTAAAGCCTGCAGAGCACTTGGAAATCATACGTTTCCAAAACTTCTAAATAAAATACTGCACCTCAAGTGAACAAAAATTTCCTTTAAATGAAATGTAAATTAAATAGTTTCTCCATGTCTCCAACAAAGCAGCTGAGTGACATAGTAAGTGGTCAGACTTGATTTAGAAAGAAGAACACTTGTGCTTGAGAGCAAAATAGCAATTGAATTCCCGCTGCATTTGTTCATTCTTACCATTCAATATCATCAAGTCCCTTTACATAAGCACTACTGGCACAGGCATCAAAGGAGACAAAACCATCGCAAATAATGTAATCAGCATAACGAGCAATCTCTTGAAAAAAGTTAAAAATACTCTGGGAATGAAGACAGAGCCGAGAACACAGACCGGCGCGGCTCAGAGACACCTCTCACAGCGACAACAGACCAACTGAGAGGCAGCTTTCTGCTGCAGCATCATGGCTCTCTCAGTTCAGAGTCCACAGTCATGGCCCAGAGATGGTTTCAGGGACCCCAAAAGGCAGGACAGACCCCAAGCAGCTGCTGGTATTTAGATAAATGAGCTTATATTTCCCCCAGTGACAAATGCATCAGCGGGCAGCGCGCAGCCCCAGCCGTTCCCAGCACGGAGCTAATGGTGCCAAGTGAAACAGCTGGACAGACTCATCTGGAAGGGGCTTCCATGCACTGATCAGGTTTGGAAACTCCAGTCTCACTGGCATTAATGGTGACATCAGCACACGGCAAGATGACTTGATGTGAGCGGCTCCAGTGCCGGCACAGTCTGCAGCAGAGCACTCCAGAGCAGTGCACAGGGGGCTGCCCAAACTGGGGGCACCTCGGGGGAGCCAGGAGAGTCACCAGGAGCCCACAGCTCATGGGACAGCAGCTGACAGGACCCAGGCAGGGCCAGGAGCTACAGCAGCCAAGTATCTCCACACACAGAATCATAGAATCAGCTGGGTTGGAAAGGACCTCCAAGATTATCAAGTCCAACCCTTGATCCACCATCGCCGTGGTTACCAGACCATGGCACTGAGTGCCACATCTACCCTTAGGGAGTACTAGTGGCCAGGAGCACCATCAACAGGGTGGGAAACAGTGCTGGGGAAGGGGAGTAACTCCTGGGGTTTCCCTGGGCTCAGTTCTGAGACCAGTCCTGCTTAATATCTCTGCCCATGACCTGGATGAGGGGATCACGTGCACCCTCAGTCAGTTTGCAGATGACACTGACTTGAATGGGAGTGTTGATCTGCTGGAGGGCAGGAAGGCTCTGCAGAGGGATCTGGACAGGCTGGATCCATGGGCCAAGGCCAACAGTGTGAGGTTCAACAAGGCCAAGTGCCAGGCCCTACATTTGGGTCACAACAAGCCCCTGCAGCTCCAGGCTGGGGCAGAGCAGCTGGAAAGTGCCCGCTGGGAAAGGCCCTGGGGGTGCTGGTGCCAGGGGCTGGACATGAGCCCAGGGGAGCCCAGGGGGGCAAGAGGCCAATGGCCCCTGGGCTGTGCCAGCCATGGTGTGGCAGCAGGGCCAGGGCAGGGACTGTCCCTGTGCTGGCCCTGCTGAGGCCCCTCCAGGGCTGTGTCCAGTTCTGGGCCCTCATGGAAGAGAGACATGGAGGGGCTGGAGTGTGTGCAGGGAAGGGAACGGAGCTGGGAAGGGGCTGGAGCAGCAGGAGCAGCTGAGGGAGCTGGGGGGGCTCAGCCTGGAGAAAAGGAGGCTCAGGGGAGACCTTCTGGCTCTGCAACCCCCTGACAGGAGGGGGGAGCCGGGGGGGGTCGGGCTCTGCTCCCAGGGAACAAGGGACAGGAGGAGAGGGAACGGCCTCCAGCTGTGCCAGGGGAGGGTCAGGTTGGTTATTAGGGAAAATTTCTTCACTGAAAGAGCTGTCCAGCCCTGGCACAGACTGCCCAGGGAAGTGCTGGAGTAACCATCCCTGGAGGGATTCAACACAGGTGTGGATGTGGCACTTGGTAGCAACGGTGTAATGGTGGCCTTGGCAGTGCTGGGGAATGGTTGGACTTGAAGATCTCAGAGGGCTTTTCCAACCTAAATGATTCCACAGCTCTGGGCTTTTAGAGGAGGCATTGCTTAACTGGTTTCTTCTGAGAGAGGCAGACGCTGTCTCAGGGCAAAGGGTCAATTGGGAGTATGTTATTATTAAGAAGGTGTAACTCCAACATTCAAAGAAATATTGTCACCATCCAGAGAGAGATTCCATCTCAAATTCTAGTTAGCTTTGACTCTTCAGAATTTACTAATTTTTAAATCAGGAATAATCTTGACACTCCTACAGCAAGCAGTTCTTTCTACCACTAGTAACAATTTGTCAGCCTGTCTGTGGTGGCAGCTGGGGCAGAGAACCACCTTTCCTGTACCTTTTCCACCTGAAATACATTTTTTTGGTTGGTTTTCTATTTTTAACTTCAAATTTGTTCAGATCATGGCTAAGGAGTCAAGTCTTCAAGCAATTACAAAGCTGCCTCAACTACACAAGTTTGGGGTCACTGCTAAGCTCCTTAAATTACACTCTGTAACATATCCCAGCAATATCACTCCAGCTTTGTACTTGTTCTTCCTTCTCTTTGCACTGACTCCCTGGCTTAGGCAGAGAGGTTACTTTACCTGGAACTCTTTATTGAAGGACTGGCAAATTGCTTTTTCAACAGAGACAAAAAATGGAAGAGAAAAAAGGAACTGTAATCCCTAACACTTTAAATCTTCCTTTTCGAGGATTTCAAAGGCTGACAATGAAAAATGCATTAAAGCCTTTGACTCATGCACCTGGACTGAATTCATGGAAACACCACCCAGGTTTTCCTCCTTGTTTACAGGTCAAGTTTTTAGGACAGCTTCTTCAGGAAGTCGAGAAGGCAAAGCCTCCTAAATGGGTGCTGGTGCAACCCAGAGAGGGCTCTGTAATGTGTTTATTGTTGCATAATTTAAGGTTGTCAGAGCTGCCCCTGCCACCCAGCATTGTTATAACTCAGGATTATACATCTTTACACAGCAGCCAAACATGCACTAATTGAATTCTAAGAGTCTGAGCACTCTCATTTGAACCTGCAGTTGGAAAAAGAGCATTGCAGAAGGAAGTTTTACAACTGCCTTAGATTGAAAAACTTCTCAGTTCAACATGAAGCAGCATCCTCTGGTAACTGATGCTCACAAGCCCTTACACAGAAATAACAAACCCCATCCATGTGTACACAGATACTTTGGAAATTTCAACACCCCAGAAACCAAGCTTTTCAAAGGTGTTCCTGGCATTTTCATTTCTGACTGAACTCCAAAATTTCAGCTGCTTATTATATTTTATTTGCTTTACCTTTTATGATTTCTGTGGGAATGCAAATTCCAACTTATAAGCAGCTTAAAAAGCACCCATTTTAAAAGCCAAAAAAGAGTGGATGGACAGGCAGCCATTCCACATTTTCCTCTTGAGGACCTGCTAAAGAAAAGTATATGATATTCTCACAGAATTCAAATACAGCACATCTGATTTCTTCCTCCTTGATATTAAAAAAAAAGTCCCAATTCCCTTCCTGCTGGTCAAAGCCCAGGAAATTAATTTATCTGCAGAAACAACTGTTCTGACAAAACTAATGGCAACTGAGGACTCTCAGAAGAGATGTGTCGATTATGTAATCTCCATCCCTCTCCAAAAAGGCTTTCATTATTCACTAAGTCCATACATTTATTTATTCACCTGAACACTACGTTCAATATTCAAGACAAATGCGAGCATTTTAACATCCAGCCCGAGCAGGCACTGCACAGGGAGAAGTGCTGCAGCTCTAGATGTGTTATAGCTCTAACCCTACAAACCCCTCGTTTTACAGAGGCATAACTAGGTAGGAATTACACAAAACAGAGCCACTTCTTTAATGCAGGAGGACTTTGGATCAGATCCACAGGGACTGTGCAGCGAGTTACCAGAGCCACGCTGTCAACTGCCTTGTGATTTTATGTGACTTAAGTAGTTGCATGTGGCTGCAGCTCCACAGAAGGTACCTTGCAAGAGCTTGTTGTGAACAACAGAATCCCAATGTATTAACTGAAAATAGTCCAAGTCTTTAAATAAAACAAAGCATGCACAGAAAAACTCCAGACGTAAAGAACCGGGGGGAATGAAGGACTACAATGAGACAACTATTTCCAGAGCTCTACAATCTCACACAGAACATGAGAATAGTTTGAATTTCCAGTCTGGTTATAAACACAAGGAGGGGAGGTTTCACCTGGATGGAACAAAACTGGCAAGTAAAGGGTTGGCATTTTTGATTCAAATGTTTTGAGCAATGAGAAATAGAGGTTACAGAGGTTTTTTTTCAACAGGTTGGCAAGTGATGGCAAGAGAAAAGGGATCAGAGACAAAATCATGGAATCACAGACTGGTTTGGGTTGGAAGGGACCTCAAAACCATCTAGTTCCAGCTCCCAGCCATGGGCAGGTACACCTTCCACTAGCCCAGGTTGCTCCAAGCCCCGTCCAACCTGGCCTTGGACACTTCCAGGGATCCAGGGCCAGCCACAGCTTCTCTGGGCAACCTGTGCCAGGGCCTCCCCACCCTCACAGAGAAGAATTCCTTCCCCATATCCCATCTATCCTTGCCCTCTGGCAGTGGGAAGCCATTCCCCCTTGCCCTGTCACTACATGCTCTAGTAAATAGTATAATAGTATAAAAATAAATATATTGTGTACCTTCTGCTCCCTATTATAGTGAGGCAATTGCTTAATATTTTCATGGGTAACCACCTTTCATTTGGGATCAAATCCTAAAATTTCCCCATTTCAAACTGATCTGTGTGTCTAAAAATCTAGTTGAGGTACAGAGCTTTGCACTTGGCTTTCACTCTGTCCAGAGCTGTCTCCAAACACCGTTCCAGCTACCTGGTGCCATTCCAGGTACAGCTGTCCTGCTGCAGCTCTGCTCCACACTAGTGAGCTCCTTCCATGGCCAGAGGAAATGTCTTTCCCAACAGTGTGACCACGTGCTGCCAAGGTTTCCGAGGGAAGGGCCATTTTTCACACAGTTGGGCAAATCCAGACTTTGTGCATCATGACAAACCAAACTGGGCTCCATTTCCTGCACAGCAAGTGCAGCAGGGAGAGCACTTCTCTCCTGCCAGCAGGGAAGTTTTTCAATCAAAGAGGGGGAAGAGGTGTTTGAAGGGAATTAATACATCTATAGCATAAAACATACCCCCAGTAGGAAAGTGCTGGTAGTACAGCAATACCTCTATTCCCAGACTGGTGGATTATCCTCTCTAAAGACCTGAGAGAAAGCAGAGCTGGTAAAGAACACCAGTGTGCTATGTGGGCACCGTGCCCCTCGTCGATGCAGCTGTGGCAGCAGATGTAACTATTGGCACAGGAACTATTCCTTCCTCAGACAAACAAGCTAAAGTGTTAAAATGTTGTTATAAGCACAAAACACATTAGTTACACAAGTCAATCTGAGCCATCACGACAGCAATGACACCACTGGTGTGTGATGGAGAGCTGAGCTTCAGCTGAAACTTTCAAACTCTCAAATCCTCAGCTGAGATGCTTCTTAGCAACACAAATGCCTTTCTTTAAAATAAAAGTGTTTCTAGTAGTGATATTTGGACAGTAACCAAATAATTACCCTTTTCCAGAAATGTCTTTATGTTTAGTGGAAATGAAGACAGGCTGGGAGAGGTGGGGGTGTTCAGCCTGGAGACCTGAGACCCCCTTCCAGGGCCTAAAGGGGCCCCAGGAGAGCTGGAGAGGGACTGGGGACAAGGGCCTGGAGGGACAGGACAAGGGGCAATGGCTTCACTCTGCCACAGGGCAGGGTTAGATGGGATATTGGGAAGGAATTGTTCCCTGGGAGGGTGGGGAGGCCCTGGCACAGGTTGCCCAGAGAAGCTGTGGCTGCCCCTGGATCCCTGGAAGTGTCCAAGGTCAGGTTGGACGGGGCTTGGAGCAACCTGGGCTAGTGGGAGGTGTCCCTGCCCATGGCAGGGGGTGGGATGAGATGGTCTTTGAGGACCCTTCCAACCCAAACCAGTCTGTGATTCTATGAAATTGTAATTCTTTCCTATCTCATTTTGCTCATCACTCAGAACATGCTGCCTTCTGATCTGACAAAGGTTTCCAACTTGGTGCCTATTATTAGCTGTTTAAACCAGTTTTTGGTGATTCAGACAACTGTTCATGGCAAGTGTAACCGCAATTGTAAGTACACTATGCTCTTGAAGAAGACGACAAAACAGTATTAGTAATGAGCAGATTTCAGGCAACTCCTTGATGACACTACATGACTAATAATCTAATATTGCTAATGACTAAGATGATGAAAATCCAGACATGCATCAAGGCTTTCAGCTAAATATCAAGAATTAAGACATTTATGCCACATCTATAAAAGCTGTACTCAAAAAGCTACTTAAAAATGCTGTTGGAATTAACATGCAAACATCTGGAAAATGAAGTGGCCAGGGCTCTATCATTTTTTACCCACCTCTGAAGACAATACATCAACACCACCACACTTAACTGTGCTTACACTTACCGACCTCTTTTACAGATTCCCCTTCCCCAAAAGCTTCTGCCTCCGAAGGAAAAAGGAACTGAGTAAATATAGGGCTGTTTCTAGTGGGACAAAAGCACATTAACACAATCCCCCAAACCCTAAACTTGTTCACCTCCAAATTCTACACCCTTCACGTCTCCCCTGGCCCAAGGGTGTACACCTTCCTTCTCAACAATCCTGCCCATGATGACTGTCCCTGTGGGGAAGGATGGCAGAAATGCCTCTCCTCCATGAAGCAGCAGCGAACTGAGATGATTTTCAAACAGAGAAATGTCTCCAAACAGCCCAGTTGCTGCCCAGACACGTGAGGATTCAATCCCTTCATCTGTGCCATCAGTGTCCCTGTCACATTACTGACTGCCTTGCTTCCCTGTGTGCACTTACAATGAAATGTGGACAGAAAGATTACCCTGAAGTCTCTTTTTCCTCTTCCAACATGATTTTTAAACTCTACCAGCATTCTACAGACCCTTTCATACATTATTTGGTGTAGCATTAGAAGACTGGCCTCAAAAATAACCTTACGAGAACAGAAGTTATCCTATTAAAAGGTCACTTGCCTTTACTTATGTATGATGTATTAAATTTGTATATCCAGTTTTGTTGAAAAATGTAGGAACATTTTTCTGCTGAGGCTTTCCTGCTTTCCTGATTATGAATGTAAGGAAAGCATGTTCTACGAGTAAAATTTAATTTATTTATGAATTAGTTGACTAATAAAATGAACTTAAAAGGAAAGCGCATCGGTTGTTGAAGAGTGTCGGACTTTAGAGGGCACATTAGAGTTACACTGGTCATTTACTGAAGACATTAGTTTTAAATTGCTGCCAAGGTTATCTATAGACAAATTACAGAAAACGTGCTTGTGCTTTGCAAGAGACATTTTGGTCTCCATTTTAAATGGGGAATGAGTCTGGACTAACTCTGTCTCTCTTCTTCCAGAGCACAGGGTAACAACATTTTCCTTGTAATAGACAATTACCTTAAAAATAAAAGCAATAAAAGACAAACTTGAGTCGGCAGATTTTTTTTTTCCTCTGTAAATTAAGGTACTGAGCAGGAAAAACAGGTGCTGGAAAATTCTGGGTTTTGAGAGATTAACAGAATTCAGAAAAACATTTCAAGCCAGTATGTGATTTGGGTGATGACTCAAGATACCCCATGTCTGCCTGGCAGCACTGACCCACACGTGTGCTGGCAGGGGGGAAGAGATTGAGAGAATAAGCAAAGCCAGTCCACTCCCAACTCCAAAGATGCTGCTTTGAAGAACTCTGCAGGAACTTTGGAGATCAGGTGGCTGATAGACACAAAGGATAATCTTGTCAGACCAGATTAACTTCTGGATCTGCTGGACCCATGCTTTGTTTGTAAGAAATGGTAACTTGCCATGCCCAGGTAAGTTATCCCTCATGAACACAGCACAGCCAAGCCTCAGCTTTTCAAAACCCTCACCTTGTCTCCAGTCCAAAAGCCAGTTTTTATTTTAAACCCAAGCTACGTTTCACCTAATTCACATTTTTTAAAAGCCTTTCACATGCAAAAAACCTGCAGTTGTTAAGACTCTCTGAAGAATATATGGGCTGCAAGTCTGAGCGAATCAGGATAATTGCAAGAAAAATGTAGCAAGTGTGCAAGGCCTCGGGCTCTTGGAGAGGGGTATTTTTAGACTGAGGGCTGAAGAATGACTCCAGGACATCGAGCTAGTCAGTGAGGGCAACAGGAGGGGGAAATGTCACTGCAAGAGGCTACAGAAAGCTTATGGAGCTGCAAGTGCCCAAATGTGATTCTTTCCAAGCAAATAAATTTGCCGTCTGCATCTGTTCATGGGTTTTCACCGAAAATGAGAAAATCATCTCTCCATATGCAAGATGCAACCCAGTGCATTAAAAAAAGGCACAGAGCAGTCTTTTCAGATAAATTAAAGCAATTAGAAAAAAAAAATCAATGCTTATGAAACACCACTGAGAAAGCTTTTGCCTCCCTGGTCTTACCAACATTTCTCTGAGAAAGAGACTTATAAATAAAATTTAAGTTAAGAAAAACCATTTGACAAATGGGTAGTGGGTTCCAGAGTAAGAGGAGATTATTTATTCTTTTTAAGGAATTACTAACTCCAAAAATATTCTCCAAAATACTCTTCAGCAAGCAAACAGCTACTGAAGGATTTTAACTTGGACCCTGTTCTTATTTACCTTTTAACTCCCTGATTTTGTAAGGCCTGTAAACCTTTTCCATTAAAACTAAAAAGTGACTAATTGACAAGCTAATTTTTATTTTTCTCAAGCATTCAATAGTGCAGCAAAGGTTTCTTCTTAACATCTCTGGCTTTTTCCCTTCTCAGAGAGCAGCCAGGAGTGCCCCTGCAGTGACCACACAAAGGCAGCTCGGGCACAAACACTCTTCAAAGGCTGGGAGGGACAAAAAGCCAGCGTGGTGCTAAGTGACATCATTAAACACCAGCACCAAGTCGCAGGGCAGCCCAGTTTCTTCTGGGGAGGATCTGAGGATGCCAGTGCCAAGCTGTCTTTCCTCAAGAGCAAAGTTAGAGGTTGGAGAGCCAAGGCTACCTCACCCAGCATTGGAAAAACCATTGGAATGTAGTAACTACTTCACAACCTGCAAATTAGGAAGACTTCCATAGTTCACAAGTGAATTTAACTTTTTCTTAAGCTGGTTCCCAAAATGCTGTCTTTTCTGTTATTCTTGTGTGTTGCATTTAAATTGGCTTCTCAATTCCTGAATTAAACTCCTTCAGCCAAACCCAGGCAGAGGGCTCACTAGTTAAAGGTCTGTTAGCACAGAGCAACTTTGAAAGCTATCTTTGAAACTTATTATTCAACTGAGACAAGTCTCATTCTACTATTTTACCATTACTCAGCTTTCAAAAGGCAGGAGAAAAGGGTTAGTATTTTACTACATGGGAAACAAATTAGATGGGAGCCCTTTGGGACATGGCTTTGGTGTGGGCTCTCCAGAAGACACAGACCCAGCAGGCAAATCACATTTTTGTGGTTATTGCACCTTTTGGTCAAATTTGGCTGCCTGGACGTTAGGAACCACAAAGCAGAGTGTTCTGCTGCCAGGAAGGGAATGTTTCAAAATGAAATTACCCAAATCATGTGCTTGCATTTCCTTACAGGTAGTTGGAGGGCCCACAAACACCTCTGCACTGCAGGAGCAAGAACTCTCTGTGCTAACCCAGGGCAAAACCAGCACTGCCACTCCTCCTGCCTGGCCAACTCCTGTAACAGTTTAGTATTTAAAAAATAATAATTAAACAAATATCTACTCTCTCAGTATATATCTCTCAGTGGCTGGTTCACCAGGAAAGCATCACTGACTCCTCCAGGGCACAGCACAAACGGGTACCGAACCCAGGGTGTAAAACCAGTCCAGATGGGGATGTGCTGGGTTCCCTCGTGCACAGCAGGTCTCTCACACGCCTTTCTTCCCCTCACTCAGCACTACAGGGAAGGACATGTTCTCCTCTGCATCTGCAACACTGTCAATCACAGCATGATACACAACACAGCTCCATTCCGTGCCGCAGCTGTTTTGTCACATTTGATGTCTTGAGTCACTCAGCAGCACTTCTGAGGGTAGTTATGATAAGCTCCCCAGCACACTTATCTTCCACTGAAAGCAGGTGGAAGCAATCACTTCTCATCTCACCCAGTGAAACATCTTCTGTTCTGCTCTTACACAATCTTTTATTGTTTCTCTGGATACCTGCAGCCAAGTTTCCTGCCCAGGAGCAGAATGACAAGGGAACTTGCAAACATCCTTCTCCATTCTGACAGAGACACACCAAAACATTGTAAGTGCAACCCACTCTGACCCATCTTCCTCCACAGTAAATCTGACACCATGTATGACTCCCAGGGGCTCTCCAGCCCCTCAGGACAAGGGTTCTGCAGGAGCACTACTCCCCTTCTGTCAAAGCTAAGCATATATATTAATCCATCTCCATTCAGGGAAAAGGTTTATAAGCCATCTGGATGATGCTTCTCTATAGCTACAGTTACATTTCAGACAGCAAAAGCAGTAAGTAAGCCTTCAAAAGCAGCACATCATTCTAACAGAACCTTTTGATGTCAGTGAGATATATTGTTGAATGTGTCCTTTTTGGAAGACAAGTGTGTCTGGCTGTGCAGAGGCTCATCAAAACTCCTTTGCAGCTTAGCATTTGCACACCAGGTAAAGCCAGTGCAAAGTGCTCTGAGGTCCCAGCAAGGACAGTGCTGTGGCTGAGACACAGCTGCAGAGGGGGCAGGAGTGTGGGCTCACCTGGCAAAGCAGGGGGAGAGTAGCTCATGGACAGAGCAGCACAATCCCTCCTCCGTAATCATGCCCAGAAACTTGGTGCATGGACAC
This sequence comes from Manacus vitellinus, assembly GCF_001715985.3. Taxonomy (NCBI): domain Eukaryota; kingdom Metazoa; phylum Chordata; class Aves; order Passeriformes; family Pipridae; genus Manacus; species Manacus vitellinus. The sequence goes on from NW_021939882.1 coordinate 11,607,908, forward strand.
CAGGCATCCACTGAGGAGGTGGCACAGCTCTGGCAGAACAGGCACTGCTATTGTTACACCAGGCAACTTCTGTAAACAAGCCCTAAAAATAATTTTCTAGATAAATTAGGCTTGCAACACGAAGAAGGGAGGCTTAAATGAAACCCACTTCAAAGTGTTCCCAGGGCTGTATCCTGCTGCCAAGGCAGGGCACAGCAGCACTGCCTTCCATATGCTGCTTTGCAGTACAACGTGAGTTCCTTAAAACTGAGATTAGAGTAACTTTGAAACTCCAGGAGGATGGCACTGACACTGAAATGTGACAGGCCAAAAATGAAGAATGGATGCCCCCAAAGAACTAAAGATTTTCATTGTTTAGACAGCAGCTCTGAAGAGCTGGACAAGCTTGATGCACCCCTGACTATGGGGCAGTTACTCACTGCACTCGGAGCCCCAAGAAAGATATATTGTGCAAGAGTCAGAAACTATTTTTACTGACGTCTGATAAGTCTTTTTCTTGAGCAATTTAAATCTGTCAAGCTGTGAGAGTATTCCCTACGAGCCCAGGAGACACATGGACTACATTATCAAACACAGAGATACGAAGAGAGCAAAAGCACATGAACCAGCCTGGGACTGTTCTCAGGGAGCTGCTAAGGTTAAACACAACCAGCCAATGCCTCAAAGCCCTGAAGAGCACAGGAGGGGTTTTTGAAGCTTATTCCTAGTGGCATGTTTCTTCAACAATACCTATAGCTGTTTGTTCCTTGCATCAACTGGCACAGAACTCTCACGCAAACACAGTGGCAAGAGGCCGAGGGTCCCAAAACATATCCATGAACACAGGGCATGAACTGCTGCTGCTCTTTATGGACACACCACCCTTGGAAATCTGCTTCCTTTGGTAGCAGTCTAATGACCTTTAATGCAACCCCCTGACAGGAGGGGGGAGCCGGGGGGGGTCGGGCTCTGCTCCCAGGGAACAAGGGACAGGAGGAGAGGGAACGGCCTCCAGCTGTGCCAGGGGAGGGTCAGGTTGGACATCAGGAGGAATTTGTTGCTGGAAAGGGTGGTCAGGCACTGCAAGGGGCTGCCCAGGGAGGTGTTGGAGTCCCCATCCCTGGAGGTGTCCAAGGAGGGGCTGGATGTGGCACTGAGTGCTCTGGGCTGGGGACAAGGTGGGGATGGGGCACAGGGGGGACTCGATCTTGGAGGGCTTTTCCAAGACAAATAATTCTGTGATTCTGGTTAAGACAGTTTGGCCCCATTTAACCTGGTCTTCCCACCAATTAGAGCTTTGGTCTGCAGTACCACCGGCTGGACAGTCTTCGGGTTTTCATCAGAAAGAGGTGGCAGGGATCAGTTTTATTGTCATTCCAAGTTTCCTGTTTGTCTGTTGTTTGTTCTTTACAAACACACAAGTTGGTTTCATTTCCATTTCATTTTCCTTTGTGTGACCAAGGCTTTCCCTGCACTAAAGGTCTTCTAAGAAAAGGCCTTTTTATCTTCAGTTGGATTTTACTGAAAAGAAAAAACCTCCAGGCTTCAATCCAGCAGGACAGTCTTGCCATGGTCTCCCTTACTCCAATTCACCACCTCCAAGTAACAAATCAATTTACCTTTATCATATACTCAAATTGTATAATATCTACAACTACAGGGGTTATTTGATAGCTTTTTGATAAGCTTACATTTTAAATTATTTAAATATTAAATTAAATTTAAATAAAATTTAAAAATAAAAAAATAAAAATTTTTAAATAAAATTTTAAAAACAAATTTATTACAGAAATTGCTGCGTGTTTCAGCTGAATCAAAAAACGTGTTTTGCCTCATCTTGCCTTAATTTAACTGGCAATAATTTTATTTTAATTTGTACCAGCTTACCTCAATCAATTTGTTGGCATGTTCACGGAAAACCTGGGCATATTCTTTAACTTCTTTTTCATTGCCATTCTTGGCAGCTTCAATCAATACTAAAAGTGGAACATTTGTTTCCAGAAAAGAGTCTGATACGTGGTCCATAACAGCTTTGCGGAGCTAAAATAAAAATAAAAGAATGAGTTATTCCTCAGCAGTTCCACTGCTGCTTCCTTTGACTGTATTAATACGTAAAGCTTAAACTACTTTTGTCATTGATCCTTTTTCCTTTGTGTGACCAAGGCTTTCCCTCCAGTAAGTCTTGTCTATACACTTTTTGCTTCAATTTAAAGTAAATCTCCTTAAAAAAATGGATTAGTTATAGAAGTGCAAGTCACCAGTTTGGCCACAAATATTGATTTAGCAGCTCATATTGGTTTTGTCTGAGTAAATTTGCTGCTTTCCCCGAGATGATTAAACAACACGCTGATTTAACTTTTTATTTTTCTACTAGAATAAAAACATTTCTCAACAAACTTGATCCATACTCCTGTTTACTCAAAAGGGGGAATATATTGCTTTACAACCAAACAGACAAAAGGCTGATGCTGCATAAATACAATCCTCAAATAAAATAGGCTGAGATGAACAGCCCTAGAATTATAAAATATATGTGATTATCTTCAAAATCCATGAAGTGGGAGTTGGTTTTGGGGTTTTTTGGGGATTTCTTCATCTCTCTTGCCACGAAGACAATTAAGAATCCAACACCTTTACCACAAAGGTAACATGGAATTACATTCCCACCCCATGCTTCGCTCTGAACCACACACTGGAAGCTTTTAGCTTTTAATTCACTATAAACAAGCAGGCAAGCCCACTACCCACTAGAAACAAATCCCCAGGTAACAGTCCCAAGAGGGCAAACACGCAGAAATGCACTCTTTTGCCTCAGCTCTAACACAGCCAGTACCTGTCTGCGCAAGTCTCTGGTCTTTTTGGTCATTTTATCAATGGCAGAGTTCAGGGCATCACTTCTTTCTTTGCGTCCAGCCTGAAAAACGAGAGACAAAGAGTTAAACACGTATTCAGGGGCAAAAAGCAGAACCAGTACTATTAATTTCAAGTATATTGTCAACTTCTTTCTTTACTTTGGGGGTTTTTTTAAGTGATTATGCACACTGGAGGCAGAGTCTCCACCTCCCTGCTGGTGTGGGCAGGACAGCAGTGCTCCCTACACACCCTCATCCCCAGTGTCACACAACACTGCCCTTGAGCAGGCAGTCAAAAGCCCAAAATCAAAAGTATACAGTCCTTATAAAACATTTGTTGGGGATGAAATCCAACATTTCCAGTCAGTCCCCAGGCCCATCCCCAGGGAGTTGGACTTCACTGAGGTTTGATACAGTGCATTTCGAGTGAGCCCTGTTAGAGAGGGCAAAGGGCCAAACAGCAGTGGCAGCTTCTCTTTCCCATCAGACACTGGGTCAAAAATATCCTCATTTGTACCAAAATAAGAGTGTCAGATAAGACAATAGTGGTGGTCTGGTTTTGCTGGGAGTTTTTTCTGTATGACATAGCTTATATTAGGGTTTCAAAACACACTTCATGCAACCACAATCCAATTTCTGAAGTTCTAAGCCACAATCAATATAATTATCCAGTTGAGAAGCAAACCCATTTAGCAGCACTGCAGTGAGGGTATGCCAGGTATCAATTCTCCAGGTGACAGGCTGGTTTGAAATATCTGGATGAACAGCCTTGAATCTAAAACATCAAGTCCACTCTACAGCACGAATAAAGAATGGGGGGAGTAATGAGGATGTTGTAATGTCATTATAGTTTAATGAATTATTGAAGATTTGTCACTCCCTGATCAAGTGATTTGCTTGTCATCACAAAAGGTAACTGAAAAGTGACTGAAACTACACCCAGGAGCTTGTTCTGACGATGCCACAGCCCTCGGCAGCCCTGAGCGGGCCCGTTCTTCACTCTGTGTTCAAAAATGGGAGCTGAAGTCTCTAAATAAAGTGAAAGCTAATGCTGCTCAGTTGCCCAACAGCTTGCTGCTCCCTGCTCAGAGGATGTGAGAGACAAGCTGCAGTTAAGGCTGGAAAGTCCCTGTTGAGCCTGCCCTGAAGCCACAGCTCGGGTGCACTGGTGGTGGTGGGCACTGCCTGGACCCTGAGGGGGGCAAGGGGGCCATGCACCCCAAAACCTGCCACTGCACCAACCACAAGGTGCTCTGAGTCATCAACCCGCAGAGGCAGCTCCTTGTTCTTCCTGGTGTTTCACACCAGTTTACCTATGGCAACGTGACCATGCTGCTGAACACATGGCACCCCTCCCTGTACATGTGGGGGGTTTTTTCCCAGGAATATCTCTGGATTTAAGAGATACACTCATGCATTATGTAGAAAGCCAAACATTCAGCTGTTCCAAGAAGTACCATTTTACTTCTCCCTGGGTGCCCCCACATTACCATTTTAACATAAAGCAGGAGCAGGCATTTGAAGCAAGGCCACCCATCAGTTCCACTTTGCTGTCCCCGGCTTCACAGCCCACAACAGCTCTGGTGCACAGCACCAGATGCCTTTTGGATGAGAGGAAAACCAAGAGATGGCTTCCACTAATGGACATTCAGTTCATGAGACCAGTACGTAAAACACCCCGAAGAGCACATTAGAGCCTGAGCAGCACCGATTTCAGACGGCTGATCCCTCCCCATGAAACTACACCACCTATTAGCACTGCAAGAGCTGTTTAATCTAATCCCACTAGATTTTAGGAAGGCAGCCCCATTTTATTTCCATCTTGTTGGCATTCAGAAGTTTTAGTACAGAAGCTTGTCAAAAGCATGACCAGAATTTCCTTCAGAAGGTCGAGGATAAAACTCCCTGCTAATTTAGCTGTGGTAATTCAACGACTTAGCACGTGTAGTTACTAATGGGGCTCCTTCGTTAGGACTGGTGAATGGGGCAGAAGAGGACAGACAAGGTGGACGACCCCACCTCTGTGGCTATGGAAGACCCTGCTGCCATTGACATCTTAAACCATCACAGCCAATTCTAACCAAGGTCCAGGCCTGGAGACAAGGATATCAAGTTTTGCCCCACTGAAATTTCTTTTTACAATCAAACATAAACACTAACTGTGGGACCAATCAAACCCCATTAGGTCTGAGTGGAGGCAGCCAGTGGGACCGTGGTCTCTGGAGCACATGAAGACCTGCACAGCCTGTGGCAGCACAAACCCTCCTGGGCACAGGAACACACTGAAGACCATCCCTGACCACAGCACAGTCACTTCGTCCAGGCTCCCACAAATACCACGAATTTTACCCATTTCTTCCACCCTACAGCTCAAAAGTCCTGTTTGAGATGGTCTCCCTCTCTTAAGTAATAAATCATGTTTTAAAGGCTCCAATTGACAATTTACCACTTCTGGGTAATTTGTTCCAGTACCCAATTAGCCTTACCATTAAAAAATTGGTCCTCATTTCTAAACCTTCAGTGAGGAGCCAGCTAATGACCCACAGCACAACACAGCCCAGCTCTCATCCTTTCCTATCCATGGGATTACTAGGACTCACAATAGCAAAGCCTGAATATTCAGATTCCTAATAGGATTTTTAGATATTCAGCACAAAACTCTGCTGAGGGAATCACAAGCCCTGCAGTCAGTGAGCAGCTAATAGATTCAGTAGATTTAATAGGGTCATGATGACCACGTCAATCATTTTGCAGAATGATACCCCAGCTCTGTCCAGTATCATGGATAATAAATTTAGCCACAGTGCAAATTTACTTTAAATTAAATCAGATCTTTATCAAAGAGGATAGAATTGGTGTTAAAAATTGCTTCTTTCCCCCATTCCCTGTAATTTCTGCTCTTCCCCCACCATTGCTGCCCTGATTGGAGAGCAGCACACAAGCATTCCCTGTCACATCCCTTCAATCCCAGCTCACACCAGTGTCCCCAGCAGGGCTTGTTTTAGCGGCTCAAAGCAAAGAAAGGGGATTTGCATACAGGGAGGGGAGAGGAATCATCACCTCTGTCACAAAGCACTCCTGCTGTAGGTGTGCCAGCAGAATTTAAACAACTGAAAACCAGAACCTTTTCCTATAGCTACTGATAGAACCCAATCCCAACTTTAATAAAGGTACCAGAGCACAGCAGTGGCAGTTCATGCCACCAGGACCAGCAGCACAGGAATTGCAATGAGTTACTCAAAGACATGGTTTGGCAGCTAAACACCAAAAACTTCCAGTGTTAATATCAAAGGCTCATCATCAGTTTGGGTTAAGCTAAACCCACAGAGCTATTGAGGGAGACAGTGCCTCCTGCCCAGCACCAGCCCTCACAGCATCCCTGCAGAGCCCAACATCCCTCCCCACCCAACCAGCACCCAGATGTGAGCCAGATGTGCCACTGCTGCGTGACTGAGAGCTCTCACTGTCCCACCTGCTGCCCACCACACAATTACCCAAAAAAGATGGTTTGCCAAGGGGTTTCTGCTTCAGGTGATCTGTGAATTGTCTTCTGGGCTGTCAGTACAAGAGGCAGCACCATGGTTAATGATGGGGATTTCATAAGTGAAAAATGAGTGCTTGGCACACCTTCCTCTGGGCAGGCAGTGCTGTTTCAGTGTGCTCCCACCGAGTTCAGCTTCGTGGGGAGGCAGGAGATTCAGTGCTCAGGTGCATTTTGCCTCGTGTTTGGTTTCGCCTTGCCACCTCGCCTAATTCCATGTCTACAGAGCACAACCATCCACACCCCTCCATCACCGTGACAGCAGGGCTGCCAACAAAGTCCAGATATAACAGTGCTGATTCAAGGCCAGGAAGGGTGAGCAGTGAAGTATGACACACGGGAATTTCAGCAGTGTTTTCACATCCCAGCTCTGCCAGTTGAGGAAGCTGGACTGTACACTGGTTTGCTGCAGGAAGGAGTCTCCCACGGTGAGCCCACAGCTCAGCCAAGCACAGGGGCTGCATGGCATCATCCAGGGGTCAGCAAGAACCTGAATGAGAATAAAGATGCCTGCACTGTCCCTCCTGCACAGCTGGCCATGCTACACCACTCCCACCCCACTGTCCCTCCCCACAGCCAGGCTGCACCCACAGTGGTCCCACACTCCCTGCTGTGCCCACAGAGAGGGGAAGGTTGGCTCCTGCACTCACCCTGGAGGGTGGAGGAATTAAAATGTGCAACCAGTGCCAGGTGTAGACAGGTGTAGACAGCTGCCAGACAGGGAGGTGACATGGCACATCATGGTGACAGCCACCATGCTCCATGGCAGCACACGTGTCCTTTGCTCCCAGGAAGACAAGGACACCCAACCTATGGTGCCCTGTCCCACCCCTCCCACTGCCCTCTCTGGACACATCTGCTGCTGCTGGATCACCTCAGACATGCCTTTTTCTCCTATGCCCACTTCTCAGGGCTCCCTGGTGACCCAGCCCCAAGGCAGCACATCCGAGTGACAGGACGTGCATGGGAATGCTGCAGCCACACACCCCTGCTCCCCCCCTGCCTCACAGCCCTGTGACACAGCACAAACACTGTCTTCTGGCAGAAAACCAGCAAATACTCCTGCAGTCTCTAACGTGCCAACGTCCAGCAATAATTACCACAGCCACTCCTCCAGGCAGAGGGCTGAGCTGGATGCTTGCATGGTGCCATACACGTGGCTGCACATCCTGGGCACCCATCACCTGCAACTCCAGGGCTTGCATCCTCCAGGTCCCCAGCACAGCAAAGTCACACAGCCCACATCTACATCAAGTAAAATTAGCTTATTTGTTGCTCTTAATACACTAGGAAGGCTTCCACAAGATGTCAGCCTAACTAAATGACAACACCAGCCTCAGGGTGCAATTCTACTTTCCCAGCGCATGGATTTAGCAGGAAAACCAGTTCTGCTGCTGCTCTAGGAGTGGGGTAAGTGAGAAGCCCCTGAAAGGGTTATCTGGTCCTAGCAAGCTTATTCCTGAGGCAGACATGCCAATTTGCCTCTCCACATCGCATGTGAAGCTTCAGGCTGCCACATCGGAGCTCCTGTGGTGGCAGAAGTCCCCAGATGCCACTCAGACGTGCTTTTCCTCGGCAGGCAAGTGAGTTTCCAGTCTCAGAAGAAACACATTTACATGAGTTTTCTGGGCAGCTGGGATTTATTCCCAGCCTGTTACACCTTGACACCCTAGGCAGCTCCCAGGGAACAATGTGAACGTTACATTAGAGTTCCAGACTTCAGAGACTCAGATACACACTTGTGGTAATAACTGTTATTTCACAACAAGTGCACATAAAAACACGTCTTGCTAAGAAAAGCGCCCATAAAGTTCCTGTTAACAGTTTCCTAAACAGGAAACTCGCTGGCAAGGTGCTAAATAGCCCTTGTTTGGTTAAGGGCCAAAGAATAGGGAGCTTCAGAAAGGAAACAACTCACCGTGTTTGAACATTAACTCTTAACTCTGTGCCAAATTACACAATCTTAACATGGGAGGAACCTACCAACAGATACTGTTGCAAAAAAAGCAAAACGTTTCCAACAACACTTCATTTCAGCCTCCTGGTAATAGCGAAAAGAGGCAGTGCAGGAGAGGGGTAACAGTTCACCTCAAATTACACCCTCTGGAACACCTTAAATGTTAACATGCTGAAGTGCTATTAAAATTCAACCCAACCCTCCAGAGGAGGATGTTGCAGATGAGCTGCTCGAGGAAGCCCAGCCGCAGGTACCCCGAGGTTCCGTCGGACAGCTGAGCCCGGCTTTCAGCTCCCGTGCTCTTTGTGCAGTGAACATTAAATGTGAACAAACTCTTCAAATAGGTTTATGTAATTTCTTTGCATGTATTTCTTTCACCCTAGAGCAAATGTAAAAACATTTACTATGGCAGAGCAATTTAAGACGTATTTAACATTTCCTAATTTGCTTAATCATTAAAGACAGTTACTCTCCTGATGGGTTCAGGGAAGGGTTTATTCATTTTCTTTAGGTTTTTTGGGTGGGTCTGAGGTTTTCTTTTTGTATGTTTATAAAAAGTCCACCTTCTCCATCCCTTTACTTTCCACTCAGTGCTCCCTTTGAGTCTGCCCACCCCAGAAGGGGAGCACCACATGCAGTGTTACCATTCCACCACGGGACAGCCAAGGGAGAAGCAGGCAGAAAACAGCAAGTCTTAGTTTAAGCAAGTGCCTCTAAGGAATCAAAGCAAAGAACCAACACTTAATAACAAAGGTAAACAGCCATTTTATTTTAAAACCTTCTTTAGACACAATTCATCTTCCTCCATCAGCATGGGAAGCTTGTTATTCTCAGCTCATTCCATATCTTAGAGGTTGAAGGTGATAGCTTGCCATTACAGAGCAAATGTTTTCAAGTGCCTCCTGCTACATTATTGCTTTACATCTCAAGGTGAACATAAAAAAAGCTCATCCAAGTTGCCTGGAATGGGAAGCCAGCATCCCCCTGTCTCATCCACATCAAGCCATGACCAGAGCAGTTGCTCCGAAGGCTTTCCTGCACATGCATCCTAAAAACCTATAAAAATTTCAATCGAGCCTGTTAATTTACCTTTCAGTACCAGCTGTCCCTAAGGAGAGGTTGCTCCGAATAAGGGGGCAATGAACTTTTAAGCCAAGCAAAAAGCCGTATCAGCCCATTCTCCATCTCCTCCTCCTCGCTGTGGGTGCACGCTCCGGCCAGAGCCTGGCTGGGCTGGACCAGCACACACAGCTCTGCAGGGTCACTGCTCCTGCAAATGCACGCCTCTGCAATGCTAAACCCCACAGGGTAACTGCTACAGGGGCTAATGGGAGCAGTGTCCCCCGATTCACAGGAGACACACAGCAGCAGGACGCGGGGTGACAAGAAGGCAGCCCTCGCACTGCTCCGAGCCCCGACTGTGAATGCCAACCTCACCACTTCCTCTCCTGCACTCCAGTCCCCAGGAAAAAGCAAGTACAAAAGGCACCGTTTGGGAGGAGAAAATAGATTTTCTAGTTTCATAACCACACACTGTCAAGCTGGATTCCAATTAAATTTTTCCTGTGCCCTAATGCAAGCTTTGCTTTTTCCAGAAATTTCCTCTCGCCTGAAGCGTTCGCTCCTGTCCCCTGCTCCTGGGCTGTACTTCTGACACACCACCTCAGCCACTCGACTGCTCTCTGCCAGTTTTGCAGGGACCACAGCCACACACAGCTGTTACACAGAGCTTTCAGCAGCCCAGACCCTCTCACCTCCATCAAAGCCGGTGCTGACCAGCAGCCTCTATTCAAACTGTGCGCATTTCGCATCTAAAAGTTCCTTTCACTTTTAAATATCTGCAGGGATATTTAGCAGAAAACTGGGAGCAGCCAGCACTCAGGCACTTCCACCCGCAGCTCTGCACTGCTTTTAACCCCAGCTGAGCAGAGCCAGTGCAGATGTGGGGGGAGCAGGGGGGAGCAAGTCTGCTCTGCTCCTTCTATCGCGGACGAAGGACTCTTGCCGATGGATTTTTTTCTCCCTCTATCAGTGGTCTTTAACACGATCACAGTATGCAGCACAATGCTTTAAAACAGCAAAGCTTCTGGAAAACCCAAACAAAAGGAACGTCACCAGGTGACGTCAGCCTATATAGAGCCCTGTGTGGTCGCAGCGCATAAGCAAACCCATTCTTGTACCGCTTCCCTGAAAAGCTTTTCAGTAAATGCACTCATGCTACTACAGGAGCTTCTCTCAGCAATAAGCCACCCATCTGCCATCAACAAGTTAGGACTAAAAGAAGCCACAGCTGCGGAAAAGGAAAACGTGAGCTTCAATTAACCAGCTGAGCAGCCTCGGAGGACGAAAACTTGTATTAAGATTTAAAAATTGCAGACCTGTCAGAGGAGATCAAGGCAGCGATTTCAAAAGGAATATTCCAAGAGAGCATCGTGGATTTGATTTTGCACTAATATCAAAGGACACTAAACCCAGTCAATTATTCAAGGCTGTCTTACATTAGAGCCTTTCACAGACTCACGGCGTTGAGTCTCAAACTACGACTGAATGCACCCTCCAATGTACTCAAAAGAATGGGTAAGTTCCTGCGTTTCTCTCTTCCTTGTATAATGAATGACCGGCTCTGCTTTAAAGGAGCAGTTAGTTAGGTGCTAAAGCTGATTGCTCTGCACTGAACCTTATGGAAAAAAATGTTTTCTGATAGTGCCACTGTAAACCCTCCGTAATCGAGATAAAGCCTCCTCCTAAGTGTAATGTCCAAGTATTCGGTTTGTGTAGTAAGTTGTTTCTTGCATTTAGAATTAGCTTGTCGGAAATGCATGGCAATGTTATCTGCAGTGAAATCTTCCACTGTGATGTTCCAAGTGTACTGATAAGGCTATCCTATCTTGTTGTTTTCCTAAATTATATTCTGCAGGCTTACATTTCAAGTGGCCATTAGGGGCTCGTATGCTGGCAGCACTATATGCAATGAGTATGGTTTTAAAAATGCTGCCTGCCTTGGGCATGGCTTGTCCACCAAAATGTCGCTGTGAGAAGCTGCTCTTTTACTGTGACTCTCAGGGGTTTCACTCAGTGCCAAACACCACTGAAAAGGGCTCGCTAGGTTTGTCACTGAGGCACAATTATATTTCTGAACTTGAAAGGGATCAATTTGCAAGCTTCAGTCAACTTACTTGGCTTCACTTAGATCATAATCAAATTGCAACAGTCAGAGAAGATTCTTTTCAAGGACTGTATAAACTTAAGGAATTAGTCTTAAGTTCCAACAAAATCTTTCATTTGCCAAACACAACTTTTAGCCAGCTGCTTAACCTGCAGAATTTGGACCTCTCTTTTAATCAGTTATCCTCTCTGCACCCCGAGCTCTTCTACGGCCTTCGCAAGCTACAGACCTTGCACTTGCGATCCAACTCCCTGCGGACCATCCCGGTCCGCCTGTTCTGGGACTGCCGTAGCCTGGAATTCCTGGATTTGAGCACAAACCGCTTGCGAAGTTTGGCTCGCAATGGATTTGCGGGATTAATCAAGCTGAGGGAGCTTCACCTAGAGCACAACCAGCTGACAAAGATTAATTTTGCTCACTTCCTCCGGCTGAGCAGCCTGCACACGCTCTTCTTGCAGTGGAACAAAATCAGCAACTTGACATGTGGGATGGAGTGGACCTGGGGCACCTTAGCAAAGCTCGATTTGACTGGAAACGAAATCAAAGCCATCGACCTCACCGTCTTTGAAACTATGCCTAACCTTAAAACCCTTCTCATGGATAACAACAAGCTCACCACTCTGGATTCCAAGATCCTAAGTTCGCTGACATCCCTCACCACCGTGGGCCTCTCTGGCAATCTGTGGGAATGCAGCCCAAAGATCTGCTCCTTGGCCACATGGTTGAGTGGCTTCCAAGGTCGGTGGGAGCACTCCATCCTCTGCCATAGCCCCGACCACACCCAGGGAGAGGATATTCTGGATGCAGTGTATGGTTTTCAGCTTTGCTGGAATTTATCGACTGTGGTTACACCCGTGGCTACGACGTACACCGCCCCGACTACTGAGTACACGAAAAGAATCAGCTCTTCTCATTTCCATATGGGAGACAAAGAGATTCCAACTACGGCAGGCATGGTCGTTACCACCGAAGAACATTTCCCAGAGCCAAACAATGCCATCTTCACTCAGAGGGTAATTACAGGAACAATGGCTTTATTGTTTTCTTTCTTTTTTATCATTTTTATAGTGTTCATCTCCAGGAAGTGCTGCCCTCCTACACTAAGAAGAATTAGGCAGTGCTCAATGATTCAAAACCACAGGCAGCTCCGATCCCAAACACGGCTGCATATGGCCAATATATCAGACCAAGGACCCTATAACGAGTACGAACCCACCCACGAAGGACCCTTCATCATCATCAATGGCTATGGACAGTGCAAGTGCCAGCAGCTGCCCTATAAAGAATGTGAAGTATAATACCTACAGCCCATCACAAAGTAAATCAGATAAGTAACCTATTTTAAAATTGTAGGGGACCTACATCAGATTCTAATTTTTACAAATGTTGACATAAAGCCTAATTTTCCAAGCTACTTAATGGAAACATTGTTTATGGAGTGGTGCAGTATTTTTAAGTTTTTTAAAAAATAAATCCATAATATTTTCAGTGTTAAAGAAGCAATGATTACATTAAACTTGCACTCCTAATGTTTAAAAGTCTAAAGAGATGCTCACCTCAAACTATGTAAAATGTTTCATGTTATGTAATTATATGACTGTGTGTAAACATTTATACCCAAGTCTCCATATTCTACTTTTTCTAATGAAAAGAGTCCGAGGGGAAGGACACTGTACAGGGATCTGAGGGGGACGTACACTTCATTTGTTCCACTGCATCTGGAGGATCCCAAACGCTGCAGCTGGCTCGGGGCACTTTAAAGGCAGCTGAGGAGGAAGATTTATTTTCCTTCTCTGATAATTTCACTCCAGTAAGAGATGGCAGGGGAAACGGGGGAAAAAAAGCAGCAAAGGTCCAGGTGGGAATTTCAGTGCACTGGGGATCGGTGAATTTGTTTTAAATACAGTTTTGCTCTCTGCATATTCATAGTTTGGCTCGGTGAAAGGGACAGCAGGCACAGAAAGGAGCAGTTCACATGAGCACACACACATGGGCAGGGTGGGCACACACATGAACAGGACGACCCTCCAGGTGTTCCCAAAATGGCCACGTAGCTTCTTTGGGGAGGCTCAGCACGACGGGATCGATTCTAAATATTAAGTACATTCAATACTTCTCAGCTCCCTGGTTTGACTTGATGATGCTTTTCATGAATTCAGGCTAATTACTTAATGACTGTGAACAAACAGCATTTCGACACCTTTTCATGTGTAAATACCCTTAATGCAAGGTTTTCTTAATTAAAAGTAAATACCACTGATGAGGTTAAGAAGAAGAGGGAAGGAAGAAAGGAAGGAAGGAAGAAGCCTCTCTTTGTCCCCCCGCTGCCCCCCCAGCCGAGGCTTCCTCTCGACTGGAAGCTATTTTCATGCACTAACTCCACTGGTTTCTGTGGAGACAGAATCAGCCCCTGTAATATAAGCTCTCACTTGTCCTCCTCTTCCAAAATTCAAGATTAAAAAAAACCCCTTCTGACAAGTTAGGATAATATAATTAGATTATAGAATAGTTCACTGAAAAATGTTTCGTTTCTTACTTGATATGGGACAGAATCTAAACTAGTATGACTTTTTAAAAGATCGTATATAAATCTAGATACACACATGCACCTCATTCTAAGGAGTAATTTGGTTTCTTTAGCCAGAAGTACCATATTGCTATTTATACTCTATTATGAAATTATATGTAAATATTTGCAGATCTATGCAGCGATGGTGGTACTCAGATGCCACAAGGGTGGGGGGTGGGGGGTCTGCAAAGGATTACATTATTTTTAAGTCAACTACTCAATTATTGTAAACATTCTAACCAAAGCTAAAAGGTCCAGAGGGATGGAGTATTATTTTATATATATATACATGTATGTATAACTAAAAAATGTGTTGTGTCCAATGCTGCAGTGTTAAACAATTCCCAGCACATCCCGATGAAGAAACAAAATTCCTCACAGTGTTGCCATACCTTGAGCAAATCCATAATTACAGTATGCTAATTGTGATGTACTAAACTATCCTGCAAACTTTTTAAACAGAAAAAGCACTGCATAAAAATCTGTTGGCTATTTCACTCTGCTTTTCTCTATCTGTATTACCACTTGGTGAGGTATTTAGGGTGCAATTATACAACAGTTCAATGTTTTCTTGTGAGATGAATTTGTCCAAGGCAATTATAGCAAGACAAGTGACTTCTGTTAAGATTTTACATAAAGGTTTTTCAATTACTGCGTTTGAATATATTAATTTGCATAATTTTACTTTTACATACAGTGCCCTTATAAAACCAATATTTTGTTTACTTCCCATGACCCTGTATTTTAGTGGAAGAGATCCAGTGAAGCCTAATGGTTTTCCACAGAGATACCTTTGAACCCTTGTAACTGTTAATACTACAATGAGTCCATTTACACCTATTCTAGGCAATTAATTTCTGCTTTTAACTGACTACAAAAAAGTCCTGCGGGGTAGGTGGACAAAGAGCAAATGTTCTGTATGATTAAATCCCACGTGAGGCAGCAGGTCAGACCTAAACTGAGAAATGCAAACCCATATTGGTATCCAGGGGGTTTTAGCTGCTTGTAGAAAGACCTGCTTCATTCCTTCCCACAAATAGGAGCTCACAGCTCTTCCCTGAGGTCCAGGCTGCTGCTCTGCTCGGGCATTGCTGCCAGCAGGGACCTGCCCTGGCTGTGCACCTCCCTCACCTCACCCAGCCATCACTGCACTGGGGGATTGGGAAGCAGCCACAGTGGGAATGACTTCCACGTACAGCTGCAGGGTACCAGCAGAGACAAAGTTATCACTGAGCTCATTAATTATCCTGGCAGCCAAATAATCTGGCTACGCTGTCATTCCCCATCAGATGTCAACACTGAACTCTGATGGCCCCAGCTGCACCTGCAAGAAGGAGTTCCAGCTCTGCCCTCCAGCCCAGCAGAAACCCTTGTTGTAGGACAGCTCAAAGGGTGCCATGTCAGTCTTCCACATGGGAACAAGAAGTGGCTGCTTCATGAAGAGCCGAGGTTTCTCCCAAGAAGGTGCTTTCCCAACAACCCAGCTCTGAGCAGAAATCACTCCATCTTCATTAGCTTTTAATTATGCCCAAGCAGAGCAAAGACAGATGTTCCAGCAACGCTGGATTGAACCCTCTTCTCCATCCCAGCCACTCACACTGACTTTCCAGGTATTAAAGTGCTGTTCCAGTGCCTCTCCAAGCAAACCCACCCAGGCACCCAACCTCTCTCCCCCACCATCATTCCCAGTTTCCAGTGGTCCTGCAGTGCTTGGCTCCCAGAGAGCTGAGCAGGAGGCAGCAGCAGAGCCCAGCAGGCACCGTTCCCTCACGGTGACTCCCTGTACTCCACACTAATACGCAGCCAATCTCCCAAATGCCGTGGTTTATGGCTGCCATTTCCAAAATCATTTGTTGCCAGGTTCCAGGCATAAGCAAAGCAATTCTGCAAACATTACATTTAGGGTAACAGGTATCATAAAACTCGCAGAATGTCAAACACTAGCAGTGAAGTCGACTTGGATTCCCTGCGGAGGGGCAGGGAATGGCAGCAGAGCCATTGCTCTGCACAAGGACACAGCCACAGGCTGTTAATATTTCTTATTTTAAAGTTACTGTCTTCCACTTGCAATTGTTTGTGACTCTTCCAGGCAAGGAGGGGATTGTAATAATTGTGCTACTCGGCAGTCTCTGATTTATTTTGTTTGTGGAACAAGAACCACGATGATTTGGTTTAAATTAATCGTATTTCAATACAAGCGCTGGCTGATGACAAGAGCTTGTTAACGTGCTCTCTCCAAATACCATCTCTGTTGCACAGCCTCAGTTTCTACAGATGCTAAATGGCATTACAGGTGCTTCATTCAACACCTCCGGGCACAGCCTCAGGTGTTCAGGGCCTTTTAGAAAGGGAATTTCTTGTACTGCTCTTAAGGTCCTCATCCCACCCAAAGACCTCCAGGCTTGCTGATCTCCAGTCAGCTTCTCCTGCTCCCCACCCTTGTGTCAGTGAAAGGCAAACCCAGCAGCACAGGTTCAGTTTTTGAGTCATCATCCTGGAACAGGGCTGAATTAATGCTCTCAGTTAGTCGCTCTGCATTAGATCAGTGTTTAAATGCACACAGCTAAAAATTACTCGATGAAGGGTAAAATGGGTTAGCATTTAGTCTCCAGCTGAAGTGTTCCTCTGCACTGAGCTCCAATTCCCTATCAGATGGAAATGTAATGAATGCTGCTCTATCAATGTTTGGTTTTGTTTGCTTCTCCCCCAAGCAGAAATGATCCGATTTCTCAGCGATCAGCCGCATGCAAATCTGAGCATCTGAGCTTCTGTCCCATTACATCCCTCAGGAGACAGTGGCCTATTGCTAACATGTAAAATCAGAAACATCCAGTGGCTTTAAACCAGAAATCTGCACTGCACACTTATTTTTAATGTGTCTAAGGTAATTTCTGTACTACTTTAATGGAAATAAAGTTGATTTAATTTTGTGATCTGTGTAGCTATCAAAATCCATCTGTTCAGACCTATGAAATTTACCCAGAAGCTGAATTTCATCTTTCTTATGAAGTTTTCCATAAAAATTTAACAAGTTCAAAGGGAGATACAGTATTTCTTCTCCCCCCCAAAAAGGAAGAGACAAGGAAACAACAAAAGTCAAAAGTAGCAGCTCCTCCCTCCCCACACCTTCTTTCATTGCAAAATGTCCCAGATGCTAAAATTAGTGCTGGGCTCTGCTTTTTAAGGTGCCACATTAGCAGGATGCTTAAAGATTATTTCAGAGTTAGCTGGAAATTCAGCATTTCACATCTCATATACCTTTAGAGAGGTTTCTAGGGAAAGGTAACAGAAGCTTTGAGGGGTATAATAAAGCCTTAGATGGGGTAAAACACCATGCAGGTTGTACACCTCTGTGTAAGCACTGAAAGCTACGCCTGCCATCCTCCAACTACTCCTTTGTAAAAAGTCAAACAAAACCCATCCCATTTTTCTTTTACTAATGAAAACACTAGTAAGTGAACTATTCTACCAGCTTAGCAACCTGAGATTACAGAGAGTCCTAGATGAGTCGTGTTTAAATTACGTTTCAAGAGCCAACTTCTGGTGGGAGGGGCTGTGAGTAATGGAGTAAAACAAGTGCAGTGTACAGAAGCATTTTGTTATTAAAATTGTGTATACTGTAAAACCGAATTTGCCTCTTTCTTCCTCCCTTTTCAAGCAGAGGTGTCAAAAGCTCACCCTTTCACAATATGTAAAGACCAGCCTACACCCACTATCCCAAGCAGGTAAGGTGGGTTTGGGCCAGTCCGTTTGCCAGAACCCCACCAAAGCCAGCCCCTCAGTGAGCTGGGCTGCACGGGTTCTTCCCAAACAACATGTCTCTTGACTAGCAAAACTGCCTGAACGAGCAAGAGGAGAGTGAAAACCGAAGCCAAGCCAAACTCGTGGCCCTTGAGGCTGAACCCCTGTGAGTCCCTGCAGCAGAACAGCTCAGGCAGCACCGTGAGCCCCAGCACCAGCTGGCAGAGCTGCCGGGCCCTGGCTCTGACCCTGGGGGTCCCCCTGAGTCACCAGGTGGAACACCATGACCACCTGCTGGTCATGCTGCCAGCCAGGAGCGTGGCTTTTCCAACGGGACCACCCTGCCAACAATTTAGCGAGGACACACAGTCCGTATGGTTCAGAGATGTCAAACTAGCAAGACATCCCTTCAGCTCTGAGTCACAGCCATCTGGGAAGTGTCACAGTGCCTTCCCTGCACAGAAAGTTTCTGTCTATGGGCCACCACAGCAAACACAACGTTCAGAGCCAGAGTGCCTCAGTAATATGGGAAGGATTTCTGATTTTGAGAAGTGACAAGTTCACGGACACAACCCAAAAGCCTCCATACAAGAGTTGAACGAAAGAACAAGTTCCAGGATGTTCCAAGATGATTACATGCACCGAACTGCCAGCTAAAATCATTTTAGTAACTAAGCCTTAGCTGCATTTACTTTTTTTCCAAAAGGTTTGGCTGGAACAAGTTCTCAAGGGTTTTAAATGTCAGTTGGCAAACTGCCTCTTAAATCCTTCTAAATACTTCAAAGCAGCACATGATATATCTATTTTCCTAAACTCTTAGAGAATAATTTTACGAGAAAAAGCATCTCAACTGCAAAACCAGTTGTTCCCACAAGCAAAGGTAAGACACCTAAGAGAAAAAACAGTATTCTGAATATATTATGCAAAAGCTTTAAATCCAATAGTAACAAGGAAATGTCAACATCACTAGTAACTTACTTTTATAAATGTAGGCTCTGTTAAGACAACTGTAAAAAAATTGAGACTCAAGAATTTGACTGGAGAGGACTGTACAGATGAACTGAAAACTGCAGCACTGGACAACTCTGACTCCCTCCTCCACTGAGTGGCCAGGCTAAAACCTTGATGACAATATTTACTGTAATCTGTTCTCAAAGTAGTTTTACAAAATCATTGTTACCTAATCAAAAATTTAATTACCGTGAAGATATTAGGAAAAAAACTGTACTGTAATGAGTTAAAGCTCTATTTACCATATTTGACATCAGATCCACATGCTCCAGGTCTTATTTTGGAAGAAATTTTTTCCCTGTGAGGGTGGTGAGGCCCTGGCACAGGTTGCCCAGAGAGGTGGTGGCTGCCCCTTCCCTGGAAACATTCGAGGTGAGGTTGGATGGGGCTTTGGGCGACCTGATCTAGTTGAAGCTGTTCCTACTCATTGCAGGGGTGTTGGATTAGAAGGCCTTTAAGGGTCCCTTTCACCCAAAACATTTTATGATTGGGGGGGGGGGGAAGACAACTGTCTCATTAACAAAATTGGTGTTTATTTCTGTGATGGTTTTGGCTGCAAAGGGCACCGAGCAAACCCTTCTGGGCTGACAGGAAACTAAATCCTGATTTTAGCTTCTCAGCTGGTTTTAATCAACAAGGTCTATAATTTGACTTTTTCTCCTGTCTAAGTCTACTAAAAGGACAAGACTAAAGCGTTAAATACGCACAAAAATCATCTGAGACCATCTGAACGGGCAGCATAAGAACCAGGAGCCAGAAACTGAGCTGTGACCAGTAGGGAACACACCTCGAGTTAAATCCAAGCTCTTCTCCCCAGTGTGACACAAACACTTCCAATATACACACAAGCAAAATTAAAGGCTACTCCCTACTACCAGGACATTTAAAGGAAGTAATAAATCTTTCTTTTATAAACCCAAATTATTTATTTTAAATGCCATTGAAGTAACTTACCTGTTTTCTCCCAGCAGACTCTACTACTTTTATGTTGAATACTCAAGCAAACTACACACAGATAGGTGCTGGTTTTCTTTTCCACCATTCCCTACCCCAAAGGGTGGGCAGTGCAGCCACTGTTTGATATAGGTGCATCATGCTTTATACCAATTAAAAACCCAGCCATATTTCATAGGAAGTCTTCAAGTAAGTGGAAAAGGTTCATCCATCAAGAAGGTTCTTAAATAATGAATGAGTCATAATTCTTTACAGTCAAAAGCAATTAATTTTCTGTATTGTAATCAGGAGAATAAATCTGAAAAATCCATTCTAACGGCTCTGAATCTAAAGGTAGTGTTGCAGCTGAATTTTTAATCTTAAAATACAGGAGCAACGAGGACTTCTGCTGTTTAAACATACAATCTTCTACCAAACAGAACAGCTTTACTGCATATTTAATAGGTAGAACGGGTTTTGCAAGACCACATGAGACAGCATTAGATACAGGAAATGCATTTCAAGTAGAAAGGTCCTTCCAAGATACCTCTCAACTGTACAGACACTAAAATACCTGAAATATCTTTTAAGAAGTGTACAAAATAGTCAGAAAAGCTTACTGCAAAAAGTAGTTTTATTTATGTGTTTGCAAAGAGCTGAAAATATTGAGAAGAGTGTTAATGTGGAATCCAGCTCAAATGGATTCAACAGCAACTATTCCTATTAGGATGCATTTGCTCTCTTTCCTACTAACTCCTAAATAATCCATCACGTATCCAGAACCTCTGCCTCAAAAGCCATGTGCTGTTAGCTGGGACTCTCAATTTCTGCCCTCAAATGGATTGCTTCAACCCTGACACCACTTTAGGTTTTAAATCTTTTAGAGAAAAAAAACTGTAAAATTAATAGAGCTCTTAGTAAAGCTAATAATGACACAGCCTGTAAAGAGAGAGAACATGGGAAAGGGGACAGGGACACAGATTACAAGGGAGTTTCCATCTCTAAAGACACCACACCGCAGCTAATAGGGGGAAACACACATTCCCCTGCACTGCAGCCACTCTCAGAAGCTTGTTAACAACTTCTGCTTTGAGTAAAGCAAATTTTAGCTACCCAAGCAGCCCACCTGATCCAGAAGGGAGTCACGCAGGGAACATCCTCAGCACACGCCTATCAAAGGATGTGAGCCAGGAACAAACCACTAAGTTGGGAAAACCACACAGCAGGCCCCCATTCTGCAAGCCCCCAGGTCTAACCACACACCTCGCATTTGGAGAGCACAAGATATTAAAGCATCATCTCTGATGTCCTCAGGAGAAGACAACATGCTTCAGTAAAGACATGTAAGTACTTATTGATCGTGTCTCGCCCTCAAGCGCGCCATCCCCAAATAAACACAACATCTGCTTGAAATTCTAGCTGAATAATTCAAAGGTTAAAGAATTCCTCTTCAAGCTTTCCAGATAGTCCTGAAGATGGAAATAGCTGTGTTGCTGCTTCCAGGTAGGACAGACACCTCGCTCAGCACCCGGGGAGCCGCAGGAGGCTGCAAGACTGACCAGAGCACAGGCAGCCAAGCTGGGGAACTCCTAAGGACAGCCAGAAGCTCTCTGGGTCCCAAGTGTGTATCTTCAGGGCCCAGGCCTTCAACAATCTCACAGCCACGGGGCAGGCAGGCAGAGAAAGCTTCCCTAGTTTATATTCTTCTCTATGGATGACGGGCTCAGCTCTGGAATGTCTATTAGCACCATGGCAGCTGTGGAGCCTGGAAATAACAGAGCTGTGACTACATGACAGATGCCTTTTGCCTGCAATTAGCATCCAGAAACTTCCAAAAAGGCTAAGGTTAGACATCTGATTAGGTTGAACTACAAAAAAAAAATACAGTAGGCTCTGGCAGGTACTGCATCTCCAACGTGACGCCACACTGCTGAACAGAACAGAAATAAGGTACCTCTGACAATCCCTGAGTCTACAGTGACAGGGAACTTTCAGGAAGTGTCTGTTCATCCTTTACTGAACTGCTCAATGTCCCACATGTAATGAGCTCTTGCCAGGTATTATTTCCTGCCAGAGAGTGGAGAGCAACTCTCCAGACCAGCTAAAATATGTCCATCCTTTGGATGAGGAACATCTGCTGCCCACAGTCAAACTAATCCAACACCGACAGAGCCCAATGCACAACATCACAATGGCATTCCAGGTCTTTACAGACCACTCCAAAATACCTTCAGTGCTGGCAACTGCTGGACACGCTGCAGTGCCTCTTCAAGGTTAGGATTTGCCAGCAATGTAAATATTTTTTGACAAACCTGAAACTTGGAGAAAACCCACCACTGCTCCAAATCCAAGAGGTGTTTATGGAATGAACTCAAAGCTCTTGCCCTCATGCTGCAGAGGTGTCTCTCCCCAGCAGAGACCAGGACAGCAGCCAGCACCTGACACGCAGCGAGGGTCCTGTGCCAAGAGCAGGGAGATGTTTACATGGGAGATGTGGGATGTGGAGTGCTCAGCATCCTCCTCTGAGGCAGCTGAAGCCTCTCCAGGCCCCTCCTGTGACTGAGAGCTGTCCAACATCACACCCAAATGAAGCGCTGCGGAGGCAGACACAGCCTGCAGTGCATCCCACAGATAAATCCCAGGGATATTGCCCCCTCGTGCCCACAGCTGTCTGTGGACAACAATTCACTTGACAAAGCACACCAGGGACAGTGTCCAGAGACACATGAGAAAGGTTTATACCACATTCAAGTGAGCTGATGCTACCACTCTGCAGACTGCTTGCTTCTTCTCACTGGGCTCTCTGTCACTTGAATATGTCACAGTAAAGCTGCACCATCAAGAGAGGAACTTTCTGACATCTACTTTTACTGTCCATTTATTCAAAATCAGTAGTCTTCATCAGGCAAATTAAGTGATCATCAGCTTTAAAAACCAGTTTCAATTGTTAATGCAGACCCAGTTCCACTGCAGCACATTGTTCACTGCAACTCCTCCAACTCCACCCTGGGCTGGAACAGCCAGGAACAAAACTCAGCCCTGCCTGGCCATCAGACACCCTCTGGGAGCCATGAAAATACAAGGAAACCACTCCAAAATTATGAGGTTATGCAAATAACAAAGCAACCCAACCACCCCATCCCTCTAAAACATTCATTGTGCACACATATGTGATTAATTAAAATATATACATATAAAATAGAGATGTTTCAGGTGGATTTACTGTGTAAAATATGAAATGTATGCAATCAGTGATCCCGGGGAGCTAACTGAAATCAGTATTTAAAAATGAGACACAAATCTCAAAAAAACCCCTACTGATGGTGAAGTTGAAGGGAGAAAAAAGTCTAAAGTTTCATTCTTTTTTAAATTACTCTGTGCTGTTTGCTACATTTACTTATGCAAGAGAAACGTTTTTAACTACTGACAGGACTAGGACTAAATGACAAGTCCACACACTTGATGCAGACTGTTCATAGACACAAGGTGAAAAATATGATAAAGAACATGAACAGGTTTCAGTGAGCTCAGCCAGGAAAAAAACCAAACCCACATCCTTTCTGAGTAGAAAATAGGACTTTTTCTGTGATTATTAAAACAGCTTCTACCAAAGCCAGTATACAGCCTAATTCCAACTTTGAAAAGTGGTTTGGTTATTTCCTTTTTTGTGTGCAATTCAGTTATAATCAGGAAAGGCCTGCTTTACCACTGTTATCAAAAACATTCCAGAGCCTTTGAACTAAATATTTCAAGTTAGTAACATATTTCCAGTTGCTTCACTAATATAAAAAATGCTCCAAAAATCTTATTTCCTCCTATAAGAGCTATAATTTGCAACTTCAGTCTTGCAGTCTGTTCCCTAATGTAAAAGAAAATTCAGACAAGATAGTCTTCCCCCAAATTTCATAGCATCTTTTAACCTTAGTGGCAGCTGACCAAAAGCTTCAGGACTGTTCCAGGCTAAAACCAATTCCTAATCCCTGTAACTTGCTCTAGAAATCCCAGTTGAGGGCAATGCTGGGAGCAGCTGGAAACACTGGGACTGGTTTGTAAGAATTCCCATCTTAAGAACAACCAAACGTGGCTGCCCCTGGATCCCTGGAAGTGTCCAAGGCCAGGTTGGACAGGGTTTGGAGCAACCTGGTCTAGCAGAAGATGTCCCTGCCCATGGCAGGGGGTGGAACGAGATGAGCTTTACAGTCCCTTCCAACTCAAACCAGTCTGGGATTCCATGAATCTCAGTTATGAAGTGACAGAATTCACCCCCTGCCCATGCAGGAACCCAGTTACCAACCTGGACATATAACCCCCTCCCCACCTTGTGCTCCTGCTGGAGGGGTGAGGAGAGATTTAATTCCAGGATCTTTGCAGGGAGCAGTAACTGGGCAGGTCCCTGTCAGTCCCTGAGGCAGGGGCAGCAGCAGGGACACAGGTAAGTGCAGGGGTGAGGGCTGGATTGAGCCGTTCGAGGGGTTCCCAACGTCAGCAAAGCTTTTGATACCGTCTGTCCCAGGATCCTTCCGGACCAACTGCCCAGCCCACAGCTGGATAACCGGGTCACACCATGGGTGAGCAACCGGCTCATGGGTCGGGCCCACAGGGTGACAGTGACTGGGCTGACATCAGGCTGGCACCAGCACTAGTGGGGCTCCACAGGGCTCCATCCACAGCCCAGAGCTCTCCGACAGCTTCAGTAAGCACGTGGATGTGGGAAGGGACACTGAGCAAGTGTGCCAGTCACACTGAACCACAAGGAGCCAGTGACTCCCTCAAGGGCAGAAAGGTCCTGCAGAGAGATCTGGACAAATCAGAGGGCTGGGAATCACCAACCATGGAAGTTCAACAAGGGGAAGTGCTGGATTCTGCCCCTGGGATGGGGCAACCCTGGATGGACGGACAGACTGGGGAATGAGAGGCTGGAAAGCAGTGCTGGGAAAGGGCCCTGGGGGTCCTGGTGGGTGCCAGTTGTCCCTGAGTCAGCAGTGCCCTGGCAGCCAGGAGGGCCAACCCTGTCCTGGGGCATCCAGGGAAGGGGATTGTCCGCTCTCGCTTCTGCCCTGTGGTGTGGCTCACCTCAACACTGGGGCAGTTTGGGGGGCAGCAGATGGAAGGAAGGGATTGGAGCCATTGGAGAGTCGTCCGAAAGGAGGGACATGTGAGATTGGGGAAGGGTTTGATTTGAAGGCGTGTTGGAAGGACACTGAAGGGGCACTTGTGTGTTCAGCTTGGAGGGGCAGAGGAGACTGAGGGGAGACCTCAGTGCAGTTCAACTGCCTGGGCAGGGGCAGAGGAGGGGCAGGGAGTGAGCTCCAGGAGGGTTTGGCTGATCCTCTGGGACACAGGGGGTGACTCTTGGGGATGGGCCTGTGCAGGGCCAGGGGTTGGACTGGATGATCCTTGTGGGTCCCTTCCAACTCAGCTATTCTATGATTCTGTAAGTCCTCTTTTCAACGATGGCGAAATCAAACCTTTAAAATTACTGTCTAGTGCTATCAATATATTATTTCTTGAGGGGAAAAAGTGTTATTGTAACAGCAGACAGTAATTTTTTTACTATTATTTGCACCTGTGATGTGGGGGAGGCGAGGGAAGGGATGAAGAGAGATGGTTGTTGGGTCTGAAAAACAACAGATTCTCAAACATTTTGTACTACTTTTGTGTATCACTACCAGGTAACAGAGCTACCACTGTTCTCTTAAGGTTTATTCTTATATCTAAAAGAAGGCAATAGCATAGGTTTTATGATATACAGCACAAAGACTCTATACCTCTGCAACACACATCCATGACTGAAGTAAAAATATCTATTCATACAGATAAGTAATGGGAGGAAAGTGCCAGGGTGCCAAGAAAGTCATCCTGCAACAACATAGATCTTTTCCTTAAGAGCTCAAAAGAAAACCCAAATTGGCAATAATACATCATATGCTAAACCCAAGTTTTCATGGAACTGACATTCCCCAGTTTCCATTAAATCGTGATGCTGGGGTGAAGTTGGAACCCCACAAGCCAGACTTGGACCCAGTGTTAACAAAGCTAATGTACCTGAAACCTTGTGCAAAACAGAAGCAGTTTATGTTTCTTATTCCCCTGACCATGTTTCCCAGTTGAGCTCAGGTTGAAGGGTTCTGACTTGCCCTGGCTCAGTGTGCCTGGGTCCCCTGCTTCGAGCAGCACTTCCCCCTGTGATGGAAGTGCCTCAGCAACAGATGGGAGGCAGAAGAGTGTCTGAGCTCTATTTCACACAGCTCCAGATGTAAAGAGGTTATTTTGCAGTGAGTCTGGCATCCTGCTCCTCCTGGAGTGTGCAAATCTGTCCTCCTCCTGCCTCCCTCCCCTGAGGTGCAGGCAGGTGCAGGAGTTGGGGCTCAGAGTCCAGCGCCCCATCCAGGCTGTCCTGCTGTGCCTCCCCACACCAAGGGCTGGCCGGGCACGTGTCCCCTCCAGGGTCACTCTGCACCACAGCCCCCACCCCACCCAGAAAGGAGCAAAACCTCTGTGGTGGGAAAACAGTAGGACAGCACCATCAGCCTCCACAGGCCCTAGAGATGGATGGATCAGGACTACATTTTAAAAAGCTACGTTTTAAACCTACACTGTTTCTCCACACAGCACCCAGGTTCAAATTTGAAAAGGTTCTTCCCCCAGAGGCTGGTTGGGCACTGCCCAGGCTCCCCAGGGCAGTGGGCACAGCCCCAAGGCTGCCAGAGCTCCAAGAGGGTTTGGTTGATCCTCTGGGGCACAGGGGGTGACTCTTGGGGATGGGCCTGTGCAGGGCCAGGGGTTGGACTGGATGATCCTTGTGGGTCCCTTTCACCCCAGCCTGTTCTGTGCTCCTGTGACTGTTCTGCAGGGGAGGCCTGATCCAGGCTGTGACTGACAACCAGGAGCTGGAGAAGGGCAGCCCAATATTTTGTCAACACTTACAGCTGTTTCCTCCCAAGTGATTTTGTTGAGTGACGACTAGTTAGGCTTGGCTACAGGTCAATTCATCTCACTTTCAGCATGGCTGGGTAGATGGGAGCAGCAGGATGGATGGGGGAATGTCCCAGAATACCAAATCAGAGGGACAAACCACTTCTGCAGGAGCCACCAGAGAGCTGCTGGGGCTGGTGGATAATTCACTACTGGAGACACCTTTACAGGCCTGGGTTTTGGGGTTGATGTTAATTAGTAACCTTTTCTAACAAATATCTCGTGTTTTTCCTCTGTAAATTACATGAACTAATAGATGTACCTAGAAACATGAAAAGCAGGCTGAAGTTTACACCTGTAGTAATTGTAAAAGCCTTGAGATATTGTAGTTTATCATATTTTACACGTGTGTGAAAGACTTTAGAAATAGAACAACTGAAATTGGAACAACACAGACCCCTGCAAAACTCAAATTAAAACCAGTGAGCCAAGACAGCATATGCCCTTTCCAAGAGGAAGAGAATGCATTATAAATCTGGGAATAAAGCCACCTAACTCCTGGCAAGACAGCTTGGAGAAACAGATAATAAACCAATCCTACCAATACAGTCACAAGACATTAAAAGTTTGAATTAATGTATCCTTTATTCATTATTAGAAATATAAATAGCTTTAATTTGCAACAGATTTTTAAGTACTTCCTTTAGGAGGGGATTCAGCAGCCTTGACCTGCAATACAGCAACAAAGAAACCAGGTATCAAGTTGCCCTTGATGGGAAGCAATAGGCATTAAAAACCAGAAACAGCATCAAAAACTGACTAAGAACCTCAAGCCTCACCAGCACCAAGAACAGCAGTACCTCCTCTCCATCATAAAATGGCCTGGGTTGGAAGGGACCTTAAAGATCATCCAAGTCCCACCCCCTGCCATGGGCAGGGACACCTTCCACTNCTAAATCTTAACTGAATGTCTAAAATATATGCTTAAAATACATAAAACCTGACAAATTACTTCATCAGTTTCTGCACAGGACCAATTACAACAGTGGAATCATTGTAAATTATATGAAAGTTAAAAAGACGCACAATTTTGTTAATAATTTGTTCAAAATAATATTTAAAAAATCAAGACTTTCATGGGACCAATTACGTTATGCAACTGTTATGCAAAACATCTTCCTAAAGACACCAATGAAATTCATTAATTGATTTTCACGTTTGCATAGAACTTAACATTTAAGAAAATATTTTCATTTAATTAAGCTCTTCACCACTGAAAGATGTTAATGTAATCTTAATGATCTAGTGGTGAAATTGGAAAAGAAGTGCTAACTCTGCTTTAGAATCACAGAATCATAGAATTATAGAATGGTTTGAATTGGAAGGGAACCTTGAAGATCATCTTGTTCCATCCCCTGCCATGGGCAGGGACACCTTCCACTAGCCCAGGTTGCTCCAAGCCCCGTCCAACCTGGCCTTGGACACTTCCAGGGATCCAGGGGCARCCACAGCTTCTCTGGGCAACCTGTGCCAGGGCCTCACCACCCTTATAGTAAAGAATTTCTTCCTAATATCTAATCTAAACCTACTCTCTTTCAATTTGAAGCCATTCCCCCTTGTCCTGTCACTCCAGGCCCTTATAAATTGTCTCTCTTCATCTTTCTTGCAGGCTCCTTCAGGCACTGGAAGGCCACAATCAGGTCACCCCAAAGCTTCTCTTCTCCAGGCTGAACAATCCCAACTCTCCCAGCCTTTCCCCACAGCAGAGCTGCTCCATCCCTCTGACCATCTTGGGGCCTCCTCTGGACTCTCTCCAGCAGCTCCATGTCCTCCCTGTGCTGTTCCCCAGGGCTGGAGCAGCTCTGCAGGTGGAGCATCTGTGGAGGCAAGTGAAGGTCCTGAGAAGACAAAACAGCTTGGAAGCCTGGCTGCCCAGGAGGGGGATGGTTCTGAGTGCACTAAAGGAAGCCAACAACCTCATTCTCATCATCTCCACTTACCCAAAGCAAGTGACTCACCGGGGCACTGTGTGAGATTAAAAAGCACTGAGAACATGGCATGTGTAACTTCATTTCTTACAGAGGCATCACCAAGCCATTATTTACTAAGCTAACTAATTAGGCAGCCACCCTTGCAGATAATAAGAATGCATTAAAGTATTTAAAATTCCAGCACAAGCCTGACACATACAAAGTGGTTGCCCTTCTTCAAAAGAAAACGAATGTCAAAGGAAATAAACCATTTAGGAACAGTCAGCACATCTGAGGTGGAATGGGAAGGTGGCATCACCTAATTGTTCAGGAAAAGGAAGGGAAGGAAAGCAAAGCAGAGCACTATGGGATGCAGAGGCATTTAAGATTTTTATTGTATTAGTCTCTAATTGTTAAGAAATCATTAGATAGATGATTTAAATTAGCATTAGATAGATAATAAAGTAACAGCTACCCAAAACAAATAGAAGTAATCTACAGAACTGCAAAATCTGGCACGGAAAAACAGGGAAATTGAAGGTACTTAAACTGAGAGTAATCTGAAAAACCCAGCTGGTTAAACTCAGAAATAAGCTGTAACTGAATATACACTTCACTGCAGTCTAGCACTGAAAGCACCCTTCCCTTTACACAGGCACTGCTCCACAAGTGGGTAATAAAACCAAAGCCATAGAGCAAGTTTACAAAACACACAGAGTAATTAATTCACTGGAAATAACACCAGGAATACTCCCAGGGGATACAAGTGCCCTGTGTACTTGATGTAGTTGTGCTCTCTAAAAAAACACTTCCTAAAGTCCAGCTGAGGGTACCCATAATTTGGGAGGGAGTGAGGGGACACGTTTCCTCAGCACTACAAGAACTGGCTGGGGATAAAAATTTAGAGGCAGTTTGGAGAATTCAGCACCTGTCACCAAACAGCCAGTTTTACTGTCTCTGTGAATAAGCCTTCACACGAGTACATGAGGAGTACCAGGACATGAAGATTTGCTTAATTATCACCTTGTTCACTACACACATGTTCCTCACAGGATCTCCCCACTTACTGCTCCCACAGCTGAGTCCCTGGGTATCTGCATATCCAGGAGCAGCCTGTCAGGGTGAGGAAAGCTGTGTGACAACAGTGGGAGATCAGCAGGAGCCCACAACACCCAGGTGAGCCTGGGCAGCCACCTCACCTGCAGCTACCAGAGAGCCCACCCTCACAACCCCAGAACATCACCTGCTGTATTTATTTGTGAAGACCTTGCCTTCCTCAGCTAAGAGGTCCCACAGGAGCCAACGTGCCCATCATGCAGGCCATCAGCTCCAAAGGAGTCAACTGCTCAGGTATGAGGCAGAAGGGCTTTTAGCTTCTTTCTCCTCAGTTATTTCTGCATTAACTTCTTGTTTTCTTGGCTTTTTTCAGTCCAGTGACCTCTAGAATTGGGATTCTTTGACTCCTGGAGAGATGCCCAAAAACTCATTCTGCCTCTAAGGAAATTCACAATTTGGCATTTAAGGGGAACAGTATCAAGTGATATGGCTGCAGTCTTATTTTGTGCTTGACATCAGAGCTCTTGAGTCACCTTCTTCCACCAAAATGACTCAATAAAGACAGTCCTCAAAGGAGAGCTTCAAAGGCACAGCAGGGGAGAGCAAGCCAGCCCCACATTACCCACTTCTCCCTTCACAATCCAAGGAGCTGAGTGGTGAGGTGGGGGGATACACAAACCCTTTGGAAAGAGAGAAATGAAGTTGAAGCCACAGATGCAGAAGCCACCTGGGCAATACCACATGGCCAGTTGCTCAACCTCTACACAAGCAGAATTAATTGCATTAATTCTGGGGTTTAGTCAAGAGGTTTTGAACAAAATTAATGCATACTTAAAAGCAGTGCAGAGTATTGGGTTAAAAAACATGGGGACAGCATGGAAATGGAGGTATCTGACTTAGGAACATTCACAGCTGCAATTCAGCTGCTGGGAAGCCTCCATCCAAACCTTGCAACACAAGACACAGGACAAACTCTATGTGCTACAAACAAGTCCCAGGGTTTCCTACTCAGGAAACAGTTTTTTTTAAAGCATCATATGCCAGTGTTGCAAGTCATAAGTTAATATCAGAAAAGAAACTTCAAAATAGAGCAAAGTCTCAAGCACATAATGAGATGGGTGTCTTGAAGAAACTGCTGGATGATACTTCAGGATCTACAGTATTCCTTAATATTTCTGTGTGTATTTTAATTTTGAGAGATATTATGCAACTACATTCATATAAAGACAACATGAAAAGAAATTTAACAGTATCAGAATTATTTGAAGTCTTGAATAGTTTAGGATAGTCAGTGTCCCCACACCCCCAAACTGTCCCTATGTCTCACAGACAAATCTTCATCTGTCACTGTATTAAAAAAAATCCAAAAATGGGAGGGAAAGGGTGCCTGCCTCACTTGCAGTGAGAACCTTAGTCCGAAATTCAATCAAAGGCAACAAAAAGTGTCTTTTTTCTTTAAAGCGATCCATCTTTTAAATACAAGGTCAAAATAAATTCCCTAAAACCAGCAGCAGAAAAGCAAGCTAGAAGGACACTCTGGAGGAGACCTGAAGCAGAAAGGGCTGGGTGGCCAGAAACCCCCACCCAAGGGCACCTGAGCCTTGTTGAGCTGATCTGAGGGTCTGCAAACACCCAGACTGACCTGTCCTGCACCCCCAGGAACTGCTGCTCATCTCTCTCCAGTTACTCCACTGCACATTCCCTCATCATCCATGTTTCCTTTGCCCCACACATACTTCACTCTCAAGATATCACACCTACAAAGCTGAACCACTTCTAAACCTAGAACCTTCTGTTTTCAGAGCCTTCCCCCCCCCCCAAAGAGCTACCAGGCTTCATTTCCCCAGATCTTCCTGCAGGTTTCATACAGTAACTGATAACATCAATTCAAGTTATCATATTCAGTAAAGCACAGCTGACAGCACCTCAGGCACACTGAAGGGATTCTGAGCTGAAAAGAAATGTGCTTTTTCTGGCCACATATGGCAGCAGCAGAGCACCCAAAGAAAGGCAAAAACCTTGTTTCCTGAGAGTCAGAGGTTAACATGAAAGCCAAAAATCCACGAGCAGCTGCACATGGCACAACATTTGTGTTCAACCTGACACACAGATGATTAAAAAAAACCACACCCTCCACTTGTGAAAGGCACAGATATTTTGTGAAAGCAAGCTCAGAACCATCTGACTTTTCTTCTTCACTGCCTTCTGCCAATTTTGCACATGCCTTGGTTTTTCCCTTGTGGCCTGATGCTGAGGGAAAACTTTTTTAGTTGGCACTGAGAAAAATGCACCTTTTAGCCCAGCTTTGCCAGGCAGCTCCTGGCCTGACAGTCTGTGGTTTGCTGTTGTGATTGTAAAGAAACCACTTTTCTAGAATGCCTGTTCAGCAAGAATAATTTTTGAGTATACAGTCTCCGAAGTCATAAAGTCAATGTTTTCATAGAGCTGGAGCAGAAGGTTTTTAACTCTGGCATACACAAGCTGGCTCTGCTGTTTGTCCTCTACCTCCTGTCCCTCCTGTTAAAGGAACATGCCCCAGTGCCAAAGTTCTCTCCTCTATTTCAACAGCTTTCCAAGATACAGCTTAACTCTCATCCTTTCCTCAGACATGAGAAAGATTAAGTCACTCTTCTGCCTCTATTTAAATTCCAGAGGGCTGCCACTACTTGGATAAGCCACAAATGCTAATTATTCTATATTGATCCTG
The DNA here is from genome assembly GCF_001715985.3 of Manacus vitellinus. Lineage (NCBI taxonomy): Eukaryota > Metazoa > Chordata > Aves > Passeriformes > Pipridae > Manacus > Manacus vitellinus. Next base: position 11,640,305 of record NW_021939882.1, read on the forward strand.
TTGACTTTCTGGGACAAAGAAGGTCTAAAGCTCCAGGACACACTATGAGCGTTACAGAACATCAGCTTTTTTACACAGGATAAACCAAGTTAAGCAAGAGCACAGTCTAGACAATAAATCCACATCCAGAACAGAATATCCAGGTTTCCATCAAGACCTCTAACACCTGTGGTACGGTCTGTAAAAAAGATGAAGTGGTACCAGACACTCATAGGGACAGAACTGTCCTCATTCTCTCCCTTCATTATCTGCTGAATTCCATCTTGCAGATGGACAGGAACTACATCCAGAGTTTTTATTAGATCAAGGCAAAAGAGAAAAGGGGAAGTTCAGGACTTGAGATGCAAGTATTTTGTTACAATACAAGAGCCATGGTATTCCAGCTTTGTAATAATTCCATCATCCCTCTCCTCCGACAAGAGGAATTTAAAAGCCCAGTTGTGTGTGTAATACTTCTGCACACTGAGAGCATGATCCTGCTAGAGGCTAAAAGACTGTTTATCCACAGATCAGCAGACACTGCAAATGTACATGCTCCATTCCATCCCTACTCCTTGATTTTGACTTTGAGAGACTACTCAAGTATCACCAAATGGAGTTTCATTACGGGTGACTATATATTTAATCTTACATGGGCAGATAAAGTTCAAATATTTTCCTACAAAACAGTACAGTTCAAACGAATTAAGTCATAACCCACAAAATGTTAAAGCAGAATCAGTGCATAGCATTAGAGCATATTTATGCAAAATGATTTACAGCTCAACGGGAGTAAAACACTGCTAGATGCCAACCACCACATCACAAACAAGTGTGTACACATTATTTCAGGTCTTCTTTCCACCATCTTAAATGTTATTTCATCAACATAAGAATTAGAAAGGTCTGGATTCATAAGGTAATATGAGAAGATTAGATATGTGTTACATGTGCTAACATTAGAGATGGATATATGTCTAACAAGAAAGGAACAACCTGAAGTTTCACCAGTATAAAACTAAAGGGGTAGGGGAGGAAAGGAGGGATCAAGTAGGTTGGAAACCTTCACTGCCACTACAGGTATTCACAGGATTCAATTCCCACATGTAGAGACAGCATTAGAGTTCAGTTCTCCTGCACACATGGCTGCAGTGAGCACTGTAAGTGAGAGCAGCAACCTTCCTCCTTTTACATATATTAAGAGTCTACAACAAAAGTGCTGCAAAGCATAGAAAGGCTGCAAGGGTGAGTTCTGCTGTACAAGGCAGCTCAGACTAAGTCCCAACTACTGTCAAATCTATTCAGCTCAACAGAGTTCTCTCTAGCAGTTCTGCACCAAGCGAGCAGCAAAGGCTGAAGGCAGTGAGTGGATGGAGAGCAGCAATAATTTAAGATTTCAATAGACTGCTAAGCTCATGCTAGAACCAGACCTGAGGTGAATGGTGGGCTTTTCTAGGTTTCTTTCAGGAGGCACTAAGCCAGCCATAAGCTTCTTTAAACAGTGCATTCTCACTGCAGACACAAAAACTGTTTTGGGCCTGAAACAGTGTCCAGGACTTCCAAGCTGTGCCACTGACATCAATGTCCTGGCAGCCTCAGCAGAGTCTGACACGTACCCCCACCCATGGCAAACAACTGGAGCCCACATGTGCTGCCCTCCCCCCATCCAGGGCCAAGTATCCCTTGTTTGGCATCTCTAAACCAGCGATCTCCCACGCACATGCAGGGTAACCACCGGAATGACAGGGAGCTCCGAAGAGCTTTAAAATCCAGAGCTCACAAGGCTCTCAAATCTATTTCCATAGGCCGCTGTATTGCTCTCAAAGAAGTAAAAGTTGCCAGAATGCCTCCTGAAAACACACCCCACACTAAGTCCCAGAGCAGGAAGGTGCTGGGTGAACAACCTGGAAGCTCTTTTCTGTGGCCCAAAAATGCCCGACTGACGCAGTGAGAAATTCTCATCATCTTCATCAGGCTTCACTTCAAGGATGCTGAATTATTTACTCTGTGGCAGCCTGTAAGCATTAAACTTAAAACCTCTATCACTTCAGAAGTGTTCTGTTTTTAAAAGCAGCAGCTTTGTCAAACTGATAATGTCTATGGAAATTAGAGCCCAGCATAACAGCACGGCTCTCTACTGAGCAGCAAAGTCCATGACAGGAAAACCCATCCAGGCTTTCAAACCACGTCCATCACATCAGCATTCAGGCATCTTAAACTGACAAACAATATTAAAAAGGAAAGTGTAGATTATCTCAAGGCAGAATTTTTATCAGCATCTTTATCATCAACACAGATCACTGTGCCATTTTAATTCACATCTATTTCCACAGAAACAGATGCTTTCATTAGAAGGGCTGTGCAAGAGCCCTTTCAGTATATAGATACTTGCTATAAATGATCTTTACCGTCATGTGAAAATTCACATGTGTTCCTTTCCAAGCTTGGATCCTTGATGGGCACAGAAAGCTGTGGATCAACATTATTAATAGGCAAGTTTATAATGAAAACACATCTCCATTCCGTAAATTGCAAGTGCGTCAGGAGTAGAAATAACCTTTGCTGGTAGTTCTGAAGACAAATGATTTCTCCCAGCAGATATTGAATAGATAAGCCAGGCACTTTGCTGCCCAATCACTTTCAAGCATCAGAGATGCTCAAAGAAGCTCAGGGAAGAAAAACAAAACAGTGCAATTAAGATCGAGGAAACAGCACTTGTTTGGAGCAGTACATTTCCGTAAGAGCACTGAACACAGACACAAGGGTGCAAAACAAGCATTTAGCAAGCTATGAGTTCACCAAGCCTAAAACCAGAAGTGCTGAGACCTCCCTTCAGACACCCCGAGATCCAAACCATGCTGGCCTGCAAGAGTTCCTGAGGCAGCCTGGGCTTCAACCACCTTCAAAGTTGTGCCATACCAGTGTAAGTTCAATTAAAATCTAACACTAAAAGAAGTACAACCCACACTCCCAAACAGATCCAGCTGTGGTACTCAACCACTTGAGGTCAAAGAGAAGATGGAAACTGGGAGGGGAAAAAAACCCCCAAACCATCCTGAAATGATGTGTGCCTGGAATGCCTGCTCTGAAACCAGCTCCCAATGGCTTTTCTCCATTTGCTGCCAAGCACCTCTAATGCAATCCAGACAGTCAAGGACACAGTCAGAATGTTAATATGAAAGCATTAAGATTCCCATTGAAATGGGACCTGTCAAGCTACTTTATGTAACGTGATTTATCGTTTCCAAATGTAGTAACAAGGGATTTTATTGTACAAGAGCATGTGGTACACTACAGGGCTCCAGGTTCGCATTCTCTACTAGCCAAACTACAACTCCTGACAACATTTATGCTGTACATGGCCCAGTTACTGGTGTGTGTATGAAAAGGGTTGCTGTATGCATTAGAAATTCATGGGGTGCAGAACAGACAGCGTGAGAGCTCTCTGCATGTCCCTGTGCACATGAGGCAGGGCAGGACACCTCCGACCGCTGCTCCGGATGGCTCGTGGAGAGGAGCCCACCCGTCCCCACCCCGCAGGGCTCTCACATCAGGCAATAAAAACAGACTGGCAAAAGCTTAAGGAAGTTTTTATTTCCAGTCTTACGTGTCAATCAGGTAACTGATGTCTTCTGCAAGCTCAAGGCACACTGAGAGCAGACTGGGAACTGCTGGTTACGTTTTGAGAGCACGGCCTGCGCTTCCTTACCCTACTAAACCCCAAAAACCAACTTCAAAGCCCAGCCCCAACCCACCATTCTCCTGGGTTTACCATGTGTGACACAGCTGACATCGAGGCAAGCTGCCCAAGTCCTGCCCTAATAACACCCCCAGAGAGCTACAGTAGAGACAATGTACCTGTCATGACTTGAAGTTTGTGGATTTGTGTCAGTGGACACATTTTCTTACCTCTCTGTTCTACATACCAGCTTCTCAGAAACACAGAAATATTTCAGCTGTCAGCCCACTGTTCTTTTTTTATGCATTTGCTTTCAGTACCTCAGATATCCATGTATATTCATTGCAGTTATGTTAACTTAGAGGCAGAGCTGAGTAGCACAGTACAGAAAAGCAGAGACGGTGAGTGTACCTGCTCTGCACTGGGAGAGGAATTGCACCAGCTGCCAGTGCAAAGGCAAAGTGGGATAAATTGGTAGTAGTATCTAAAAATACACTGCTTGATACTTTCTATTTGGGGCAAACTGCAACCAGTCAACATGTACCCCCACACAAGATCATAGAGTTAGACACAAAAAACTGTCTCCATTGTATTTTCTTGTATTTCCTATTAACTTCTTCATTGGTGCACTGTTAATATTGACATTACTCAATTAGATGCTTTACTCTGTCCTCTTGGCCTACCTAAGTCTGGAATTGATGTCCAACTAAACTCAAATATGCTTTGACACTTTTTCATTTAATTAATAAAATACACACCAAGAATGCCTGACTGCCACAGATCACACAGAGATCTAGATCTGGCCATCTGTGAGTTATATTACAAACTTAGCTACAACTGATGTGGTCAACTTACTGCATTCTGGGCAGTTGATCCCAGAACTAAGACCTTGGACTACTCTGCTTTTACAGCACTAGTCAGAAACAGTAATGAATTCTTTTAGGCCTTCCCCTTCTTCCAAATGCAAATAAACATCCATGTTTGCTATTTCAATCCAGGAGGGATCTGCAATGCAAGTTTAAAAAGGAAAACTATTTTCTGTTGGAATTGTGAGAAGTGAGCAAAATCTATAAAGGAAAACAGCTCCCCCTGGTGAAGTGCAAGAGGAGGGGGGAAAGCTATAGAATCAGATGCCACAATTAAGAGATGAACAGATGGCATTTTAAGGAATGTGGCTTATAAACCAAGGGGTTGGGCCATCAAGTGGTCGATGATGCTCAGTGGACATTGGTAATGAAAGCCCATCTCAATACCCACAGAAACAGCCTCCTGCCACCACGGCTCAGAAGCTAAATCCTTCTGAGGGCAGCTGTTCATGGAGCTCCCTCCGTGCTCAGCAGCTGTCAGTGTTAGGCATCATTAGCTCAGGGCTACACAACAAAACCAGAAATCAAAACACTGCCCAAATTCTGAACAGCCAAGGCAGCTCTGGTCCCTAAACCTCAACGTAAGTGTGAAGATCCAAACAAGGCCCAGAAGGAGATGGCGGAATGTGACCACATCAGCATTTTGGCTTACATGAGCCACACTTCTGAAACTCATCTCCCAGTCACTGTCATGTCACTTGCTGCAATTCTCATCCCAGAACTTTCCTGGGCCACATGAGCTGGATTTTCCACGTGGATCTACACAAGGAGACAGCCACTACCACACCAGATGCTGACTAGTCCACAGGACTTGGCTAAATAATAATAACGAGGACACAGTCAAAGCTGAGAGGAGGTGTTGAGTATCTCGTTTATGGCAAGATCTAATTAAACTAAGACACTTCATTCTGGGGAAGCTAAGACAAAAATGTCTCCTACATGCTATGGCTCTAAAACAACATTAAGTGGCATAGAAAAATATGGGCAAGGAGTAGCTGCTCAGGGTCTTTTCCTAACTGAGACGAAGGAAACATCCAACAGAAGGGGCACAAGGTTGTTCTGCTTGAAAACAAAAGCTGTTTCTTCACACAGCACCCATTTAAGCAGAACCCCATGTCAAGGAAGATTATGGATGCTGTAAGTTTATAAGGGTTCAGAAAGAAACTACAGGGAAAAGTCCATCAAGAGCCATTAAATGCAGTCAGCAATGCCAGCTCTGGAAGTGCCTGAGCTGCAGAATGCCAGCACTTGGGGGACACTTGGGGTAAGTAAAACTACACACCTCCCTTGTTCCTGTCCTTTTGCTTGCAGGATCCACTACTGACCACTGTCATGACAGGATACTGGCCTTGATGTACCAAATTTAGTTGGACTGCTCTTGAAAAGGGTAGAATAGGTGTGTTAGGTGGGAAATGAAATAACAGACACCAATCTAAGAAAAAGGGGATTCAAACTTCTGTAACAAACTACTGAAGAAGCAAATCTTGCCCTTGCACAATCACAGAATTCATCACCATGCCAGCAGATGCCAAGAGATCCTACAATTCAGTTTATTACCAAAAACTGTTATTTAGCTAAAGCTTTGCCACACACCGTAACACAGCTTCCAACGCTTGCAGACTTACAGATCCTCAAGGACAGGAACACAAACAGTTAAAGTCTGGCTCCAAAACATTAAACTGAGTTATAAGCTATCTAGGAAACAGTCTTGTTATTGCCAGAGATCTGAAAGAAAACCCAAAAGCTAGAGGAAGTCACTAAAAGAGAAGGCATTAAAAACTAAAGGGGAATCTGCCTCAAGGCATTCCTGTGCTTCTGCCTTTCCAGTGTACTCCTCATCCAATCCTCCCTCTGAATTTTTACACTTGGCCAATAAATACCTCTTACTCTAGCACTTGGATAGGATTTATGATGCACAGCAAGTGCTGTGCAATTAACAGATTTAATGCCCAATTCACTTCCTCCTTCAAAGGGAGACTGGAGCAAAGCATCCCAGGAGCTGTGGGTATATCACACATACACATGAAATGACATTTCCTCTGCCACTACTCTAAGTCAGCACATCCCTACTCTTCCTGTAGATGTATCACATCATTTTCACTGCTTAGATTCCCAACTATTAGTCATTCTTTAGCTTAATCATGGAGGGGTTTACAGTATGGATTTTTACACACCATCCCACATTTCCACCATAATTTATCAATTGCTTTTTCCACTCCATTTCACTGAATTTCTAATCTCATTTCCCCAACTACACTGTCTACAATCATAACATAGCAGTGACTTTAAAAAATTCAGCATGCTCCACTAATTTCACAATGTGTTAAAGGAGATAACGGAGGGAATACATTCTTTAACTTGGTATCAGAGACAAGAGCACATGGCTGAGGAGGAGGACAGGCATTTCTGGGAGAGGAAGTCACAGCTCTGCACTCTCACATGGGTATTGACCAACTTTCAATGAGACAAATGCCACCAACTCTTACATGGAAGACCGAGCATTTACCTCTTCCACATGTTCAATTAGCCTTTGGTGGCTGCTCCATTCTCAGTCATGCTGACAGGGCTCCATCCAAACCAGCAGCACGTTTGTTTGAGGGATTTTTGCTGATGCTTCTTCACAGACTAATAAAACACCCTGCTCACTGGAGTTTAGAATGGCACAACCTCGTGCTTTGTTTCCCAGCTGCACTCTGAAGTTCTACAAAGTGTCAGTGCTGAGCACAAGCTACTTTCACAAGCAATTAAGAGAGACTACACGAATTACCTTGCTCAGCCCGCAGGCTACATCAGACTTGCATCAGTTTTGTTCAATTACTTTGTCCTTGTCTTTGGTAAACAGAAATCCTTGTTTTCCTTTCTCTCTACCACACACTGCATCTGTTCTCCAAATTCTACCACCCCAAACCACATGTGGCAGCCTTTGGACCAGTTTTACTCTGCACTGAAGTCATTTTTTCCAAAAGATTTGAAGTTAAGGTACTTAACACATTGAGGTTCCTAAATAAGTCCTACTGTCTAAAAAAGGTATCTCTGAACTTTCACCTCAAACATGTTCAAAAGCATAAATAAGACTCCCATTAACATTTCTTCAGACAATTTTACCTGCCACAGTTCTACAAGTCATATAGTTTGCTTAAGTTGTTGCTATTTTTGCAACTTTATTTCCAAAATCAGCTTTAACAGTATTCAAGTTTAATGACCAGATATAGTGCCAATCATGATATCCCGAGCCACCTCTCAACACAGCAAGTTACTCAGATGAAAACTTGCTGGGACAAGAGCAAAGGAGCACTGGAGGGGAAGAAAGTCTGATATTATATCATGATGCCTTCAGATGCAGAAGCTCATCCATGTGATATGATACTTACTCCAACCACAGAAACACTCCCAGGCTTCCAGTACTGTGTGTGCACATTCAGTGCCTAAACACTGGAAAAGAACTGCTCAGAGCCCAATATTTATACCAAACTGCTCTCAGGATTCTTCACTAAATATTTGACTTCATACATCACCTCTACTCAAACTGAGTAGTGACAATAACTAACTTGATTCTGACAATTTATGCCTTTAGCTAAAAAGATGACACAGTTAAACTTTCCAAGAGTCAACAGAAGCAAAGTACTACTTTTTGCATAAGCCCTGTTACTTTACGTAAACCAAGGTGGAAAAACAGACTAATTCCACTGAATTCCTATAAAAACCAACATTAACAGTCATGAAATAAAAGCAGTGCCAAAGGGTTAACACTTGATGATGATAACAGTTGCTTGGAAGATTAGAGATCAATTTTAAGATAAGTATCATTGATGATTTAAGTAAGTTTCATCCTGCCTCAAGACAAACCTTCTGGGACTATTCTTTACCTTTCAAACTCTGTTTGGACCAGAACAAACCAGCTTTGAGACACACAGCTTCGATTCCACATTTTCGCTTGTCATATGGAGTTAAAGCCCACCCAAAGGAAGCCACCAGAGCCGGAGACACTCACGTTGCCCATGTACTCGGAGAGCAGGTCCTGCAAGGCCTGTCGCACCGCGTTACACTCGGCCACGATGCGCTCCCGCCGGTCATCACGTGTGCAGGATGAGTCAGCCATCAGCGCCGCGCCGCTAATGATGCTCTCCAGGCGCTCTTCCAGGGACGGCCTGAAACGCTCCTCGCTGAAGGTCGATGGATCCACAATAATTTGTTTCTAGGAAAAGAAAGGTTCTGCAAAATCAGTGATCGGACCAAGCAGCAAGCTACTGAGAAGTCACCAACACAACCAACACTTAGAGCAACACCCTGATCAGGCATTTAAAGGCAAACGACACTATTTTGGCACTGAGGAGGATTTTCATGAGTAGTTTTGTAAAATTACTAAGAGGTTCCCCAGCAGATTACATCGTCAGTCATTTCTTGTGCTGCTTTGACAGCTAAACAAATCTTGGCCACAGGAAGCCTCGTTACATGAATGGCAAAAATCGAACGTGCCAGCACAAATAAGGTTCAAAGTACAGAACTCTTCCTAACTACATGTCAATCCAGACATGCCTTCACTAGTTAACTTGTCAGATATAATTATCCCATCATGAACAAGAAAACAAACATCCAAAATTAGCCCTGTATATGGTGCTCCATTGTCCTACTTTGTCCAGTCTTCCTTCTCTTTGCTGTTAGGCAGGTAAATACAACTCTATTCTCAAAAATTCCCCAGGAAAATATCAACACAAAGGTTTCAAACAGCACAGAAATCAATTTCTTCATGACGGAAAATTATCACAGTTTTATCTTGCCAGACTATTCATAAGCATACCAAGAGATTTAAGGCTGAAACAGCAGCACTGATGTATCTGCTCTCAAGGGGCCAACACACCACCCAGGGAAGTTGCCCAGGAAGCAGCTGTGCAGGATTTACCACCTTTGAGTACTTGCCTGTCATTTATTTCAACAGGTCTCTAATTTCTTAAAGAAAACTTATTTGGCCATTTGAAGGTTTGGTGGTTGGTTTAGGGTTTGGATGGGTTTTCTTCCCAGCACAGGGGCAAGATTTGCTAATTACAAGAGAATGCCCAAAGTCTTTTGAGCTGGGAGTTCTCAGTTTGTCCACCAGCTAAGCTCAGCAGCCATGGCACAACCACTGCTTCTCCTGCCAGCCAGTACATTCCATATCCCAACGGAGCAACCACTCAGCCATCACAGCAGGATGAGAACACAACATGTGCTTTCCAACATGCTCCTCACTTTTCCTGAAGCTTTTAGCCATGTAGTTAATACAATGGTAGCATGGACTGCACTATCAGAAAGGAGAGATAACAATCAGCTTGTTATTTTCTGGTAGCCATTTAATATTTTACCATCACTGGAGTATGTGGGGGCATGTGTGTGCAAAGCCTCTATTACAGGAGCACAATAACACTCAAGCAGCAGCAGGAAATGAAGTGAAGGGATAACATCTGCCAAGAACCTCACCACATTTGTTTTGTCAGCCTCCTTTGGCAAGGATGAGATGACAGAGCTATTGCACACACCGTGCACTGAGCTGGCCTGCTGATCAAGCACTGCTGCTAGCAGAGAGCTCCACAAAGTGGAATTAAAAGCTCACAAGCTTCATGCCAACTGCAACACTCAAAAAGGTAGTCTCCAGCCATATATTGGAGGGCTTGTATAGTAAAATAGAGTGATATATCAGAAATCTTGTTAGATGGTTTGAGCTGGATAAGCCATTCCACAAATCTAAACAGAATTGCTTCTGCAATTCCACGTACCCAAGTCAGTCCCTGACACTGCTGCTGCAGGGCCTGCCTTCCCCTCCCACAGGTACCTGTGAGACCCTGTGGTCCCTCAGGGGAACCTGAGGCACACTCCTAAGGCTTACAGAGCACACAGCTGACAGAATAATAAAGGCAGACTTCAAACTGAAGTCAGTCACAAGGATCAAGACAGCCATGACATCCTCTTGTTACCCAAGAGATCACAGAGAAAGGCTTCCCACCAGGCACAGGGAAAACTCAAATAGTATTTTATCCTGGTAAAAGAAACATGGTAGAAAGGGAGGAACAAGAGTGGTAAGAATGAAAAGGAGACAGTGATTAAAATCTGGCAAAACCACAACTATTAATTGCCTTTTGAGTGATGGCTTTGCAATATTAAATAGAGTTCTCGAGGTAAGGTGTTTAAAATTCAGAGGCTGAAACAGTGGTAGACACAGAATCCTGGCTTCAAAAGGAAAGAGATCTCAGTAAAAATGCATGGCTGTCCTCAGCAACGTGCTGAACATGAGACAAAGAACATGACAGATCAGTACAACACATCATTGTGAAATGACTTCATCCCCAACCAAATATCATATTAAACTTCCCACTTCATGTCCCTCTCAATACGTAGTTTGGGCAATTCCAAAAGACATTATTCACTTTTAATAAATCATTTCTGTCACCTACAAGAATACATTACATAAATATATTATGAAATAATCAATTTCAAATAAACCAAGGGCTTACATCTAAGGTAGCAGTAGGCTAACTGCTATTTCAGAGCTAGTTTAATTTGACAGCCTTCAATCAGCAAGAACCACATAGATAACTTTCTATATTCCATCAGCCCTAGCTTGGAAAAAGACTTTTTTTTTTTACTTTACCTATGACTTGCTGCACTTCAGCAGAAAATGATCTTGCAGGCAATATAAATAGAAGTCAGCTGCTGCCACTAAACCAGGTGAACGAACATCACAGAATCACAGAATCAGCTGGGTTGGAAGGGACCTCTGAGATCTTGGTCCAACCCTGCTGTGGTTCCCAGCCCATGGCACTGATGCCACATCCAGTCTTGTCTTAAACACCTCCAGGGACGGAGAATCCACCACTTCCCTGGGCAGCCCATTCCAATGGCTGAGCACTCTCTCTGTAAAGAAATTCTTTCTAATATCTAACCTAAACCTCCCCTGGCACAGCTCAAGACCCAACCCTCTTGTCTTGCTGATGGTTGCCTGGGAAAAGAGCCTGACTCCCACCTGGCTCCCCCCTCCTGTCAGGGAGTTGCAGAGAGTGAGGAGGTCTCCCCTGAGCCTCCTCTTCTCCAGGTTGAACAGCCCCAGCTCCCTCAGCCTCTCCTCATAGGACTTGTGCTTGAGTCCCTTCCCCAGCCTAGTTGCCCTCCTCTGGCCCTGCTCCAGGACCTCAATATCCTTCCTGAACTGAGGGGCCCAGAACTGGACACAGCACTCGAGGTGTCGAGTTACCACTTTGTTTTTCAAACGGAAAGGGTTCAGAACTTACATCAAAGTTGTTGAGAGCATAGGCCAGCTCTCCCCCCCCGCCCTGCTGCTGGGCAGCGTCATCGGAGGCGGTGGCCTGGGCGGCGTTGGAGATGCCCGTCACCGCCTGCTGCAGCTGCTTGTAGATCAGGTCCCTGTTGGCCTTGTAGGCAGCAACGTCAGGGTGCTGCAGGCAGGCCTGGGATGCCGTGTACAGGATGGGAACGTTCTTCTGCAGAATTCCTCTGGCTGCTGCCATTTGGTCACGGTGACCCACATCTTTCAATTCCTGTTAGGAAAATTAAAGGGGAAAAAAAAAAAAAGCGTTTGAGAACGTTCCCTACGTTTAACATCCACACGCCATCTCTGTGCATCTTCAAAAGTCAGGCAGGTTCTTTGCCTGGTGTGCTCAAATCTGTCTGTTGATTGAGTGTTCTTATTCTTGAGGGCTCAACTAATTGCAAAACACAACAGCTTCATAAAGACAAAACCCACCATAACTGTAGGGCAATTCACGACTCCACAATTCAAAATCTGACGTTGGAATTTTGCTCCTCTCTGCAGCACAAGACCAGCATTTTGAAAGCTGCCCTGTCTTGCACTTGCGGATGAGAAGCAAGATCATCTTTAATTTAAACTCCCAGGCTCACAACCAGAATGTTTTCTTTAATTACACCTAGAAGATGACGTTTACTCTTCTCAAGAGACTCGGGGTACTTAATTTCAGAAGAACAAATATATCATCTCATTCAACTTCTTGTTCACCTCCAATGAGACAAAATTAATCCAATGACTATAATTACTGCTAATTTAAGATTAGCGAGCAAGTCCATAAGTCTTTTCCCAAACACTCCCTGTTGCAATTCTCTAAAGCACCATCACCTCTGTTTTGGAACAGAAGCACTCTGATTAGATACAGCTTCTGAGTCCAGCACAAGCAGCAAGTTTATAAAAGGAAGAATGAACAGTTATTGGCAGCATCATAATTTTAAAGTTACCTCTTAAATCTAACAAAGAGGTGACGAAAAGGAAGATGAGGACTGCCTTACTGAGAAAAGGGGAGAAAAAAAATCTGCCAGACTCTTCAAAATGAATGGGCTATATGTGACCTCTGTAAGGTACACACCAAGCAGGGAGGGCACTCCAAGCAGGCATACAGATTTACAGATTTTGTACAACCACTTCCCATAGTGCAGAACAATCTATCACAGAGCAGTTTAGGAGCATTTATTGCATTGCCATCACAACCCTACTCCCATTTACTGCAATCAGATTTGAGATACATAACCAACTGGCAATCCATTTTAGACTGTACTCAGTTTATTTTCTAAGATAAATCTCTGCAAAAAGTCCCAAGAAGTGTCAGAGGTGCATAAGCAATTTGGGTTTGTACATATCAGCAGAACAAAGAGGCAAAAAATGTTTTACAAGAATTATGCTATTCCTGATAAGTGGAACTGCCCACACCTCTGCTTTCTTTTGAAAACTTACCTACACAAGAATGAGTCACACCAGCGCTGTTGAACAAAACAAATTTCACATGCAATTTAAGGTTATGCACAAGCCATCCAAACACAGAACATACCCATAACAAACAGGGTATTTAAATCCCTTCTCAAATGGGCATTTCAGTGCAAGACTAACGAGCATCACCACTCACTCCCTTGGAAAAGGCTGTGCCCAGCCATGACTTTTGCCCACTGCACATGGACACAGTCTGTCTGTGTGAACCACAACAGCAACGTGGTCTAGGGGTGAGTGCACCAGGCACTGGGAAACAAATCACTTCTCCTTCCTTATCCACACCTGCACTGCTTCAAACTGGGAAGTGCAAGTCTTGGGGAGTAGCATTTCATTAAGGCACTAAAGCATTAAACATCAACAAATGCTACTAAGAACGAATTCTGTCAGAAGCAGCACCCTGCAGCCAAGCAGACTTTTCCTGCTTATCAAGGAAGTTCAGAGTTCCTAAACATGGCAGAGCAACACAAAGAATCAGCAATAAAAATAATTAAAAAAAATAAATTTTTTTTAAAAAAAGTAAAAAGTACTGTCCAAGAGCAGCAAGGCTCCCTTATTTTGAAAAAGAAGAAATAACATACAGAAGAAAGAGCTGCCACACTATACCTGTTGTCTTTTGGCTGCCATTATGTTAAGCTTGTCCACTTCTGGTTTGAGAGCTTTGTACTGGATACCCAAGTCCTGCTCCGTGCCAGCATTTCTCAGTTTCAAGATACCATCTTCCACCTAAAAGAAAATACATTCACATATTTTTCCAAGCAATACAGTCCACAGGTCAGGAAGCAATTCAGAATGTATTTCATGGCAGACAGAGAAAGCAATCTTCCTTTGCCCCTTGATATTTTTTGGAGAGAGACACTTCAAAGGCTAACAGTACACAAGGGTTAGCTACTACTTCATACTCACCAGCTACCAGAGAGCCAAGTACACATATCTGAAAGAGCATGAAGGAGCCCAGGGCCCTGGCAGAGCTGTGGCAGCAGCCACTGAAGGGCACACAGAAAGTCCTCAAAGCCCATGAGCAAAGGCAAGCCCAGTATCCAATCTCATTTCATTTCAAACTCTGCACAAACCACCCACCACCCTCTTGCTCAAGGGAAGAAAAGCCTTACTCAAATATTCCGCTCTCATTTTACTTGGTCAGCCAAAGCACTCACCCCAAGTTATATGAAAGCCAAATGATTTTGGTAAGATGAAAGGGCCAACTATCACCTACAGCCACAGAGCCTCAGTTTCTACACTAAAAGTTCAGAACAAAGTGCAACTCAAAGTCAATAGCTACTGACAATGAGTGTAAAAACAAGTGACAGGTGTCCACTACACACATTGTGCTGGGAGGAAAAACCCCAAACCCCTCCCTGCTCCAGAAGCGAGGCACCGCCAGCACACACCCCCCGCAGGGTCAGCACGTGTGTGACACAGACTCCTGGCAGGGCACTCCTGGCAGGGCCGAGAACCACTCTTACCACTTTGAGCTGGACAAGCAGCTTGTAGACGTCTGCCATGTCGGCCAGGATGAGCAGGCGGGTGACGGCGGAGAGCAGGGCCCGCGCCGCGCGCACCATGTTCCCGCGCTTCACCGACGAGCAGGGGTCGTCCGCAAACTCCCCCGAGGCACTCTTCATCAGGTCACCTGCACAGGGGCACAGGGGTGGCTTTAACACCACACAGCACTTCCCAAGGGGCTGCCAGGATTCTGGCAGAGGGGTTTGGCAAGGAGGAAAGGTTGGGAAACGGCACTTTAGTCCTTATTTCCATTTGTAGATGTTTTAGCATGCCAGAATCCTCTGGAGAGGCAAATTCAGCATGCCTTCGTAGGGCTGCAATTATTTCACAAGCTACAATGCTTTCAAAGCTTGAGCAAAAGGAGTTAAGCAGAAAGCAGTAGAAAGCACTGTAAACACACAGCGAGCTGCCACAGCTCCTGGGACTGTAAACAACTCGGAGCGATGACCTGGCTGGATATGCCCTGGTTTGAATTCAAAGCCAGGCACTGCTTCGTAAAATGCTTCAGCATTTCATAGCCTGTGGGTCTGCATCTGGTGCAGGAGGAAAGAATTTGGGTTTCAGATGGTAACAATGCCATTGGTTAACTATGAAAAGCAAAGGCCACTTTACCCAGCTAGAGCAATTCCTCCAGAAGGCATTTGGAAAGCATAAAAGTAATGTCTGCATATAGTCAGAGGAGTAAATTTTGGATTTCTCCCCTGCTTTTTCGAGCAGCTTCCAGTACCACAGTTCCTACACAGCAGGAAGCTTTGGAATCCAATTATTATTCTTGGATCTCTTTGCATCTCAGAAACTGCTGGGAGAACAGTTAGGACTTGGTACAGAAAACGTAGGTCCTCAAGGTCAGAGATGCGCAGGCAGCAGCAGATGACCAGAAAGGAGATGAACTGTTATAACTGCTGTGCCAGAGGCTTCCCAAACCTGTATGAAAAAGTGTCCACATGGCCAAAAGCCAAAACAAAAAGCCTGTCTCAGATGAGAAGAAAAAACCTCCAACAGTGCTTGACAAGTGACAGCTGACAGCAAGTCCCATGGAGCCCACTCCCAACCAGGGCTGGGCAAGGTCCACACCGAAATCTCTAGATGATGCAGTCCTGGGATGCTTCTGTTTATTTTAACAACTTATTTTTAACTACTCAAAAATACCAACAGCTGGAGAGTCTGGGGGTTAACCATCCCCACAGAGAGTTTCTAGCACCCAGGCACTCCACACCTTCATAGCTAAATTCAGCCCCAGCACAGCTGCCAGTCTGTCCAAGCAACCACATCGAGATACTCAATTTTGTTCAAATGTTCCCTCCTATGTAACACCCTTCCATCATCTTAAATAATACAACCAAGAGTGGCACATAACATTTTAAGATAAAAAAATATGCCACTTCAGTACTGTGAGAGAGGAAAAAAAAAAAAAAAAAGATCTTCTGTCCAAGCACAGGTCAGCTCTGAATATCAACCCAAAGCTACCCCTTACCCAACTTTGGGGAACACGACTTTTTACTTTAACAAGGGATAAGAAACCCAGATTTCCAGATGGATGAAAGAATGTATCATCAATGCTGAAAACTGCAACTAGTCAGAAGATTACAAAACCCCTGCATAGCTGACATGAACCTTTCCTTATTCCTTCTAGAAAAAGCTAATAATAAAATAAATGTCACCACTGCAAGTATGAAATCTATTAACAATCTTGGGATTTAAGGATATCTATTTACAAGAACATGATGTAACAGGACAAGAGGGAATGGTTTCAATGGGTTTGGATTGGACACTGGGAAGAAATTCTTCCCTGTGAGGGTGGTGAGGCCCTGGCACAGGTTGCCCAGAGAAGCTGTGGCTGCCCCTGGATCCCTGGAAGCGTCCAAGGCCAGGCTGGACAGGGCTTGGAGCAACCTGGGCTAGTGGAAGGTGTCCCTGCCCATGGCAGGGGGTGGAACTGGATGGTCTTTAAGGTCCCTTCCAATCCAGGCCATTCTATGATATGCCAGAACCAAAAATTGACTAAAAATATTTCCCCCTTTATTTACTTACATGTAAAATTCCCACATTTTCAACTTCTAAAATAATGTTGTTTTCATTTATTTTCTATTTAAAAAAAAATTTAGAGAGAGGTGGCCACTTGCTTCACTTGAATCTCAAAAATTGCTAACGATTAAAATTATCCTCTACCCATCTCTTAAATTGCAACCTTTCAAGCCAGTCCTGAAATAAAATGCTATTCCTTTTTATTTTAACAGGAGACTTTAAAAGATTTAGTGAGTTTCAAACAGCTTGTCAGGGTGTCAAAAGATAACCGGCTTCCCAGAATTAAAGGAAGATTATATTTAAAGTTGTTGCATATATATATATATTTCTGCCAATTAAAGAAAGTTGGCTTTCAGACTTTTTATAAAGGAAAAGCAACATGGGGTAGTTATTTTAGCTGGATTCAAATGGTAACAGGGCACTCTGCCCTGGCCTAAATATGCAGTTACTGCACTGTGTGTGTGCATTAGCAGTTCAAAGGGGATCCAGCATAATCTTCCCATTTTCAAATTTGAACAAGAGGTAACACAAACTGGGGAGCAGATAAAGAAGAGTTAAAAGTAACACATGCTGAAGAGTCCAACTACGAGACTCAGATTATAAAGCTGGTACAAATTCTTACATGAGTAATCTGCTTTTCCAATATAACCTTGCATTTTCACTAGGTATTAGAAGGGAAAGAAAATGAAACAGAGTTGAGAAAAAAAGGGGTAACAGTAACTGCCCTATGATTTTGTCAAAAAAGCACTAAGAACTCAATTAAATCTAATGGAACAAAGCCCATTTCAGAAATAGTAAGATTTTAGTCCATCAAAAGACAATTACCATTGTCTAGTTGCCTTCCCCCCATGCCCAAGGGTCTGACAGCACTTTCAGACAGCACTATTAGTGCTCCTTGCAGTGGTACACAGTGACCACGCACAGAGCTGCTCCCACCAACACGGGAGGGGAGGGCAGAGGGACAGGCAAGGCAGCAGGACCAGGACACACAGGCACTGACTGATGCTCTTCTTCCAAGCTGGAAACTCGTGCCCACACATCACCTCGTACCCTTCAGCACCTCCCAGCCCAAAGCCCATCCCCAGGCTGCTTTGCCAGCAGCACAAGTGCCACCAGGCCGTTCCCCCACCTGCCCAGAGCACCCCCCCAGTTCCCTAGAGGTTGCCACTCCCTGCTAAACGAAGGCAAACAGGAAATCAGAGTTTCAAGTCTCTACTACTCTAGATACTGAAGTCCCATCTCACCACTAATGCCACCTTCAACACCCTGCCACAACAGGCTGCCTTGGCTTTCTGCTATAAAGGACAAGGCCCCACATCAACACAGGAGTTGACACTATGGCAATAAAAACTTCTGTTAGTTCCTTAATCTTGTCTTCAATTAAATCTATATGCTGCCTACAACATTCCTACTGTTTTCCAAGAGCCATCTCTGAGCTCCCTTAGGTTACAGCTTTTCAAAGACCCTAAGTCCTTGGCTGAAGGATTACCTCTAATCCAAGTGCACACTCCTAAAGCATTGTTCTTAGAGGGAAACAACTGAACTCCCCGTACCTTTCCAAGAAATTAAGCTAACTGGTCACAACAGAATTTTCAAGTTGAGTTTTTCAAGAATAATTCAGTGTTTGTGTTCCACAACTGACCTCCTTCTGTTCCTTGAAAGTCCTTAAGCCATGCACCCTGCACGAAGTACAGTTGAAAACTTGTTCTCCCCTTTCATAATTGGTCTCACTGTTCAGTTTTGAAAAATCCTTCACTTAGAAACACAAGGCAGAAAGAGACCACACTGAATCAGTCAGCTCATTCCCCTGCATTTGCAACCTGAAACATGATCAAAGCCCACAGGATTCACAAGACCATTCATCCATTCTCTTACCTCAAGCCCCACACACAGGCTTAAGCTTTTTAATTTTAAGCTTTAATTTTTGGTCTGTTATGTTGAGTTGCCAGAGCACAGCTAATTCCCCACGCTCACATGCACATACACAGAGACAGTGAACTATGGCCATCAGTACTCCAGGAAATCTGGAATAGTCTCAGTCTGACCCAAAAGAAATGTCATACTTAATCCCAGTTTGGAACCTGTCTCAGTACCAAGCACCTGGGTAAGGAACTGGTTCTGTTCCAAAACACCTCCCAACAGCACTAGCAGAACAGAGCTGAACACTCCAAGACTTCATGGTTCATGAGAAGGTAGAACCCCACAGAGAGTTCACAGTGGAAGGACTAAGGCTGGGCAAGACCAATATTGCCCCCTCTGTTACCCAGCAAACCCTCAATGGCAGAAATGACTGTAACAAACACTGCAAGGATGCTGAAATCCGAGGCATCCACATCAAATGTTTTCCCGGCACCAACTCCAGCAGGATCTATTCTGAAAAACACTGATTCTTTGCCTCCACTATTCTGCTCAAAATCTTAAAAAGTTCCACTGCTTTATAAAACACTAAAAGTCCACATCTTTAAAGGGCCAGGAATTTTACTGTAGATTTCAGTAATTTTTTTAATATTTAAAG
Organism: Manacus vitellinus; assembly: GCF_001715985.3. Taxonomy (NCBI): domain Eukaryota; kingdom Metazoa; phylum Chordata; class Aves; order Passeriformes; family Pipridae; genus Manacus; species Manacus vitellinus. The sequence goes on from NW_021939882.1 coordinate 11,659,633, forward strand.
CAAGTTGTAATTTATCCTTCTATTGTAAAAAACAGGAAGACTTTGAAGATCCACTTACATTGATTTAGTATGTAGCCATGCTATTATTCATTCCAAATAGCTCTTTTCACTTCTTTTTTACCCCCAGCAAATGGGATTTTATGAACAAGCGTGCTCACTAAAATCATGTACTCTCTCAATCTTCTTCTCGCTAGGCTAAAAAAAATTTTTTTAATTTTCTCTGATGAGACAAGTTATCTATTGTTCTAATCATCTTCATAATCCCTGTCTACACTCATTCATCTTTTTTTATTATGGTAACTAAACCTCCCCCTACTCTAAATAGAGGCATTATTAATTCTATTTTCCTGTCCCCTGCTGAAGATAAATTGTGCTCTATATCTGTAATCCCACTGCTGCTCTCAGACACAGCTCCTGATCACCCTGCTGCTGACCACAACACCCAGATCCTCCTCTCCACTCCTGCCCCCGACCACAACACCCAGATCCTCCTCTCCACTCCTGCCCCCGTTGCAAAAGGCAGATAAAGGCACCAACACAAGGAAGACTTGCTAAGCACACAGACAGGCTTCGTATCACACTTCCCTTGTTTCTCCAGTTCATTGACTCCAACTGGTCTACCACAATACTGGGAGTGCTTCATGAGTGCATGGAATGTGTATAAACACGTATGTTGGGAGGCTGTACCTCCCAGCTGTTATTAGCACTGCTGAGAACTGCAATCCTCCCAGGCACTGCTGGCAAAACCCTTCCCCCTCTGCTGTCTCTCAGTTTTTACCTCTTGCTTCTAATTTCCTCAAAGGCTGGTTTGATTTTCATTTCTTCACCAAGAGCTGCCCTGCTAAACCTGGCCAAACACTGGCACCGTGACAGGGCACAGCTCTGACCCCTGCTCCTCACAAATGAGGGGGGCACCACTTGTATCCAGGGACTGCCTCAAGTCTGAGCACACATCCAGCCCCAGGAAACAGGCACAGCCACTCTCTCTGTGCACCAGACCCCATGCAAGCTGCAAACAGCAAAAAGGGAGGAGGAAGTGCAGTGACATGAAGGTGGGAAGTTCTTTCACTCCAGCTGCTCTCAGTCGTGCGCATCACCTCCTGTCAGAGGCCAACGGAGCAGGGAGGCTTTGGCACCAAGCCCACATGTAGTCTCAAAACCAAGGAGAGGCCAAGAAACAAGTGAAAGGGCCATCCAGAAGGTTTTTCTATCAGTCTCTCCTTCCTACCAGCTTCTCACTGCAATACACAACTACAAATCCAGCTCAGGGAACTTCTCAGTCCCCAGGGCTGAGCACAGCTCCCTTGCTCACCGATATCACAGAGTCACTTGGAGGCACTCCCAGAGGAGCTCTGACTCAACTCTGAGCTGCAAGCACCAGGAATTAAAGCTTTGAGTCAAAGGGGTCTCTTTCCCTGCTTGTTGTTGTTAAATTAAGCCAACTCAATTAGCCTCTTATTTTGCAGCCTTCTTACCTTGATCTTTCTTTGGTCTGTCAGCCAGGATCATCCAGAACTTATAACCATTTCTAACTAATATTTCACCACTCTGCAACTTCAGTTACAAACAAGTAATTAATGCTAATGAGCTTTCCCTTTTTCGCAGGAGCAGTCGTCACCATTAATACCAGTTGACTGGGTTTCACTGAAGCATAGAAAAGACTCATGACTGGAAGAATGATAAATGATTTATGAGCAACAATATTTACTAGTGCATATTTTAGAGTAAGTCAGCTCCACAGGCTTTTCTTGGAAGTCTTCTCCAAGAAAGTAAAAAAGAAAATTATAAAAGTCAACACTAGATGTGGGGGAGGAAGCCTGGAATATTTAACCAAGGTCTTCACATTCTGTTTGTTGCTGTTTACATTTTGCATATTCAAGATACACATCTCTGTCAAGTCAACACTTGGCTCTTCCTCCTACAATGCTGGTCTGTATGCATTGAAATATTGAAGAAGTTATTGACATTTGAGATGTAGTTCCATAAAATTTGGGGTGGGTGGGTTTACTTTTAAGCCTAAACTGAGTTTTTAAATGTTCTTCAAAGAATCAGCCCTTCTGCTTCTCCTCTTAATCTCAACTTGGGACATCCAACTTCCAGATCTATCCAGTTCATATTACTGCTCAAGGATGCCAGGCAGGCAAGCTGAGAATCCACACAAGTGGAGAGGTGCAGAGTCAGAAACAAAGCAATGGGAAATAACAGCAAAAGGAACTTACTCTGAAGAGCCACAGTTTGCCAAGCCAGACACACAGTTCTTACCTTGCTTGCGAACATCTTCCACCGCCGCCACCAGCTCCTCCTTGAGGAACTGGCTCTCTTTTGCAATTTTGTCTCCTTTCTCCAGGAAATTCTCTGTTGCTTGTTCAACTGAAGCAGCCAAAACATGGGCCTTTTTAGAACGTCCTCGCTTTTTATTAGAGGGGCCCTTGTTGCTGGTGTTAACCAGTGTTGTTACCTAAAGGCACAGGTGGAAGGGAAAAAAAAACCAAAACAAGAAATAAATGAGGTGTTTATCAATTTGACAGTAATGCCACATGTATTTTTTTCTAGACAGTGCATTGACAATACCTGCATATTGCCAGCTCCAACAGTTAACCTAGCAAGTGTTTTCCACATCTGTTTAAACATGACCATGCTTCTTGATTCTTTAGATGAGCATTATAATTGCAGTTAAACAGCTTAAAGTTTTTTCTTATCAGCAGCAGATCTGAAAAGTTGATTTTAGAATGGAGATCTATTTGTATTTTTGATAAACTGCAATCTCAGTTACAGGCAAGAGCTCTTTGGCACCACATAAAGGAAACCAAGGTGGGGATAATTAGTCTGGGATAACTCTCCAGTCATAAGAGACCCCAAACAAGGTTGAAATCTGGATCTATAGAAATCTAGAAACAGTGTCTTTGCAGTCCAAAACAGTACTACAGACAATGGGTTGAATGCAGAGCAGAGGAGCCCCTAAGAGCTCATCACTTCCTTAACAGAACCCAAACTGAACTCTCACAATTCTCCTGCAATCAACAAATATCTCCAATTATATGTTTTAGACTGAAACCCTGCTGGGATCAGGGCCATCACCAGCAGCCAGATGATCACCAGGCACTCTTAGTTCAGGACCAGGATCCATCCCCTTCTATCAAACACAGACATGTCACAAAATCCACACACACTTCTCTATTTGCTTTTTTTTTTCCCCTCCTCTCCTTTTTGGAAAGCCTAGGAAAATGCACACAAAGCTACTTCAATGGGATGTTAAATAACACTAAAAAAATTACTACTCTGGAAAGCCTGAGGACTTCTGACATAAAGGTCCTCAGAGCTGAATCCATCTTCTCAGTGGGCTGATTCAGAGAGGGAAAGCCATCAGCTGGGAATATCGTGTTGGTTAATAGGGAGCATTTGTACTGGGTAGTCTCAGTTCATCATGTCCTACAAATAAAGAAGCTGCAACACAACAATTTGCTCCATTTCCCTCTCTGTATTTTGCCAGTCACATCATTCAGAAAATTTGGGATTGCCAGTACAGCCTGTTTTCCTTAAAGAATAAGTTCAGATACTGAACTTGGACAGAAAGGTCCTATCAACTAGTTTGTTCAGTTAAGTTTGCCAAATTAAGACAACTTCTCTTAAGGAAAGGCTCCATCAGTAACTTCAGCTAAAAAGCTTTACAGCAGAACTGCCCATCTGAGGATCCAGGGGAACAGCAGTTTGATGACTAAAGGGATACTAATACTGGAAATAAAACATGATCGTTCCAGTCTGTGCTTCGCAGGAATTATGTCTAGTTTGTACTGTCATTTTAGACATCTCATATTCCAGGAAAACAATGTTAGAAGAGATGAGTGAACTGTCTCCAGTGTACCTACTCTTCCAAACCTCCTGGAAAGCCTCTTCCACGAATCTTCAAAATGCCCAGTGCCACAGCTCACATTTACAAGTCTTATTCCACCCTTCCTGTACTGTTCAGTGCACTTCACAGGCACATGTACACCATGGAGAAAGCAGCTCTTACTCACAAAGCCAGGACAAACCGTAGGCATGGAACATTAGTTACTAACATGCAGTTCTGCACTTCTAATTGAAATACTGTGTCTTATCCAGTGCTGAAGCAGCACAGTCTTACCACACCCCTGCCCAGTAACGCTTACAATAACACTGAACAAAGAAACTACTCGTAAATGTCTTTCCATCTTTAATTTTTTAGCATTTTTACTCTTGGAACTTAGGCTTTGCAAGTTACCTAATTGAAATAATACATCAAAACATCTTTATGAAGGTTTATTTTGTCCCCTTTTTTTCCCCACCTGTGTAACAAGAGGCTCAAGCAGCCTTTCAACCGCCAGTGTTCTTATCTCCAGGCTTTTGGGGTCCCATTTGAAGTTCACATTGGCTGCAGTGACAGCAGTCATTTCTAGAAGAAAAGAGTTGCATGAAGAGAAGTTTTTATTGTTAATGCTGTTGGAACGTATCTTTGAATTAAATGGAGATTATTAAACACAAAACATCCATTTAGTGCAAGTAAAGGTTATACCATCTCCAGAAACAGTTTTGGTTCGATTGATAGTAACGTAAAAAACTGCTTGTTATGACAATATACAGACATTAGCTGGACATTTTGGTTAGAAAATAAAGCCAAAACCAAATAAAGCCACACAAAAACCTATTGAGAAGCCACACTATTTTATCAGAGCCATGACAAGATGGGCAATGTCTGGGTTACTCATCAGGAGCCAGGTTGAACTCAACCCACCCAGCCTCCCCCTTTGCCCAATTCACCTTTTGGGAGTACAAAGGTAAAGCAGTGAATATAAGCCTTACAAAGCCAGAAAATCCAGCTGGTTCATACTTAACAGCTTACATATCTATTACACTTCCCCATAACATTTACATAGGAGAGAAAAGCAGATTTGCATGAAGAGATCTGCTCAAAGCTGTCACAGAGCCGTTCCTTCCCATTACAGTTTTATATCAACATCCCAATGGAACAGCAAACATGATTATGGAAAAAGTTGAGTGAAACTACTAAAATAGCTTTGCTGTTGAAACCAGTAGTCTAAAAAAAATAAAACTAAAAATAATGAACTACAAGGGATCACTGGATTAACACTGTGATGCTGTACAGCACAACAAAAGAATAAATTGAACCATAACTGCAGTAAAAAATGGATTTAAAGTATTTACAGATCCATAAAACCAATTCATATCACTTCAGACAGAACAGATTCTACCTCTTCCTGCTTTGCACTGCCCTCAAAATCCATCGTAAGACTAAATCCACATTTGTAAGTTTTTATTTTTCAAAAAGTCAGGAAGAGAAATACATTCCCCAAGTCCCTTCTACCCCTTTTCCTAAATACCTACTGTTGAAGTCATTTTAAAGCTTATTAGTTGATATTTTAAAATCTTTCTCTGGACAGGGCATTGCCTGCACAGCATCTCAGCAGTCACGTTGCTCTGACAGCACCAGATGTCCCCAAAGCTGCCAGACGAGCACAACGTGCCATTATTTTTAAGAAGCAGGAGGCAAGGCACTAATTTTGGTAACCAACCATGTTTACAACACGTACCAATAACCAAGTGCTCTATCCCAACAGTCAGTCAGCAGTGCAGGAGCGGCACAGGGGGGCTGCTGCTGCCCCAGGGCAGGGTAAAGGTGCGGGGCACTCGGGGGGCTCAGCAGCCCTCCCTGGCAGGCTGAGCCCCAGCCAGCACACAGCTCCCTCACACCATGGGCACCACAGGGCATCAAGGACTCACACCACCACTGCCCTCACGGCTCTGCCCTGGCAAGCTGCCAGCCTGAGGAGCAGCTTCAGCAGGGCCAGGCAGGAACATTCACCCAGTGCACTCAGCTTTCCGCTCCGCCCACGCTCCAGGTGCCCACACTGCTGGCAGAAAGAAAACTTTAAAAGCTGAAAGCTTAAAAAAGAGAGAGACTGGGAAGAGCCCAATCAGTGCTGGCATATGTGAAACCTTTCTGATGGCTTTAACTGAAAAAGCTCAGGGGTGCAGGTGAGGGCTCCCAGCTCCCACAGCACATTCCAGGTTGCAGCTCCAGAGCCCCAGGGAGCTGACTGCAGGAATGTGAAGGGTGGCCACCTCCTGTCCTGGCCCAGCCTCTGACACTGACCACTAAGCCCTTCGAACTCACTAATTAACCTTCTCTCCTGATCACCCTCTTTTCATTTCACGAATCCATAGGGTCATTCCACAGCCCAGACACTGGCACAGAGCACACTGTGAAGTGCCCTTCACCTCCAGGTAACATCCCATTCTCCACAAGGAATTTCACTGGTTTATTCCCTTCCAATTAGATCAGCATGAATGTTTCCTACGTAAGCAGACAAGAAAATATACACTGAAAGCCTTTATGGTTTCTGAGAAACACACCCAGGGCTCTGGGAAGCCCAGCAGGTTTCTAGGTAAAGGCTGTTTCTATACAGTTAATGATGTTATGCCTCTCACAGAAACAAAGTGCAGGACAAGGTAACCAATACATTAATTGTATTAGTAGAATAATAAAGGCAATTCATCTGAAAATACGTTAGTATAATAGTTCACGAATTGGCCAGAAGTAATGGTCTATAAAACCACTTAGTAGCAATGTTATTGAAATTTATTTAAAAAGCATAGCTTGATACCAAAGACTGCTTGGCAGCAATGGCTTGGATATCATTTGTGCATTGCAATAAATAGGTTTATTCAATTAAATACTTGTGGAGAATACAGGAGCAGGCTACAGGTTACCTACACATGGGTGAGGTAGGTTTAGGGGATAAAAGGACAAAGGGGATAAAAGGCTGCGATCTCGCCACGAGGATGCTCCAGTGCTCTGAAAACTTGCCTTTTCCCTGTGACTGCTGGAGCTCTCCCCTCATTGAGTTCAAATCTGGTAACAGCAAACCCTGTCAGAGGATATTGTAGCAGAGTGCTCCATCTTTAGCTCCTGGAGAGCCACCATAACCCTCACAAGGACCACAGTCACTGTAACATCTACCGGGAGAGGATGTCCCCTGGAAGAGGGACCCAGGCAGGCCAGGGGGCAGCCCCCTGGCAAAGAAACAGGTTGTCCGTGCCCCAGCCCTGCCATACCCAGGACACACAGCAGCACACGTGCTCAGAGCAGGAATTTCAAGGACAAGGCAGAAGAGTGAGCGACGCTGAATCTCAGTGCGGGAACATACAGAACATCACCAGTGCACAAGGAGTTGTGGTCGCCCAGCCTGTGGTTTCATAAGCAGTAGAAAAGCTGCTTAAAGACCAACGTTCATCCTCCCACACCCCTCCAGGAACTCATTCCCGTTCACACATCACACCCCCTCCGTCCTGGCACAGCTTTCCCCACGTCTGAGCGATTAACCAGATGGGGAAGAACTGATTTGGCTAAAGGGAAAGAAATCCATTTTTGCAGGGTGGGCTGAGATCCCCATCTGGCCCACCGTGCCACACAGACACTGCTGTGAGCCCAACCAGCGATGGAGATGTCACCTGGCACTGTTGGCAAAGCCTCCAAAGTGGGAACACAGGGCAAAGCTGGATGCCACAGCCAAGTTGAACCAGGTGCCACTGAAAAGTGAACATCAATCAGAGCTTCTGCAGGCAGTGGGAATGTCCTCCCCACACACCTAATGCTCAGACATGTAAAGCCCCAACCTTAAACCATGCTCACCATGCAGCACATTAACTGCAAACCTTTGGGTTATTACATTGGTCACAATGGTGGTTCAACAGTAATGCAACATCTTACTGGGGTTTAGTGCACTTGCAAGGACACGAGGACAGGGGAAGAGCAGTTGTTTAAAGAAGCCACTCTTGGAGCTACTGCTCCAGCCAATGAGCAGCTGTGGGAGCAGAGCCATCCCTGGACAACTTGCCCTGCTTTCTACAAACACTCAAGGCCTCAACAGCTAAAGATTAGGAACAGGTCTCCATTCTGCTTCAAGCAACCACTACTGCCATTCTACTGCTCCTTTTCCAAACAGACACCCCCATTGGCACACACCTGTGAGCCACTGCACGCTCAGAGTAAGATGGGAACTATAAAAATTTCCTTTCCGGTCCTGAAGGAGGAGGTGAGACTGCAGCAGAACAGAAAGGAGTTCTGGTTCTGAAGTGCCCCCAGGGCAGTTCCCAGCCCTGCTCACAGAAGTGAGGGCACACCCCAGAGCAGAGGGATGGCTGAACTGCTGGGGCTGCACTTTGTACCCCACTACAGGAGCTGGCCTGCAGGGAACACACCAAGATATGCACACAGTGCTCCTTCCAAAAGCCACAACTAAAGGTCGGAGTGTTTTCAAAAACTGGTAATTCAAGGCTTTAAGAATAACTTCAGATACCTATTTCCACAATACTGGCATGCAAATGATTTCTAGACTTTGGCAAGCAGAGGAATGCAGCTCTGCAGCTTCTTTGCAGAATTGTTCTGAAGGCACCCAAAGCTTTCCAAAAAGCCCACGAAGGAGCACAATTCCAACAGTGAGCTCTGCACCCCAACAAATCACAGACAGGCCTAGTGCTCGTGGTCCTGTTTTCCCAGGCTGCACTCCCACACACACCTGAAGGCAGTGCTGGCTGTACCTCAGGCACTTCTGAGCAAGTACATTCCACCTGCCCTGCACCAAGTGACCCTGCAGGAACCCATCCCTGGACAGAGCAAATCTCTTTGGGTTATGCAGCAAAAAATATAACTGCTCATCTCCTGTGCATCAGTCTCACCACCTTGTGCTACCTGAAGGGTCTTTAACAGGCTATCTGCTGTCAGGCTTCATGTTTTAACTCTCCTGACAGGTTGCTTTCTAAAAGCTTTTAACTGCACTCATTGGTGCCTCCTGGTTTTTCTCAGAGAAGCCAGTATTCAAGCAATGGCCTGACTGGCACAGCAGGAGTTAACCTGGGCCAGGCACAACAGACCACATGCTGAATTCCAGCATTATGCTATCCACAATGCCCAACAAAAGAACATGGGACAAGAACATTTTATACCTGGGGGGACATTCTCCATTTGGAGGACATCCTCCTAGTCCCCATCCTGTGCAGCTGATGGGCCCAGGTACAGTAATAGGTATTTGACTGCATTATTTTGCAGCTTTTTTATTTGTCATATCACAGTCTTTTTGAATGATAATCTGGTTTTCTACCATGCTGCTAGACTGTCTTTCTATACCACATAATGAGAAAATCCCTTATTCTATCACCCAAGTCATGATGATGGAACATGGTGGGATTCACAACACTGACCCAGCTTCATCTTCCAGACAGAAAATAAACCAGCTTCCCTGTTCCCAAGGCTTGTCATCCAAATACCCAACCCACCTGATAACCAGCAGGGATCCTTTATCCCTGTTGAAGGCAGCAGACAAGAGACAAAGATCTTCAGGAAGTGGGTATCTAACACATACCATTAAGGCAAACCTTCTGAACAGTTCTGATTTACTAAAGGTTAAGGCACACTTCATACTAAATCCAGCTCACAAACAGAGGTTTCATCATGCCCCACTGACAGTTCAAAATTGTTTTTCATATAACTAGGAGTATCCAGAAAATAAAAAGTTTCATTCTTTCCCTTCACAGTCTCCAAATTGATTTGTCTGCCATATTCCACAAATAAAGCAACACTCCCCTTGGCAGCCAAATGACTGCTAGTCAAGGATGTTTGGTATATGTGATGCTCTTCAAAGAGGATTTAAGCAGATTTTATTTAAGCTGGTTTTATTTAACATCAAGTATACACAACTAAAAACAGGGAGTCATCCTCTTCTAACAATGCCTTCAACCTTAAATTTCATCTGCTCAGCTACCAAATCTTCTCCCCCACCCTAAATGCCATGCAGGTATCACCTCCCTAGAAATCCTTACTGTTAGAATTTCACACTCAGAAATATTAACACTAACTCAGATGCTGCATGTTGTGGCAAAGTTTTTATTTATATTTATTTATATTTATGGGGCAAGTTTGAGTTGAACCTGTCTCACGAGACTCAGATCTTGGTGGTAAAGGTGAGATGTATTGGTTGTGTCTGTATTATTGACCTCAGGAGTGCCTTCAAATTCTCAGGTCTGAGTAGATACATTGGCCATGTCCCAACTTGGTGTTGAGGTAAGACCACCTCCCATCCCAAATTCCTGGTTTTCACTGAATATAATGATTTTACTAAACTTTCAAGCTTGGCATCTATATGAAACATGGAAAAATATATGGGAAACCACTGAAGAGAACAAACTTCTGTAGAAATCAATGACTATGTTCTTTTATTATCAAAGTATTTTCTGCCACTCAAGTATATTCAACTTTGCTACACCTTTTCTATCTCAACTGCAGTAACCAACTAAGAGAAAAGACAATGTTTGGGCTCAGACAAGCCTGTTTCTCACCAGTGCCATTCTAGTTCTAGCTCTCATAATCTGTTTCTCATATGTTTTTCTCTGCTGCTCTTGTGGAGAAGGCCCACAGAGAGGCATCTGAAACAGCTCATCAGACAGCCTTACAGAACCAGTGAGAAACAAATGCTTCTCCCCTTCTCAGCTGGTTTAGTAAATCTTTAGACCTTGCTACTGAGTAAAGAGATGTAACCTAATCCAGCATCCCCACAAAAATCCATGGCATTTAGAACTCTTTCCTCTCCCACATGGGTGTTATCTCCTGCCCACCGCCTTGCCAGCAGAGCCACAGAGCCCCTCACCTTCCCCTTCTGGCAGCACAGCCACCCCACCCCAGGCCCCGTCACACAGAGTGGGGATGGGGCACATCACCAGACTGAGATGCAACACAACCCCCAAAGCACTGTGTGCCATCTCCCAGCAGCTTCCAAACTGTCACAGTGCTGGGGATCTTGAGCGACTCATTTGCCATCAAAATCAGGAACACTCTGCAACAACAGGTTTTCACGCCTCCATTTCAGTCTAGCTGTCACTGAGGGGATGAAGGCACACTCTGCAGTGTTCCTGGGACCACAACAGTGATTCCACAACCACAAATATGATGTTTTCTTAGCCAGTGCTAACAGCAGCCTCTTGCCTTCAGCTATGTAAGAGTTAAGCCCTGATCATTTCCTTTTTGCCAGCATTGTTTTGTCTCAAAGGAGCTAGAAAGGAGGTGCATGGCAAGATACATCACAGCAGGCACGAGCAATTAGTGACTTATTTATGTCACACTAAGGCTCCAGTTCATGGATGTCATCCTAAAAGAATGCAGGAACCAAACTCAGGCTTATACCCATGTAACTGTCCAGATGGATATCCCAGTATATCCCAACAAGCACCCAATTCATTTCTGCACAGTTTCCAGATTCCAAAGCACACGCAGCGTTCCAATTCCACAAAGACTGACAGAGTATCAAGACTGCTTGAGAAGACACACATGCTTTTTCTAAGAAAGAGGATCTCCTATATAACCAAGATTAATTTTAATATTCTAGCTACAAAACTTCGTATTTGGGAAAAAGAAAAGATGTGTCATGAGCAGCAAGCTATTGCTGTTAACAATAAACCACTCAGTGTGCCCTCACGATGGTTTTGCCATTTTTTGCTGAAGATCTGTGCTACTACCACCCTGAAAGCAAGCTTCCAAAACCAGAACAAGTAACCACTAGATTTGTAAGTGCTGTATTTTAGCTGTTCTGTGGGTCAGGTCATGGCTCTGGCCATGCAGAAGGGCAACACACCTGCATTTTAAGCAAACAGTAACATCTGTCATGAACTTACCCCTGCAGCAATGGCAACTTCCAGCTCCCAAAGCCAGCCCTCACACAGCCACATCTCTCACATTTAGCTGTAGGCTCAAACTATAGGTTCATACTTTCAAACACAGTGAGGGGACTCAGCCTGTAGAGAGGATGTTACAGCCCAGGCAGGGCTGGACCCCTTGAATTCAACTACTGAGAGCCCTCAGTGTCTCTCCCACTCCTGAGGTGGAAAACTGTGTGAAGCTTCCCTAAAATCATTGAGAAAGAATGGAAGAACAGCTTACTGGCACTCTCTGAACCACAGCACACGTTTCAGACCCTAGGGATACACAGTCAGTGCAGATATAATAACTAGGCTGTGGCTACAGAGCACAGCTCTTCAAACCCCAAACTATGCCAGCACAGGTTCCAATTACCAACCTCACATTTGCAATGAATCCAAGAAGGGGTAACCTTTTAACAAGTTAATTTTTGCCACAAATATTCCTTAAATAAGAAAAAGGTTGTTATAAATTAGTCTACTTTATCAATTGGCACAAGAATTTGCCAGTGCAGCAAAACTGATTCTTGCTTAGCTTGCAGAAACCCACTGATGGCTGGCAATAAAGGGAAAAGAAAACCTGGGAATTTTTGTTCTGATCTTCTTCAGCACTCAACTTGCAATAAAAAGTGCTGTTTATGCTAAAGAATCAGAAATAACCAGAATCTGACCCCACTGAAACTGCACTTTCATTCCTAAATTGATATGTTGTTATGCAATACCCTTCAGTGCTTTTAGCTGACCACATCTTGGAAATCTAGACCTTCATTAGCAATTTAAAACAGTCAGAAGTACACAAATACTGACATGCATGTTTTGAAAAAAATGAGACTCCCTATAATTAGAGGTTTGATGAGACAATCTGCTTAAACATGGAGCAAATGGACAGTCTTGTATTAACAGAGACTAAATACCATACTCTTTCTCACTTGCATGCTCAGCATAGCAGCAACTAAAGGCTACATAACAAAAACTCATGATGTTTTAAGAATGGAAAAAGTTTCCTTCATTTGCAAAAGCTACTAGAGCAAAGGAGTGTGAAGACTCTTCAAAGTAAAACGTTTTCTAAGTTTCCTAGGAGAAGTCCTTTAGGAGTCCTTTCTTGGTCCTTCACTTTGATTCAGGAACACTGTCAGTCTTAGATAAAAATTACAAAGCAATTATCTAAAAAAAAAAAAAAAAGTAACAAACCCCACAGGTGACAAGGCCGAGAATTTCACTTTATGTTCAGGGTAACCCTCAGCACCACCTCCCAGCTCCAAACAATGAGTTACTTTCACAGGAAGAATTGCAGCATCCCCACACGCCCCCAGACAACTCTCAACTTGCAGAGAAGGGGAGGGATTCACAAAAACAAACCCCAGGAAGAAGGAGTGAACATGAATGGAATGTACGAGTGTGGTTTGGATGAGTTAAGCATCTTTAAATACTGCAGCTATCCAGGAGAGTAGGTAAGGCAGGAGGCTCTAACACACCATCTCCTCTCCCCACAAAGTGCCAGCCAGGCTGCAGAGCACAGCGAGCACTGACTGGTGAGAACTCTGCAGCTTCTCCAGAAGAGCAAAGCAGGTACTAATGAAAACACAGCGGTGCCATGAATTTTTGGATGCTTCCCAGAGTTACCTGCACAGCCACAACCACCTCCTGTCAAGTACAAACCTGCTAAGGGTGCACCGTGGTGCAGGAGAGTCAGAGCTAACAATGATCTGCCTGGACAGGAATCCTTTGCAGTCACTGCCTTCGTATATGGATGACCAATTAAAGCAGCTTCTGCTAAAAAAAAGAAAAGAATATCACTGTCCCACCCACATTCCACAAAAGCAACAGGAAGGAACCAGAAGGTTTGGGAGGAAAGAGTCACTGTTTGAATGGTCTTACAGGAAAAAGAGATTTTAAGGTAGTAATACAGCTATTTACTAAGTGGAAACCAACTTACATCTGATTAAAGACACATTTTTCTCTCTCCACCCCTTCTCTCACCCCCAGGAACAGGAAACATGACAAAGCTACAGAACAAAAACCAGATGAGCCAAGAAATCCTGTTCCATTGGCTTTCCACCAGCACTTTGCCTCTGGTTCTGCTGAACACTGCATCTTTTACTGAGAACCACTGACTTCTCCCTAGGCCCACAGTAATATTCTGTTAATCAAATAATTATATTCAAATTGTCTTAACCAATTTTGTAAACTAAGTAAACCAGCTTAGAACACCTGATGCTAAAGTACTGATGCATAAAAACCAGAAATTAACTTCTCTCCTTGAGGTTATAAGCTTTGAACCCTGCACAACGCATCTGCATTATTCTGTTTTGCTACAAATAAACCTTCCAGCTTTTTTTTTCCCTACTCTTACTGCATTTTATGTCATTATTTTTTCTTCCAAATCCAGCTAAGAGAGGGGGAAAAAACCACTCACACAGTCATACTGCAATCCTCTCTGTACCCATACAAAATAAGAGAGCTGTGATTGAGGACTCCACTGGCAGTAGAAGTGCCACAAAGTAACAAACACAGGTTGTCCAAAAAGCCTTACCCACATCTCTGCTTTCAGGATGCACTGTTTAATGTTACTTAAGAAATGTGTTTCCAACAGCAGTGGTTTGTAATTAAATACATCTTCCAAACACTGGAAGTGGCAGTAACTACAAAGCCAATACTTTGTACCAAAATTTAAACCACTCCAGAGCCCCTCAGAGCCGAACCAGATTCTTGCTTTTTACTCACTCAAAAAATATTTTGCATCTTACATTTTACTTATAGTTTGTATGAAGTCATTGGGCTCACAAGGCTTCTAAATTTCAGACACAGTGACTGAACTGAACACAGTGACAGAGCTGGTCTGCACTGGCAGCCAGGCCGGGCAGTGCCCGCAGCCACGTGGGCTCCTGCCAGCCCTGGGCACATCTGTGGAACAGAGCTCAGCCCGGGCGCCAACTCCTGCCTCAGGAAGCTCCTACACTGCTGGAGCTCGGCAGAGAACCTCAGGGAAGCAATGCTACTTGTCTGCCCTTCTCTCAGGGTTTTACTGCTTGTTTGACTGCTTGCCTGTTGGTTTCCCTTTTAGGGATGGCTTTATACACTGCCACCACCCAAGAAAAAGGTGGGGGAGGATATGGGGAAGGGAAGATAAATGATTGTGGGAGTCAGTAAAGTGGTAGGGGTCAATAGTTATGACCAGAGAACAAGAGCACAACACCAGACACCATCCAAGAGCATCCATCACTCCCCAAAGGCATCAAAGGAGCAGAGGATACCGCTCAACAGAGTGACAAGGGAACGGGAACAACCCGCAGAGCTCCCGCCTTACTCCCTCCTCCTGCTGTTGATGACAGCTGGGCCAAGGCCAGGTGAAGGGCTTGTAATTTAGGGCCTCAGACAAGGGCTAGACTGAAAAACAGTTGATGGGACCAGGATAACCAAAACATCATGACATGGGTAAGGACAGGACAAAAGGCTGCATGGACCTCTCAACCTAGGGCAATCAGATCACATCAAACCCCCTGCACACCACTTACAGTTCATTGTTCAACTTCTCTGTCTTTAAATGAATAAATAATTTAAGTGTCGGGTTGTTTAGACTCCAAAACACCTGGACATCAGGTACTGGTTGGAATGAACTGTATGGTAAATTGTAAGTGAAGTTTATACCAGATGTGTCACGTGCATACATGTCCACAGCCCATCATGAATTATCCAAGACCATGAGCAACTCTCCAACATCGAGCAATGACACTCATTAGGTCTCTAAGTCACTCTAAAAGAAATTAGTATTACAAGTATATATTACAAGGACATACTTGCAAGAAAGAGGGTAAAGAACAGGCAGCTTGTACATCTTGATTAGTTGTGCTCACACCCACTTTCACCTTCTTGCTTCTGAGCATACCACAGTTCTGTCCTCTGCTGTTCAACAGCACTGGGTCTGAATTCAATATTCCAGTCAATTAAAAACAACATTTACCCACCTATGGCTTCAGCTGAAGATCTCAAGAGCACTTTGCGGAGATGAATTCTGACCTGCTCGGTGTTACACAGGTTAAACACCATTTTATAGGCACACAGCTCAGCCCTGTTTACATGAAAAATTAAACTGACCTTTGTGGCAGTGTAAAGCTACATTGCTAGTGCAGCCCTTGTGCAGCCCATTTATTTAAGTGGATCTTCTGGGCTGAGGTTGTATCATCCAGAAAAAGACATGGGAAGAATAATCTCCCTCTTAGAGCCTTAGATATGCATAGATATCACCTCTACAAGTGCCCAGGATAAAGCAGTGAATGAAAACTCTGAGCCCCTGGGGGAGTGGGAAAGGCAGTGGAAGAGGGAGCACAAACCACCACACGTGATCCTGGGAGCATTAGCTCTTCTTGACTTCAGTGAAAAGCAGCAAATTTAGTATTTACCTAAATGACCTCTTGACCTTCTGCTGAACAACAGCAATGCCAGAAGTGTCTGGTCTACACTTCTCCCTCCCTTCCATCATTTAACCTCCAGATAAAACAGTAATTTTTTTCTTCTCCTGATCCTCAGCAGCTTCACAAGCTCATTAGTTTCAGTCCAGAACAGGGTGCACTAATGGGTTTACAGCCTCTTCTACCCTAATTTACACGAACATCTCATTTGCTCCCCAACATCAGCTCCACACATAAAACCATCAGCATATACAGCCACCTGAGGAACCATTCCATAACAGGGCACAGATAGCTGAGAACTGGGTGTTGTTTGGGGAAGAAAAGCACACCATGAGCTGAAGTTTTGTCTCATCCCCAGTGCAATCCTACCTGCCACACTGCTGCCAGCTTCCTGGCTGCTCTGCTCTCAACCCCCTCACTGCCTTGGAAACAGTACAGGAGTTTCATTCTCTCTTGGACTGTAACATGCATCAACACTCCTCCCTCCTTGTGTCATTCCACGTACTAAAACAGATCTGCAGGGGAACTGCCTGGCATTCAGCTTGGTTTCATCATCCCTGTTCCACTCTCTGCCTTGGTAATGGTTTTCCCTTTAGCTACACCTGGCCTCATGTTTGCTTTTTCCATCCATAGAATCACAGAATGGCTTCAGTTGGAAGGGACCTTAAAATCCACCTCATTCCAAAACCCTGCCATGGGCAGGGACACCTTCCACTAGCCCAGGTTGCTCCAAGCCCTGTCCAACCTGGCCTTTCACACTTCCAGGGATCCAGGGGCAGCCACAGCTTCTCTGGGCAACCTGTGCCAGGGCCTCCCCACCCTCATAGGGAGCAACTTCTCTCCAATATCCCATCTCTCCCTGCCCTCTGGCAGTTTGAAGCCATTCCCCCTTGTACTGGCACTCCAAGTCTTTGTCCAAAGTCCCTCTCCAGCTCTCTTGGAGCCCCTTTGGCACTGGAAGGAACTCTAAGGTCCCACTGGAGACTCCTCCAGGCTGAACAACTTCAGCTCTATCAGTGTCTCCTGAGCAGTGGGGCTCCAGCTCTTGGAGTATCTCCATGGCATCCTCTGGACTCACTCCAGAAGCTCCATATCCTTTGTATATTGGGGCCCCAGAGCTGGAGGCAGCACAGCAGGTGAGGTCTCACCAGAGCAGAGCAGAATCCCCTCCCTCAACCTGCTGGTCACACTTTCAGATGCAGCCCAGGACATGGGGAGAGGTGCCTGAACTTAAAGCCTTCCAGAAGAAGCTCTCAGGAGTCTAAATGATTAATCAAGAAGCTGTCTTGTAAATTAGAAATCTGGTAACAGGAGGGCACGTCAATAGACTGGGAGTGAACTTCCCTTTGCCAACTGCATTAGTTTAGATGTGTGTATTTAATAATTTCTATCACTTCACAAAGCACAGGGAAAAAAAGGTTACTCCAGAGATATTTATAAACACATATCAAAGGACTAGCAGATGTTTCCCTAGTACATCTGGGATTAACAAACAAAACTGTGTAATCATATTGAGAGAAAAGGTAGCTGGTTCTTTAAATCCATCAGTCATGAGGAATTATGAATCATATCTAAGTAACATATTTGCCAACAGAAGAGTCTGGCCTAATCCTCTGCACACCAGAAATCAGAGTTACACCCATTCTCACCCTGACTGGCAGATAAGGAGTCTCAATTTTTCCAGGAGAATGATCCCAACTCGAGTTGCAGTGACTGCATTCCTCCTGCAACTCCTTCACCTCAGCAAATCCATTTGCACCCAGCTCTGCTTTGTGGCACAGCAGGTCACTCTCAGTGCTTGTCTCTTCAGAGGAGCTCATCCAGTGAGGGTGCTGGCATGCAATTTTGTGGTAGGCTCTATTTTAAGTCTCATTCACTGGTTTAAAATAGTATGGAGTTAAAAGTAGTAATTATCAAACATCTGCACTTTCTCCAAAGCTGCAACACTGTTTAACCAACGCATGAGCTATAAACTCACTGAATGGAGCTATTCCAGATTAGCTATAAAACTAAATTAGGGTGAATTCCCAGAGCAGTAAAGGATCCAATTCCTCAAGGTTATATGCATTACAGTTCTGTAGCACAAGAATTGGGAGTGTTGTCCAGTTAAGGCACAATAATAGGAAGTCTTGTCCCTGGAAGTGTCCAAGGCCAGGCTGGATGGGGCTTGGAGTAACCTGGGCTAGTGGAAGGTGTCCCTGCCCATGGCAGGGGGTGGAATGAGATGGACTTTAAGGTCCCCTCCAACCTAAACCAGTCTGATACATGATCATGTTGAATGACCATTTCATATTGCACTGTCCTAATAAAACAGTACTTAGTCCTCTTTTAATCATCACGTTCCCTTTAGTGTCCAGCAAAGACAAAAACCTCAGAAACACAGCAAGTCCTTGAACAGAAACATCATGGCCACATAGGTCCTTGCTGCAGACCAGCCCCACTGTCCACCTATGATGAGCAGGCTGGTTTGGCCACTAAATATTTCTGTTTGCTGCATAAGAAAGATCATTTAGAAATCAAATAGTAACAGCAGACATAATTTTAAGGCAGGGTTGAAGTCCCACTAAAATGTATTTTCAATTCATAAACATTTCTGCTAATGTGGATTCCTTTGCATGATCAGTTTCTCGATCTTACAGCTGCAGAAGGAAGATATTCATGCTCCTGAAAAAACACAAATTACTTTTCTATTACATCTCTCAGTTAACTTTATCGGACCAAGAGAAGCCCTGTGAAGAAGCTGCACATTAATGTCTGCCTTTACACACGTCAGCACAGAAGTGCTGATGTTTCACAAAGCTTAAAAATTTATTGCGAGGTAAGTATTTACATTTGTATTTTAAACCATCGGTTTGAACACAGGATTTCTAATCTCTTCCCGCTGCGCTCCCCCCTGCCACCTTGTGTAAACTTTTAATCTCCGATGCAGAGGCCTATTATTAGAGCTGACTGAAAAAAAACCCTACAGAATGAAGGCACGTTGTTTGTCATGGAAAAGGTTAGGGCAAAGCCTTTCCAAAAACAAAGCCTTATTAATAAACCTTTTGTCTGTTTCTGCTGATGAAAGTCAAAGAAACATTTCCTTGATATTTTAAAAACTGTTTCTCTGTAAATAAAAAACAGTGACTCAACATCAAAATACGTCCTTTTAAACAAAAAGTTTCGATTCAGCAGGGAGAAATAAGTAAACACTTAACATGGCCTTAGAGCCCCGAGACAGACCGAAAACTGCACTTCCCGTAAAGCGAGCTGGGCTTTCACCTCCATTTACACACAAGTCTGCCCCCAAACCAACCTGGGAACGGAAAAAAACAACGCCCCAGCCTTTAGCCGGTTTGAAAGCACTGGAAGCGCCGGTGTATGCCTCTCCCACCGCTCCCCAATCCGCAGTGCTTGGAAAAACGCAGGAGAACCAGTAACTCAAGCACCCCAGAACACTTCTGCACAAGTCCCCATCTCAAAAAACAAAAGACAAACAAGGGGCG
>NW_021939882.1:11680768-11811345 GCF_001715985.3 Manacus vitellinus
CCCTCCACCGGACCCGGCCCCCCCCAGCCCAGGCTCTCAGGCCGCCACTTTTGAGGCAAAATCAACAAATTTGCGATCAAAACCTGGCTTTGTCCTCCTGAGGAGGTGCAGGGCACCGAAGGTCCCAGATGCTGTGATTTGAAGGAGATGGAGAAAAAGTTGTAGCTGGATTCCTCTTGTGTTTGTGAATTGTTTTGTTTTGGAAACCTGAAACCTTCGTGAGGAGCTGCTGCTTTTAGGAAAAGCCTTGTCTTCATGCAAATGTCTCTAATAATAAGATTGCAGGTGAGAGGAAACCCCAGGGATGCAAGTGGGGCTAGCAGAGCCCCTCTCAGAAGAGGGGGCGGTTTTGGGAACCTGACCTTGGCTCGCAGAAGCAGGTCTGCAGCGGGAGAAACTTGTCTTTTTATGCCCTAATTTGTTTCAAAGTTTTCTTTGAAAAGTCTCAGTGAGCCTCTTGTGAGAGAGCGATTGTTTTTACCCTACAACAAATTACTCTGGGACTTTCTGTGGTGTGTTTTGAGATGGTGTTTGATACAAATCTCTCTACAGAACTCACACTTATACTGGATTGTAAAGACAACTGAATAAATTTAACACATTTCATGACTCATTTGCCAGCACTCCTGAGACACCCGAAACTACTCACTCCATCCTTTGTTATTAAGCAAAAAATAGGGAGACTGAGTAACCTACCAGGAAGGTTCATTCAAGGCACTAATTGAGCCTCGGGGGCTGGCCCCAGGTCAGTGGCACAGCACAGGTGACCACACCATGGGCAGGACTTTCCTCCAGGTACTGGTTCAGTGGGATTTGCAGGGCCGTGTTTCCCACCTTTGCCATACTCCTGCAAGCCTTCCCCGCAGGAAGACAGTGTCCTGCAGTGATTTAAATTGCATTTTTCCTTCCTGCAGGTTTAATCCGAGAAAGGGATCCAAGACTAGGAAATAGACATAGTACTGTTTTCTTTTAATCCAGAAAGAAAATAGGGATCAAGAGCCCAGCCTTGTCAGTGAGTGAAGTTATCGAAAGAAAGTGAAATCTGTAATTATGATACTGACTGAGATACATGTTATTAAAAAAATATAGGGTCTTCGGTGCCTTAACAAACAAACTCTCCTCTGGAAACACAGAGAAAACAGATTTTTTAAACTCTTTGTATTTCCTACTTGTACCAAACTATTAATATTTGGTGTCAATTGCACCAGGGATTCAAACTACTCATTTCTGATCTGTAGCATACTCTCAGTAAAATTGAGTTTACACTTCAATAGCTTGCTTTCTTTCATAACTCCTTTTAATATCATGTCTTGGCCTCCTGTGGTGGCTTCCACATTCGGCAGTTCTGTGTGCCTCACATCCTTTCGGGACAAAATGTCAGATTCAAAAAAAAAAATAAATTCCCTTTTAAACCTACAGACTCAAAGGTAGAAGGCCTGGAGTTTGTGGAGAATCACACGTTCTGTACTGCACTGGAAAGCGAAGGGAAAAGTAGGAGATCAGCTGGCAGCTCTGCTGGTTCATGGAGTGAGTTAAAAGGCTCGGCAAACAAAAAATAAAATTATGTAAAAACAGAGCCAGCTAGGTTGAGATTGGACTTTGTCTCTTAATTAGCAGCTCTCTCTGAATCACGGCTCCGGGCTCTGTCAACAAGACTAAAATGCAGGGGGGTGTTCAGACAGGCACCCAGCAACAATAGCTCACACCTCCCATCCAGTGCATGTCATTACCACAGCACCAGGCTGTGCCAGCAGCTTGAAATCTAATCCATTTTCTGAAATGAGTTAGAGGGTTTGTGCTTGACCTCAGATCTTCCTATGGCAGTGTTTGTGGGTTTGTAATCCCATTTTCCTGGATTTTTTTTTTTTTTTTTAGTGTTTCGCCTCTTTTCTCTGGGTGAAAACCCAAGGTAAGGCAGGGGAGGACAGGGAGGCGGGGCGGCCGCAGCGATACTGCGGGAGGTTGTGTGCATAAAATCAGCAAAAGCTTTGGTCTGGGCTCCCTGAGGGCAATCCGAGGTGCAGCACGGCAGAGCAGAGCAGGTAGTGATTGTGCACTGCCGGCAGCGTGTCCGAGTTACTCCGATGTGTGCTCAGGGGCAATCCCTGCCAGGCGCACCTGAGGACACCCCTGTGGGCGCAGCCACCGCGGGGAAGCTGCCCTTCCACTCTTAAGTCCTGGGGTAGGTCTGTGTGCCAAGCAGGGAAGAGGCTTGTTTAAGTAGCACCTGCTGTAAATATACTGTCTGCCAGTCCCAGAGTACACGGGGTCTAAATGATGTGCTTCAGCTGGAACTGCATTTTCTATTTCTGTGACAACGTTGCTGACATGAAGCAGTTGCTCTGTGCATCCGTTTCTGCCCATTTCAAAATGTGTGCTTTTTCTTTGTGGTTTTATTTGTGGTGGGTTTTTTTGGGTTTTGTTTGGTGGTGTTTGGGTTTTTTTGCAAAGAAAAGCAGTTTAGTTTTGTTATTTGTGAGAAGTGAAACAGAAGTGAGAGGTGCAAAGACAGGACTGCTGGGGAGGAGTTGGTAATGGGATTGAGAGAAATGAGAGAAGGAAGGAAATTAAAAGAATGAGGAAAATATGTAGAGTATTGTAATGGTGGGCTGAAGTCCTTGCTGGAGAGGCCAAAGGGGCAGCAGGAACCAAACAGAGAGAAGAAAAACCAAAAATATGATAAAGGAATCTGGGGGTTCAGCTGTTGAGGCTGTCTGCAGGCTGATGTCAGGCTGTGCAGTGGGGACAGCCCCGGGGCAGCCGTGCTGTGCCACCAGCTGTGCTGACTGCAGAGCAGCACTCACAGGGTGCAGCCCTGTCACCTCTTTGGTCCCTGCTCTCCCAGCCAGGGGCCAGGAGCAGGGCAGGGACCTCGCAGACAGTGAGCTTTGCAATGGGGGTCACCCCAAAATGCAGCTTCCCCTAAGGACTGGTGGCTCTGATGAAGTCAGCAATGTAACAAAGTGTCTAAATTAGGGCTTGGCACTTCACCCGTGCTGCAGCATCAAGTCCTGGGGGCTCCCCAGTATTTGTAGTGTTCCCATGCAGCTGGGAGGCATCACCATTCCTCTTCAGGGCTCAGGTACATAAAGAACTAAGATTGTCTCCCAGTATCCAGTTAGGAATCAACATCGGCACAGCCAGAAAGCAAATCCCAATGTCCTGGGGTGATGCATGCCTCAGGACTGCTGGAAATGGTGGTGGGTGGTGCTTTTGGGGGAACTGCAGCTCTGCCACCTGAGCTGTGCATGCAGCAGGACTGAAATCCCCACCTCAGTGGAACAAACCCCAGTCAGCAGGAGAACAGATTTACTAGTACAGCTGCACCTAACACTGGGGCTCCTTCTGGTACTGCTGGCTGCCCAGGGATCAGGCCTTGCTGCTCCAATGCCAATTGGAGCTGCAGCCACAGTGCTCCCTGTGCCAGGGCTTTTGGCTGCTGTGCTTGCCATCACTGCCCACCTTCTCAAAGGAAAACTGTCTGCTAGAAACATGCCCTGGTTCATACTCAGGAAGCCACTGGATCCTAAGCAAAACCTCTCTCTTCCTGCACCATCAAATCCTCCTGGGACCTCCAGAAAGAGATGTGCAGAACCCAAGCATGACCACAAGCAGAGGGACTGGTGGCCCCCAGCAGGATCCCCCCATGCACATACACTACAGCACAGGCATCCTGAAAAGCACAGGCAGAAGTTGTAATGAGGAGAAATTATGCAGTCCCAAAAGGCTCAGCATGAACTGGGTTCAGTGGTTGCTGTTCCGAGCCAGAGTAGTTTGCATTCACCTCCAGGTTCACACAGCCTTTGAGTAATAAACTGTCATAGCCCCGGAGAAGGGAACATTCAAAAAAGTGCCCCGAGGCAATGCATAGCAGAAGCCTGAGAATCCTCCTGCATGAGTCACTGACCTCCACACACTGCATCTATTTCAGCCTTTAATTAATAAGGTTTTACATTTCTATGGCACTTTCCATCTAGAAAGGTCCTAAAATGCTATGAAGACTAAGGGGTGTACAGCACCATTGAAACGTGGTTCCCAGGGAGGTGGGACTGTGCAGGGAAGGCAAGCTCAGCCAAGGGCACTGGGGAAAAAGGTTCTTCATTTTAAATGGAGCCTCTGTTACATCACTGAGTATTTCATATCTGTGGAGAACAGACAATAAGATTTTAGTTTCTAAGGCACTGCTTGAGTAAATAGGCCTTATAGATTGCTTTTGTTATCCATGGGGGATGCAGTGCAAAACAAGTAGTGGGGGATTTTAATTTAGGGTGTTAAAGGACCACAACGTAAGCTACAAATTTAAACTATCCTTGGATCAAGGCTTTCCTCCCTCCAGATGAGTAAGTTATTCCCAAAACTTGTAAACAAAGCAGAAGCCAGTGGTGGAAACAAATCCCATGCTGACAGCGCCTGACCCTGCACTTGGAACACTAAACTCCCTTGCATGCTCCCTAGAAGCTCAGTAACATCGAACAAAGTAAAAGCAAAGCAAAAACCAGTCTAAAGCACCAAATGGGGCAATGTAGAAAACCAGGAGGGAACAGTCCTCCTGTCCCAAGACTGACTGAGGGGAATCATAGAATATGCTGAGTTGGAAGGGACCCATCAGGATCATCGAGTCCAACTCCTGGCCCTGCCCAGGACACCCCAACAATCCCACCCTGTGCCTGAGAGTGTTGTCCAAACCCTCCTGGAGCTCTGGCAGCCTTGGTGCTGTGCCCACTGCCCTGGGGAGCCTGGGCAGTGCCCAACCACCCTCGGGGGGAAAAGCCTTTTTCTAAGATCCAACCTAAACCTCCCCTGACACAGCTCCAGGCCATTTCCTCAGCTCCTGTCTCTGGTCACAAGAGTGAAGAGATCAGTACCTGCCCTTCTGCTACCCCTCAGGAGGATGTTGAAGACCCCAATCAGGTCTGACCTCAATCTCCTCTTCTCCAGCTGAACACACCAACTGCCCACAGCTGCTCCTTGTATGGCCCCTCCAGACCCTTCCCCATCCTTGGGCTGTCTTTTGAACACTCTTTAATGGCTCAGTGTCTTTTTTATATTGTGTCACCCAAACCTGCCCCCAGGACTCGAAGTGAGGCCACCCCAGTGCAGAGCAGAGCGGGACAATCCCCCCCTTGCCTGGTCAGTGATGCTTTGCCCGATGTCCCCCAGGACATGGTTGGCCATCCTGGCTGCCAGGGCACTGCTGAACCAGCACAAATCCCTTCATTTCTATTTCAAAAGAATAAACTGGTCGAATCGTTCTGCTCGGCTGACTTCCCTCAGCAGAGAAGCAGGGCCTGGCTTGCACGAGGGCAACTGAAATGACTGTCAGTCACAGCTGGCATCCCTCTTACTAAATACTTGGCCAAAGTAGGCTGGGAACACTTGACCACAAAGGGTTTTCAAAGGAATGTCAAAATTCTCTTTTTCTCAGTGTGATTCCAAACTATTTTTATCTACCTCTTTCTGGAAGAGAGACACAGGCATTGCCACGACTAGTCGTAAACTTTCATTACTTCCCAAGGAGAAATTGCAGGGAAATTATAGGCTAGTGCACTGTTTTTTATGTCTCTTCTGCTCTGGGCATGTCAGCACTGCTGCATTCCAGTCTGCCCCCAACACATTCCTCCCTGCCGAGTCCTGTCCTCTCCTTTCCTGGTGATGGATAGCAATGACCCTGCCTGGTAATTAACACATTGAGCACCACCATGGTCAGCATGAGATGAGTCCTCAGCATGTGTAGATGCTGGACAAACAGACATTCCTTGTGTGCAGTGGGTCAGTCCCGACTTCCACCTCCACCCAAGAGTGCCTCTTGGCCACGCTGCAGTTGGGCTCCACCCGCTCCCCTAACCCAGAGTGAGGGAAGGGCTGTGGGTGTGCACTGATCCCGTGGTTGCACCTCACCTGGTGTGCCCCTCCCTGTGTGCTCCTGCTAACTCACACATACCGTGGAGCAACACATTGCTCCCCCAAGCACACGGAGAGGTGGTGTGGAGAAACACCCTTAATCCATCACGTTTCAGTATTTATAAGGAGGCATCACTAGCAGATATTATTTATCCCTCTCCCTCTTTCTGTACTGTTGTAGTATCAGGAAAACTGAGGCAGAGCAGGTTAGTGCTCCAATCTCTGCAGTCCTGCCCCAAGCTCATATCCCTGCCATTCCCAGACCTGAGCCCAAGCCCAGGAATCTGCAGTGCACCAGAGCTCTCTGAGGCTGGAAATCCTACCATCACACGGCCTTTTAGGCATCAAAACTTTGTACAAAGGGAGAAATCCTGTCATCAAGGTGAAAAGCATTGCTACCGAAATGTGATCAAAGACAGAGTTATCAACTTAAGTGTACTCAGGAGTTTCTGTTCCAGGCAAGAGAATTATCAATGAGAAACCAATCTTATAAGGTAGCTGCTATTGACAGGGAAATAAAAGGAATACAGTTCTTACCAGACAGACCTAAGTTGCTCCAAATTGCTGTCAGCTTGAAATATCTTGCTGGTAATTTGTTTCCAAATTCTTTCTCCCTAAATTTGATTTGTTGCTGTAGAGTGGATGATCTATTCTGCACAGCACCTCAAAGAGCATTCCCGTTGTCCTCTCCCTGATTGTTTGCGAGCTATCACTTCTGGGAGTTGGCAGCATTTATTATGAAAAGGGACATCATTGCTCAAAAAGCAGATTTTTATCTGAGGCTATGGTATCTGCTGCCCTTACAAACAGCAGCTGAGATTACTGGGAACAAAATCATTAGGGAAAAAACACTTTTCCTCCCCGTCTCTGAACTTGTCCACCTGGGCAAGTGGCCATGCTGTGTGTGTGTACCTCGGGGTGGGGGAAGGATGGGGCAGCATTTCCTGACAAGACGCACATAAATCCTTTCACCAGGATCTTTTCTAACCAGGATAAAAGCTAGTAGGGTTTCCCACCTCCTGTGGTGTTGTAGTAAGAGGATG
This sequence comes from Manacus vitellinus, assembly GCF_001715985.3. Lineage (NCBI taxonomy): Eukaryota > Metazoa > Chordata > Aves > Passeriformes > Pipridae > Manacus > Manacus vitellinus. The sequence goes on from NW_021939882.1 coordinate 11,687,713, forward strand.
AACGTTGCATCCAGCAATTATTTTCTGGTGATCTCTACTCTTTCTTATGTGAGGGAGGAAGAGATAAGTCTGACTTATGAAGTGTCCTGCTGGGTTCAGTGATGTCTCCTACATGGCATGTCTGAGGCTTTCCCAGGCCTCTGAGCAGTCACCCTCAGCTCTCCAAAGGATGTATTTCTGCACATTTGACACAGAGGTAGAAATGGGAAACTCCAGCCTCACCTGTCCCTCAGGATCCATCCAGCCTGGGTGGGGGTGCCAGTGAGAAGAACAGTTTTCTGCCCTGGCTTTCTCATTTAAGAACATACTTGTTCTTCTCCTCTCCTTTCTCTACTTAACCCACTTTGTCCAATGGTTTAAGCAAATTCAAAGAAGTTCTAGTTCTGGGATGAGGAGCTACCTCAGCCTATTTACATGGTTTTAGAGTGTGGGCAGAACGGAGAGACTTGGCTTGTGTGTATGGCCCTACTAGATAAAAATAAGAAGATATTTCTGCATCTTTCTGGGAATGTATTGGCAATTCTAGCATATTTCTGCTCTCCAGCTTATGGGTGGTACACATAGGTGACATTGCTGTGGATAGGGCACTGCAGGCACCATGTCAGGCACTTCAGGTCACCCCACGATTTTGGACAAGTCCTGGTCCCATCCAGAGCATGGAGAGAACTGGAGAGTTGGGAGCTGGAGGAAGGATTGAACTCCACCCACGTAGGCACTAGAAAATTAATAATTGTTGCAAATGCTTGAGAGCAGCACAAAACAGAGCACTAATTCAGCTGCTGTAATTTTGCCGCACAGTTTACCCCGACATCACATCAGGGAAAGCTCCACTTAAGCAATTGTAACATCACTGAAAGGATGGAATTAAGAAAAAAAAGAGAAGGAACATAAACCTCCCACTATTGTTTTTTTCAGAAAGCAGCAACAGGAAGAGCCAGTTAAAAGATCTTGAGGCTCTGAGCTGTTATTCCTCCCTGGAAACCAGCCATGTGAGACATAGAACACCCTGAACTGTGGGTAGGGGGCTGCTCCATGCCCACCCTGGGGGACAGGGGCTCATTCCCACGGGCAGGCCCTCACAGTGGGCTACCTCCTCGCCCCAGCTTTAGCCACCCTTGGTATTTGTTGTGTTGTGGGTTGACCTAGGCAGACAATACTGCAGCTGCTTCAGAGCAGCACATCTCCCAGGGGCCACTGCCAGGGCTGGAATGCCACTGTCTCCCCCCACACAGATATTGCAGCAGGGTTGCTCAGGAACCAGCAATTTTTCCTCTTGCAGCAGAGGCTGAGCCGTTTCGAGGTGACCGAGTGCAGGTGTCAGCCAGGCAGGAGCAGCACAAATCAATCTCTCGCTGCTTAAAAATATATCTGTATACCAGATCTGAACCCTTTCCTCTAGAGTCTTGTGGCAGAAATGGAGTTTTAAAATGCTCAATTATTTATAGCTGAAATGCTGAGGAAAAAAATAACCTCAGTTGTCCTGCTGGAGCAGAACGTGCTGGTCTCCATCACCCCCTGATTCCACAAAGCCTGGGAGTCACGAGGTCTGGACAGGGTAACGAACAATGAGGAAGGAGCAGCGCCTGAAAGCAGGGTACCAGCACCTCAAAACAGAGCCAGTTCACACAGGGACATGGTCAAACCCAAATTATCACAACCCTGAGGTGTGCCAACTGTTGCTTTCATGCCTGGGTGTTAATTATCACCAATTAGATGGGGTGGGTGGGTCGTTATGTACAGACTTCTGGCAGACCAGGGAGAAAGGACAGGTTTTGTAGACCCACAGATGTTGTGTCAAAGGGATGCTTTGGAGAATTAACAGCTTTTAGGAGAGAACCTGTGGGAGTTCCTCCAGAGGAGGACTGTCTGCCTAAACTTGGTTTTTGTTTTTATTTCCCTGTGTTTTGGAAGAGCTGCTGCTTGGCAAGGGCCCAGCATAGGGACTGGGCACTGCGGGTCTCTGCCCAGCAAAGGAAGAGACCACAATCTGCAGTGCCACATGACAGGAGGAGCACCAAGAGGAGATTAAAGGGAAAGGAAAGATGAGAGACCAGAGGATGTAAAGACAGCAAGTGTCACATGGGTGCTGGACAGGGACTGGAAGAATTTTGCCTGGCTTTAAGACAGAACAGAATAATTACAGCTGTGCAGAGTCTCTCTCCTTTACTGAGTTCCCCTCTGGTTTTGCCTAGTGCTCAGAGACAGGCAGGAGCATGGGGACAATGATGTGGAGGGATGGTTTGGAGCCCAGTTAAGTATCTTCACTTGTCTAATTTTGTCCAGAAGAAGAGAACCACCAGTTGGGGGTCCCTTCTCCCTGCTCCATCCTGAGGAACAGACTCCATTCTCCCTGTCCTGGGGACATGGGCATCAGGAGGGGTCTGAAATCCCAGTGCCTTTCACTCAGCTGCTTTGTGGTTATCACTATGCAGTGGTTAAAAACCACAAGGATGATGAGGAAAGTGCCTGTAACCATGGCAATCCTCTGCAGACACATCCTTCCCCCCTGCAGCAGGAACCAGTGGACATGGGGCCACCCCTTGCCCTGTAGCAAACAGAAAGCAAGACCTGTATTTTCCAGGGACACAGTTACAATCTGAAGGATACAGCCACTCCTGATAACTTAGAGGTGGTCACCATCACCTACATTGCCAGGCAAGTGCCAACAGCTCCCAGGAGTGAGGGACAGCCATGCCATAAGAGCACCTGCCTGGTGCAGATGCCAGCAAAAGGCCTTTTGAATCCAGCTCTAAGACAAGCCTCCCCCATCCCCGGGATCATCGCCCTGCTCCGGCACCACAGCATCTGTCCTTCTGTCAGGCACTCGGGGCAGTGTGGGACATCATCCAGAGAAACCAGTGAAAATTACAGCACTTGGCCACTGAGGAACTGGTGGTTTGGCCTTTGATTAGGATAAAGCTGTTTCATTCCTTCCCACCTCAGGACTGCCTTCCTGCACTGCTCTGTTAGTGAGGCCTGCACAGAGTATGTTAGGGATTAATGAGGCAGGTGGTTAAATACAGTTCTGCTTACATTCAATCCCAGGAGGGTGGATGTGGAAATACCCTGCTGCCAACTAAGTAATAAAGTGGCAAAAGGTAGCAAACATGTTAGGGAAGTAGTTCCATTTCATTAGCACCCTCATGCTTTACAGTGCCAGCCCCTGTGCCCACTGCTGGGGCAATTGCAGTGTGATTTTGGTGAACGTGGGCAGCCCTGGACTCGGCTTGGCACAGCTTTCTATTGAACTGTTCCCACTTCTTTGTGCTGATATTCTGTTTAAAAATCTCATTTGTGCCACACATTCACTTCCAGCACCTCGTCTAACCTGTACCCCTGGGGGACAGCACAACAGGTACATTGAGATGCAGAGCAGCAGTATTTTTAGAACAGGCAGATCCCCACAGTATCTCCACACATTTGCAGAAGCTATCCAAAATCCTGTGTAAGTCTAAAAGTAGGGAAGCTGGGAAGAGCAATAGTAAACCACTTCCAATGAGAACACTTCAAATCCATGGCTCCCAAAGGGCTCAGCTGTGGCAGCCAGCACCGTTATCCCCTCCTTACAGATGGGGAAACCAAGGAAATTATTTGCCTTGTGTAACCCAGCAGAGCTGGGAATACAGCAAAATCCCAGACTAGGGAAATCAGCCCTTGGACCACAAGTGAGTCCTCAGGTGTCAGCATCAAAGGCTACAGAACCTGAGCCCTGCTGCCCAGCTGGCCGGGCAGCTGGGGATGTCTTACTGCTGGCAGGTCCGACCTCCAGCTGAGTGCCCAGCCCCGTGCCCTCTGCCAGCAGCTTTGCTCTCCTTCCAAGATGCTGGGATAAAAGCTTCCCACGAGCATCACTGAAGTCGTTGAGAGCAGACAATGCACACCATCCATCTGCTGCACCTCTCTGCTGACCGACAGCTGCAGGAGTGCCCACGAGCTGAGCTCCCTCTGCTCAGGGCAGGGTGCCCAGTAAGACACCTGGATTTGTGCTCTCCAAAACCTCGTGCTTGAATAAAGCTGCCCCTTGTGCTGACCGTGAAAAGGCTGAGTCTTGATTGCACAGTCCCTGAGGTTCAAATTCCCATTTTCTCCCCCACTGCCTGGCACTGGGGCATTTTATCCACTCCCTCCTCCTGCTGCCAGCTATAACACAGGTATAGGGGAGTACTCAGCCACTCAGGAGCAGAGCAACCTGCTTGTAAACTTAATATTACTTGAGGTTTTCTCAGAGTTCATGCCCCAGCTTGCAGTTGGATGGAGTGAGGCAGTCCCAAGTGCTTCTGATGGATATAAAAAGGATATGCAATCAGACGTGCACTTAAGCAAGTATATTACCAAGTTAAATGACTACAGTTTTACTAAGCTAATTAAAAAATGGAACAAAGCAATGATCAGATTAAGGTCATAATTAATAACTCTATAGGTTCAAATTATCCAGTCACCAAATAAACTCTCCATGTAATCAGATGGAGCCGCAGCTGATAACTGGAGGGAATTAGTATCCTGCTCAGAGGTCTTTGGGAGGCAAGAGCTGCCTTTAGAGCAGTGACCTCAGCTCACCGAGGTGACAGGCTAACCTTGCTGCCCAGGAGACCTTTTCCTAAGGCTTGGGTGTCTATCCCAGGCTACTCCCTTAAAGGGAAGCAAGTAGCCTTAGGATGGGTGAGACCCCACTGTCCCCACTGCCCAGGTTACTAGGACAAGTGCCACCACCCACCAGCAGAGGTGGCATGTTATCCTGTCACAGTTCATCTCCAGTTTTTAGAATGGATGAAGCTTTTTAAAGAGCCAATGTTGAGTTTTGCCATATTCACACTCAGGGATTTTAAGATCCTCTTCCTGGGTGCTTTCCAAGTGGTTGAGCTCCAACATCCCTCCACTGGCTGATACCAAGCCCTTGGACCCAGCTGCAGGGGACAGAGAGGGCTGCCTGGCCTCTGCCCTATCCTGCCTCAGCTCCATTAGCTCTTGGAAGTGCCCAGCATGCTGGTCTCCACCCCAGGATTTGGGCTGTTTCCCTCAAGGTAATGTTTTAGAGGGTTGTTTAAATGATCTGTTAATGTGCACAGGGTGGGTTTGTCTTCTTGTTGCTCAGGGCCTGGAACAGCTGTAAAAGAGGAGCCAAGAGAAGAAAGTTTGCCAATTACATGATCCTATTGTTAATTATCTTAATTATGAGTAGGCAGCTAGGTGACATCTCCACTGGAGGCTTGTGCTAAAGCATTCAGGTCCCAAATCCCTGAGGACTCGCCCAGAGCCTTTTGGGGGCTCCCAAGCAATGGGGAACAAGCCCTGAGTGGGGCAGGGAGGAGGTGGGAGATGGGAGTGCTGGGCATGCTGGGGACACTGCTGTGCCAGGGCTCCCCAGAGCTGACCCCAGGGGTGCACCCAGCACCCCACTGGGAGGGTCACCACAGCATCCCAGTGCTCAGGGGTAATGAAGAGCATTTTTGGTGGATTCATGGGGAAATTGGAGAGGTCCCCTCTGGTTCTCCCGTGCCTGCAGCCCCGGGGCAGCTCGCTGGTTCCCTCCCCTCCAGACGGTTTCATAGCCTGAAGCTGCTGTTTACAAGAAGCAAATGTTTTACTGTCAGCTAATCTGCCTTGTTTGCAAAAGCCCTGAAGGCTCATTTTAATTGCAAGTAAATGATTCTTAACGATATAAATCAGAGCCAGGGAGTGTTTGTGATATCTTGCACTGTAACCAGGAGTCAAGAAATGAATTAGTCTCAAATTGAAAAGGGGAAGGTTTCCATCTGAAATTGGGCAAATATGAGACTTCATCAAGGAAAGATAATCACTTGGCGGGATAATAATGAGGCTTCAGCTTATCAGTTTTGCATGGAAAATCCTTAATACGCCTGTAGCATGTTTTGCTGCCGTGAGCGGTGTGAGAGACAGCTCAATAAGAAAGGTAATGGAGAGAGAACAGCCGTGGCAGCTCTGGCTCTTCCCCAGCTCAGAGGCTCAGACCCACCTGGCTTTGGAGAAAGAAGTCAGGGAAACAGAAACAAATCACACAGATGGCAAAGTGTCTGGCTGGGGGACAAGGCTTTGCTTCCGTGGGGCCCCCTTTGCTCTGCCAGCACATCCCATGTCTTATTGCAGGGGCTAGAGGTGCTGATCCCCACCAGGGCACCCAGCTTGTGTTCCACCAGGAGCCTGTCCAAGCTCCCAGCTCCTGGCTGGGATCAGCAGGATCCTTCCTGTTGGTCTCAGTGCCAGCTGGGTTGGCCCAGGACTGTGGATGTACTAAAGCACAGGGACACAAAACAGCTGAGGTCTGGCATGTTTGGAGGGCTGTTCCCTGTCCCATTCCTCTCCTCCAGGGGGTTGCCCAAGCACAGGGAATGGATTCAGACTTGCAGACACTCAGCATCCCCTTCCCTCCCTTTGCCAGTGAGGAGCCTCAGCCAGGGCAATGCGGGGCTGTTTGGGAAGCAGCCAGCACAGCCACAGTCATGGGCTGTTCCCAGAGGGAGTGGGGATGCCCCAAGGGGGACAGTGGTCCCCAGAGCCATCCTGGCCCAGAAGCTGGGCAGGAATAAGGGGCCAGTGGGAACTATGGCCATCTCCTGTCCCTGTACAGCCCCTGCTCCCAAAAAGGGCCTGGGAACTCAGCCCTGATTCCCATACAGTCCTGTTGATTTCTGATGAAATGAGGCAAAAGATAGGGATTTAGTTGGGGACTTGGTTTTCTCAGGAGAAAAATGAAACTAAAAAGAGGAATCTGGAGCATTTGATTTGGTTTAGCATTGAGGAAAACTTCCTTTTCCCAAACTCTGGATGAAAATGGCTCAGTAATTTCCTTCCCAAATTGCTCCCATCGTTTGCATTGATTCCCACTTCCTGAAGCCCAAAGCCTTGCTCACCCCTTGGCATGGCTGCTCTTGGAGCAGCAGATGCTAACTGTGCACTGAGCCAGCCCCCTGCCAGCTCCTCCTGCCCACTGGGGACACAGCCACTCACAGCTCCAGGGGGCCAGCTCCTGGGGCTGCAGGTGGAGGAGAACCAGAGGGAACATTTCCAGTTTCCCCATAAATCCCTCCCAGTATCCCTGAGAGCTGGGATGCTGTGAGGACCCTCCCATAGGGGTGCTGGGTGTATCCCTGGGCTCAGCTCTGGGGACTCTGGCAGAGCAGTGTCCCCAACACCCCCACCTCCCACCTCTCCCCCCCGACTTTGGGGCGCCCTTAGGGTGATGGGATTCTCCCTGCACTGCTTAGGGCTTGTGTCCCATTGCCTGGGAGCCCTGAAATAGCCCAGACGTGTCTCTGTGCATGGCCACAGGGATCTGGGACCCGCTGGGACAGCTGGCAGCAGGGATGGGGGAGCAAGAGGAGGGTAAATGCTGGCACTCACAGTGCCAGGCTCAGGGAGAGGCAGGGCCCCTGTCTGCCCATTGCAGGGGTGTCCTGGTGAGGGACCTGTGGGGACACCAGCCACAGCCCAGCTGTGCCCAGGGAGCACAAACAGGGCTTTGGGGAAGCTCTCAGCAGCACAGGGGCTGTGATGGATGATGGGGAGAGGGCTGAGGGGCTGAGCTGAGTGTCTTGTCCTGGAAACGAGGGGGCCAGACTGAGCACAGTGTCTGTGTTCATCCCCCCCGCATGAAGCCTCAGGATGAGCTGTCTGACCAGGGAATGCTGGTGGGATTAGGGCTCAGTTGGGAGCCGGTTCATCCCCTGCACGACAAGTTCCCCTTGTCCCAGGAGGGTGTCAGCACCAGCATGGGTCCTGAGGACAGGTGAGCTTGTCCTGTCTGGGTCAGCTCCAATGTCACCAGCATCCCCTGGATCCCCATCCCATCCCAGCCACGCAGCAGGGCGGTGGGACTGCCCGGACACCGAGGGCTTGTGCAGCGGGAGATTCATCCCAGCAGAGCTGCTGGACCTGCTGGCCAACGGGCTCGTGTGTCCCGCTGGCTGTGCCCAGATGGCACCCGATGACTCGTGTACAATTAGCAGTGGGCTGTAATTGCTGTCTGTGCCATCTCAGGCCATTGGGAGGATAAAGCCAGGCTGGAGAGCCCGGCGCTGAGCCAGGCTCTGGGGCTGCAGCCACCGGGGCTGTGCCAGCACGTCTGGCTGTGCCCTGACCTCCCTGCTCAGAGCCCTGGACACAAAGGCACCTCCCACGGAGCACCTCCCCAGGCCAGGCCAGGGGTCCTGACCCCCCTGGGTGGGGATGGTGGCCAGGGCAGCCGGCTGGGGATTGGTGCAGCTGCTGCTGAGCGAGGCTGTGGGTTCATTACCAACCTTTTCAAAACCAGTGCTTAAAAATATCCCCCGCTCGCCTGGGTTGGCTCAGCTGCACGGCTGGTCCTCATCTCCCTCTCGGGATATAAATAGCTGGGCTGAATAGCAACGCTGGCCCAGCGCTTTTCATGCTGCTGCACGGGAGGGGATGGTGGCGCGAGCCCCACGGGTGGCCAGGGATGTTGGCTGAGCAGCCTGGCCATGTCCCGCCAAGCCAGGCTGTGGCTTCAGGTGTCTGACAGGAGCTGCTTCCAGCCAAGAGTTCAAAACAAAATGCAATCAAGGGAATAGCCAGGAAAAGAGAGAAGTCCAGTTTGGGGGTGAGGGGGAAGGAGGAGAGCTGTTCCCACTGGCTGAGGTCTGCAAACCCCTCCTGTCCTCCTGGGACATGCCCTGGAGAGAGCGCTGGCAAGAGGAGTCACTTGGTTTTTCTTTCACAAGGTTTCACAGGCTTTTGGGGGAAATGGGTGATTTTGCAATGAATTTAGTGGCAAAGTTCAAAATTTGCCATCTGTAGAAGAGGGATCTCCTTAATTACAGCCCTTTGGTGGCATTGGATGAAGATGCTCCCATTCCATGTGTCCTCCAGCAAACCCTGATATCAGGGCAGGAGGATGTACCCAGGAGGGAAAGAAATAGCTGCTAAAACAAAAAAAAAATTCCTTTTTTTATCTTCTAATAAGAGCCTGATATTTAATAATGAAGGAGAGTAAGATGTTTAGATATGCCTTTATTAAATGAAAAGTGTACGTGTCTTTGCTTAATCCACAGTACAGCTCTCAGACTAAAAACAGGGCAAAAGATCTTAACACCTCTTCTAAACAAGTGGATGCTCTCATTATTCTCTAGTGCAGCTGCAGCTTCTCTGTCCAGGAAGCTTCTCAGCTGCTTCATCACAGTCCCCCCCACACTAATCCCTCTGTCCTACCAGGAATTCACCATTGCTCTCCACATACCTACAAGATGATCCATTAGGCAAGGGGAAGAGGAGAGAAAGCCCACGTGAAGTGGCACTGCACCATGTCCTTGGAAGCAAATCAGTCACAGTGTCACCACAAGATAACTCTGGGTGCTCAGTGGGCTGAGCCAAGCAGGAGGAAAAATCCATGCCCAAAGGCAAGGTGAAGAGTTTCTTTGTGGTAAGTGATGTTTTTGAATTGGTGATGTAGTCTCTTCTGGGAAAGGGTTGGCAAAATCTGCTGCAGAGTCAGAAACCCCTCATTTCTCCATCCCTGCCTGTCCAGGCAGGGCTTGGCTGCAGAGCCCCCAGCGATGGCTTTGATGGCACAGGCAGGGGCTGCACTGGAGAGTGACTCTGCAGCTGGCAGTCCCTGTCACCCTGTGTCACTCCAGGTCAGCGGCTCTGGCTGTGCCACCTCTCAGAGTGGTTGGGAACAGCCTCCATGGGGCTGCTGATCTCTGCAACCCTCAGGGTTCCCCTGCTGCAGGGGGTCTGGATGGGCACTCTGGCTCTGTCTCATATTCATTTCCACCAGCAGCAGAAATTTTCTCTGTGTCCTCCTTCATTTAATCCAGAGGAGAGGGGCATTTAATCCCTGCATTTCCTCCACTCAAATGATCTCTCCTTCCAGCACCTCTGCTAGAGAAAAGGGGGTGCTCTGAGCCAGGCACCTCCTTCCATGGCCAAGGATATGTCATGCACACTTGCAACCACCCCTGTCATGTTTGGCCGTGCTACCTACACCCCTGAAAAAGTACTTTTCCATGAAAAATGGTCGTCTCATAACCAGAAAAATAAGGCAAAGCTCAATGTTGGGAATTCTTCCTGGAGAGGACAAAATCAGTGCCCACACTGGAAAAGGCTGCACCAAGGTACAACATCGGGAAGGGCCACGAGCCCCTTCAAGGGCAGAGATGGCCTTTGCCTCTGTCCTCAAGCTGAAAAGAGCTGTGGCTTATTGTGATTTCATGAGTCATCCCCAGCATGAGTCACTGCTGCTCCATGGGCTATCATTTCATTGGGAATGGGTTCTTGCTGATTCCTCTGCGGCAGACAGGGCAGGGGGGAGCCAGGGCAGGGTGGGAGGAACACCAGGGCCAGGCTCTGTGGCCACCCCTCAGGAGAAGACACCTCTCTTCCTAGCTAGGGCATCAGGCCAAGATCAACCCTGCCACTGAATCTCCAGCTGCTCTCAGGGAACTTGAAATGCTGGTGACACTCACATCACATCGTAAGCAGATTATTTCTGTTCCGTGCTGGGCTCTTTGCCTGCAAACAATCGGTTACTAATCGCATCTTTTTCACCAGTTAACTTGGGGGTTTATCAGTCTGAGCCCTCACCCTTATCAGATCCCAGCCTTGCTGGGCTGATGAGCATCTCTTACACTTTCCAGACTCCCTGGAAGATCTCTGCCACTTATTTGACATGTGCTGAAATGATGCCAGGTGAAACTGCCTCTTCTGGAAATCCCCGCAGCGCTGAGATGCTCCCAGCTCAGAGCACAAATGGGAGCAAGGAAACCTCATTCCCACCGTGCCACAGCCCCAGAGTGTCCATCCTGGGCAAAACCTGCATCCTGGGGGATGCAAGGCCCTTGCAGAGATCAGGGAGTGCTAAAGCTATTGCAGGGGGCAGTGAGAGAGGAGAAAGCTGCTCTGTACAATGTGCCCATGTGCACACACATGCACGTGCATGTGCAAACCTGTGTGCACTCATACACCCATGCACCCCCTAGACACACACTGAGTGTGTTGCACTCAGAGCTGCAGTTCTCACTCATGATGTGCCCCGGGTGATGCTCTCAGTGTCCTGAGTGACCGCACAACGCCCCAGCCGATGACTCCTGGCCACTGGGTCCTCAGCAGGGTGAGGGTTCACGGGTGTTTCATGGCCCTTTTTCATGGGTGAGCGGAGCAGGAGTCACCCAGGAGGAGGAGCCGCAAACCTCCTCCATCCTGGAGTCATGGCCAGGCCACTGTCCCCGCATTACCCCGGGGAGAACGCTGTTGACTCGAGTCCTGGCAGCGCCAGCCGGGAGCTGAGATTTATTCTGCTGGCTCAGCAAGACACCGCCGGCTCCCGGGGCCGCATCTTCCCTCCCTGGCTTCTGGCAAGGCTCCGGCACTGGCTGTGCTGAGGGGTGAAAATGAGCGCGGGGTCCGGCGTGCAGGTACAGCCACAGCCGGAGCTCCGCTTTGCACACCCGGCTTTGCGCAGGGAAGTGCCGCATCCTCCCTCGGGCGGCTCCAAGGGCCGCTCTCCCCGCAGCTCCTGCCTCGATGCCTCACTTACCAAAGAGATGGAAACACCTCAGGACATACTCAGGGAGCTGGGAAAATAGATGGGCTTTTGAAAAGCACCTCAGAGACTACTGCTGAGTGCCCGGGGGGAATCAACACTCTCAGCTCCACTGGAGTGATGCTCCCTGCCCTGCATCCCCCACTCACGGCTGGTCTCTGCAGGATTCAGGCAGAGCAGCGTTCAGGAAAGGCTGGATCCCACCCCAGCTGGACATTTCTCAGCTTGGCTGTGTTTGTCCCTGTGACCTGGAAATACTTTTAGGTAGGAGAGTGCATGGCTTCAGTGGTGTCTTTGGGGGCATCCTCACCACCAAGGCCAGGACTGGATACACTCAAGGGTGTTTCCTTGGCTGCCAGTGCCAGTCACAACATGGAAGGCAAGGGTTAACCAAACCCCTGCTTGATTTATTATCTTAATTCAAAATAAGGTTTTTTCACAGAAAGCAGTTGGGTGTGTGGAGCGAAACTCATCACTCCAGGGATGCTCAGCGCTTCTGAAGCCAATTTCAGGAGTAAATACATATTTTTAATGTATTTCTTTTTATGAAGCAGAAAAGTGACATGGCTGGATGGTGGAGAACTTACCTGAGTTAATGGCCCAGCTGGAGCTCTGCCAACCAGCCTGTTTAAGGAAATGGATAGTGTAGGGTTTAACTCAGGCTTTAAATGTTTTTAAATACAACTGTGCCATTTACCTGCTCTCCCAGTCCCTGCTACAGTGAAGGAGACGAGTTCTGCTGCACTGGCCCATGAAAGGGTGAGAGAAGATGCTGAAGTGGACCTGGCCATGGCAGAGGGCTCGTCCCTCTGAGCTGTGTGTGATGTGCAGCAGCAGAGAAGCCACCAGCTCCTGGTCCATGGTTGGCCCTATGGGAAATGATTGTCTCTGCTAGGCAGAGACCAACAAGCTTGTCACCCTCCATGGGGGTCACTTCTGGCACAGGCTGCTTAGAGTGGGACTTTGGGCTCTACAAGAGGTTTTGAGACTCCTCTGTGGCTTCCCACCAGCTCTGTGTCTCCACCCAGGGGAGGAGCAGCACTGCCAATGATAATCAGCCTATTCATTGGAGAACTGCCACATTCAGGCCAGACCAGGGATTGTGTGATATTCTGCCAGGTCTGACACACACTGGGAGGTTGTTCATAAGCCAGAGTGGCTCCTGTTGGCCCTCAGCTGGAGAAGAGCCTCTCACCAGCCTGGATCCCAGATCCCAGTCTCCAGGATGCCATTCCCTCTCCTCTTAACTTGCCCAGACCTCTCACCTCCTGCAGTGTCTCTCTCTGAGCAACTCACAGCAGTTCCTTTCTTGAGCACTTTGGTAGAGTACACCAGGTCTGCAGCAGAAAAGCTCTGTCCCCATGCTGGCCTTGTGCCTGGGCAGTGATGGGGGACTTAGGCACTGGGCTTGGCCAGCAACACGTTGGCCAGCTGGGATGTGCTTTTCCAGAGCCTGTTGGGCATTATATTGGAGAAATTCTCTCTCCAAACATCATGGAAAAGGTGAACGTTTCAGAACCATGCTTACAGCTATTAACATGGGATCAAAATCCAGAGGGGCTCTGAATTTAGACCTTTATGAAGGAGAGCAAGGTTTAGTTTGACGGTGAGAGCCTCTCTCCATGGTGCCCAGAGGATTCCTGGATTCCTGGGCTGGTTGCACGTGGTGGGAACAGCCATCCATCCCACCCACAGAGGAGAGCTCTGTACGGGCACCATACAGAGGTTTGGCCATCCTGTGAGGCGGCTTTTGGTGACACCACAATGAACCTTGAGCTGCAGCTGCAGCGCTGATCTGATCACAGAGATGGGTGATGAAGGTGCTGGCTTAGAGAAAGCAGCTCTTCAGCTAAATTCCCCTGCGAGGCTGTGTCCAAACAGCTTCACAACCTTTTCAGCCCCGTGACAGGCTTGAAAATAAAATGCCAGTAATGGATTTGAGAGAGCGTGCCTTTGTCAGGCAGGAGGATAAAGCAGCAGTGTGCTGTGAGCAGCTCCTGACTCATGGTCTGATGTGGCTTCCAATTAGCTCCGGTGCAGGATCGGCTTCTCCTGCTGTGCTGGGAATGAAAGAGCCGAGATGAAAGGCACCAGCCCCATGCCAGGTGGGCTGGGGGCATGGTGGGGCTCCCCAGGACCCTCAGGGGAGCCCTGGCTGGTGAGTGGGTGCCTCAGTGCCCCTTGGGGTGAGCTGTGCGTGCTCCCCACTCACTGGCTAAGTGGAGCACCCATGGATGGCCAACACCAGCGGTGTCGAGGGATCAGGGTGGGATCAGCATCTTTGCTGCATGTCAGTGCCAGTTCCTCCTGGCTTCCTTCTTCTGTGGTGTCCATGTTTGAGAAAAGGGCAGGGACAGAGTCTGGCTGCAGCAGGGAAGAAGGAAGGGTGAGGAAGAGGAGTGAGGAGCAGCCTCCCAAGGCATGCTGTGCCTTTCATGCATGGACTAGTTGGATGCACCAGGACCTGGAGAACTGCTTCAGTGTTGGTGCAAGGAGGGCCAGCAGTGGTGTGCCAGACCTCCCCGTAAATGATAAGAAGGACCAAGACAGACTAGCTCAGAAACTTGCTCAAAAATAGAATATTTTATATATATTTCTAGATGAAAGGAACTTTATAACATAGGTTCACAAACTGGTTTAAGTTGAAAAGGACCCTAAAGCTCATCTTGTTCCAATCCTCTGCCATGGGCAGGGACACCTTCCACTAGACCACGTTGCTCCAAGTAACATCTAACCTGGCCTTGGACACTTCCAGGGAATCCAGGGCAGCCACAGCTTCTCTGGGCAACCTGTGCCAGGGCCTCACCTCCTAGAGACAGATATATATTTCTATACAATTTATATATTTCCATATAAATTTTTAATGATAGAAATATATATATTTATATATAAAAAGAAAGATCATTTTTTAAATAATTTATATAGAGAGGGAAATCATATTGTTTACCACAATGTGACTTCAAGCCCTTGCCACCCTTCCAGCAGCATCTGCAGCTCCTGGGACACACATGCTGTGCCTGGTCCTGCTGCCCACCCTGTGCTTCCCACGTGCCCAGAGCCATTTTCAGGTTCCTTGGCATGCCCTTGGGATCAAGGGTTCTGGGGGGTTGACATCCAGCCCATTCTCATCACACCCATCCTTCCTACATCCTAACCCTGGCATCCCTACCCCAGTGGGCATGAGGTCCTTCTCGGAACAGGGATGTGATGGGATGCCTCACCTGCACTTGCTGACCACAAGGAGACACTGGCCATGGGCACCCCATGTGTGGCTACAGGGACAGCAGTGATGCCAAAGGCCTTTTGCCAGCCCAGAACAGGGATGCTGGCTGTCCCACGGGGCACTCTGGGGCTCTGGGCACCACAGAGCAGTGATGCTGCTCTCACAGGCCTGCACTGGCACAGTGTTTGGGCACAGCACCCCTTCCCCTGCTGGACTCCAGCCTTGCAGGAACTGAATGTTTCTGTGCAGCCTGTTGAGGTCCACAAACATCTGCAGAGCTGGAGGTGAAAGAGCTTGGAGAAAACCCTGAACGTGGGAATGTGCCCGAACAGAGCCGAGCAGCACAGCAGGAGCCATCTGAGCAGCCAGAGCCCTGAGCCAAGGGAGCCTGGGGGATGCTCCTGTGCTCCCATCCATGGCACACATGGGGACTTTAACGAGAAATCGCTTGTTAATGCGTGCAGTGCTTTGTGATTACTGAGTACAGCGTGGCACACTCTGCTGACACGTTACAGGGCTTACAAAGAAATACAAGAGACAACTCTTCAGGCATGAAGAGGGCTGCTCTTCTGTTGGGGGGGTTGTCTTGTGGGCTCCCAGGCTGTGGCAGGCATGGGCTTTGTGCCTCTTGTGTGTGAATTAAATATCAGCTGAAATTGCTGCCTTGGGGTGGGGGTGCCACGTTATTGCCTGGTGGGGCTTGTTTGCTCTTTTCCCCCTTCACTCCAGGAAACCCCTTTGCTAGAGCTGCACCTCCCTTCTCCTCCCAGTTCTGCACAAAGCTGGCTGCTCTGGCACAGTGATGGGGACACAATCCACCATCCCAACCCTCCCTGAACAGCCCACGGTGCCACCAAACTCCACCTCCAGCTGTGATGGCTTGGTGCAGGCAGGAATACATGCAATGACCCTGTCAAAATGCAGAGTTCATAAATTATTACAGGCAACTCTGAACCCTTCAGGACAGTTACCTGAACAACCTCCAGGTAGCTGTGAGTGAGACAAGCCTGGTTGGATGTACAGGCGTGGCAGGAAGGTCCCAATGGTTTCATCTGTGCTGATCCCATAGCCCCACTGCCTCCTGCAGAGCAGGGGTGATGCACAACAGCCCTGTCCCAAAGCAGGTGGTCTGTCCAGGAGGGACTTCCCAGCACAAACTGTGCACAAAGGTGGCAAATAGATGGGGGGAATGGGAGTTTCACCCCAGGCATGGGGGATGTGCCCAGGTTGGAAGCCTCTTCCTGCATCCCCGTCAGGCTGCATTGCTTTTTCCACAGCTGCCCCCTTAGTTAACTTTGTGCTGTGGGTAATAACTGGGGTGATTGTTTCTGTGCTGCCCTCTTCCTCCTGGATATCATCACCTGCTGCAGCTCACTCTGGGGCTACAACTTTGAGAGGCTGTGACCCGTGTCCCCTTGTGTCTGCCCTGTGATGGGCACTGCTGCTGTGGGCCAGCAATGTCAATCCCCTCTGGGCTGGACAGGACAGTCCAGACACAGTTAATCCAACCTGAAGTCTCCTGGGGTATTTAATCCAGCCTAAATCTCCTGTGCTGCAGTGGGACAGGTCCTGCCTCTTCTCTCAGGGCCTTCACAGGGGTTTAGCAGAAGAGGGTTGGACTAAAAAAGACAAGAAGGTGCTTGCAAAGGGGAAACCCGTACAAAGGACAGGCAGATGTGATGTAAGGACTGTGGAATGTTTTCCCTGGGTCTCCTCCTTCCTGGGCTCTGTGGGGCCATCACAGCCATGGTTGAGCACTCACTTCCCTCTCAGCATGGCTTTGGCAAAGGTTCCATCCCCGGGGATGTTGGGATCTGCTTTCTGAGCTGCCCAAGGGGGCTGGCACATCCTGCAGTGGGTCATGCCAGGGACCCCACCTGGGCTGGCAGCAGCATGAGGGCAGGGAGGAGTGGGGTGCCCTGTCCCAACCCGTGCAACCTCATCTGTGGGATCTGGGCCCAGGGGCTGGTGGAAGAGAGGGTGGGTTTGAGACTCAGGGATGAACAGGGCTGCCTACAAGACAGAAGAGACTCCATCCATCACACCCACCCTGCAGCTTACTCACCCAATCCTTCCCCTGCACTGCCAGGCACTCCCACTCACTCACCCCTGGGTGGTGTGTTGGTGATTTGCCACAGGCTCTTTGGAAGGAGAGCTGAGAAGCCAAGCAACCCAGCACTTCCCGATGGAGGCGGCTCCCATTCCCAGGGAAATGACCTTGGCAAGCACCCAGACCTGTGCCAAGGGAAGAGGTTTGCTAAAGACATGGCAAAAGCTGGGTAGGGACAGTGTGACACCCTCAGTCATGCTAAGTCCCCCCCAGCCAGGGCCACCTCCTCTAGATGGTGACGACCCCAAACCCAACCCTTCAGTGCACTCACAGGAGCTGAGCCAGCCCCGGCAAAATCACTGCCTAAACCAGCAGAGAGGCAGATGCTTCACTCCAGAAGGCCAGGCCAGAGCCAAGGCCATAACTCCAGTGTCCAAAGGGACCTCAGCCAGCCGGTCCTGCCTCTGGCTCCATCCCAGGAGCAGCAGGGCTGATGGAAGCCCCTTGGGCTACACTGACCAAAGCCTGTGCCACTCTCTGATGGGCACTGGACCAGACTTCACCCAGCCAAAACACACAAGCAATGCTGCTCAAACACATCTAGGATGGGATGATGCTGGGTCCCTGCTGGAGATCGTGTTTGAGGGGGTTGTTTAAGAGGAAAACCTGTGTTTTACTGGTGAAGGCAGAAAGACCAATTTTTGTCTCTTCTCAATAAATCTAAGTTCCACTTGCTCCCAAGCTGACCCAGTAATTGTAATTCTAAATTAAATGTAAATGTATTGGCTGCTGGTAAAGGTCATTCCACAGAAAATGGCTATGTTTGCCTCTTCTTCAGATGCATGAATACTAAACACGTATAATTCACAGGATCATTAGCAGATAAAGACGTTTCCCACCTCTGCTCCCTAATCCTCCCACAAACCCATTTTATAAGTCAGTAGGCAAAAGGAAAACTGTTCAGTCTTATTAAATGCTTATAGATCGGGCTGTCTGCTATGAAAAAATGCAAGTGCTCAGCATCTATCAGGATTCAGTCCTCTGGAAATGAAATCCATGTCTTGGAGGAGGCAGAATGACCACAGGACGTCCTTTAGGACTCTGTGCAATTGGGTCTCTGCTCTGCCAGATCTTCACCCTGGCTTGAAAAGGATGGGCTTGTGTCTATGAAACCTCCTCCAAGCCTTCTCTCGGGGGAATTAAGAAATGCAGGTCTAATGAGAACTTGAGTGGAAAGCACTGATTATCTCTGGAGCTCCTTGGGCCACATTGTGCCTGCTCAGGAAGGTCCTAAAACTCGGGAATAACAACCAGGTGCTGGTGGATCAGAGCTTCAAAGATGATGAGAACCTTTCCACCATCAAGTGCTGAAGAAGGAAAACCCACAGCATACAGCAGAAATTATCCCTTGGCAATGGGAGGAGATGGCCAGGTGGTTTCCTCACACCAGACTACAGCAGTAACTCACAGCATCTTCAAAATACTGAGCATCTTGTTGTCTGAGAATGTCACAGTTTCCTCAGTTGTGATCAGGAGCTGAAATTACTCAATACTTTGGATTTTTTCTCCTCTTTGTTGACTGATTACAAACAATCTGCCACAATCTGCTGGAGCTGCCACACTCTGGAGGCAGAATGAACAGTGGATGCTCATGGCACAGCTTTGTTCTCAAGGACCTGCTGATGGTTTCTGAGTCAGGTGGAGATCTTGCAGCAACCCCCCCATCTGCAGGGTATTTCCCCAGGACAGCCCTTCCTGGGAGTCTGAGTGGCTGCCAGATCCATTGCCTGAATGACACAGGGACCAGGAGGGTCTGTGTCCCTCCCAGGCAGCTGAGCCAGCTCTGTGCTCTCAGGGCATCAGTGCCACCCGCGATTCACCCCTTGCAGTTTTGGGGTTGTCCTCCATCCCCACTGGATGTTCAATCCCAAAACACACCATCCTGGGAAAGCAGGTGAATCTTGTCAGCTCAGCACAGTGAATACGGCCCCAAATCACCACACATTTGGCTGCAGATGGACACAGAAGCTGCTATTTGCCTTTCCTGCCTGTCTGAGACTTTCAGAGGTTCTCTGTTGTCAAGTTTCACCCACGGCCACGGACCCCACATCACCAGCTCCAGAGCCCATGACAGTGCTGCCTGAGGTGGGGACAGGAGGGTGACCCGTGCAGGGAACATCTCCAAAGCTGTCTGTCAGCAGGCAGTGCTGGGCATGCTTTCAGAGCCCAGCTCCAGCACACCCCAACCCCAGCCCAGGCTGCCCTTGGACCTGCTCCCCAGCCCATCCCTTAGCACTGTGCTCAGAGAAAGCCTGCTCCAGTGAGGGGCACAGCTCTTCCTGCCCCAGGCACACAAGAGGTGCTGGGACCAGGAGCTGTGGCAGCAGTAGCTCCACTCAAAGCCCCTCCACTGCCCAGGACCAAAGCCACATGCCATTCCACAGGCAGTGCACAGGGGTGTGGATGGTCTCCACTCAGACCAGGGAAGGTATGCCAGGCTGGTTACTTGTTACTGGGCTCAATTGCCCTGACCTGGGCCCCCCAAACTCTAGATAAGCTCCAGCTTTTCCCTCCCAGCTGAGCCAGTTCCCAAGGAGTAGTAAGGGCTGAGATGCTCTGCAGGGATGTCCCAAGCAGTGTCCCCATCACCACAGGAGTTATCTCATGGGGCTGAGCAGTCGTGATGGCAACAGGTTTATCAATAGCCTCAAGAGCAGTGGAATAATACTGGGCAAGGCTACAGCATCAGTGTGAAACCATGCATGGCACGGGGCTGGAGACAAGCCCACCCACAGCACGTGTCCACAATGCCCAGGAGAGCTGTCAGTAACCCAGGAGAGCAGAGGAAAGGACACAGGGCTGGAATCATCTGCGGATGATCTCAGCCATGGGATGGACCTGTGGGACATCCCCCAGGTCAGGATGGGTGTTTGGGGGGCAGGGGGTGCCCACAGGGTGCAGCAGGGCTTGGTGCCCGAGAGGCTCTCACTGAGTCATTGCTGCTCACCCAGGCGTGGCTCTCCCTGTCCCAGGGTGGTGGAGACCTTTCCTCTGGGTGTTAAGGGAAGGCCAAGCCTTGCTGTGCCCTAGGGTGATGGAGCTCCTCCCGGGTGCTGCTCAGAGGTGCTGAGGTGCCTGCTGGGACGTGTGAGCTGGCGAGGGAGGGTTCCTTCGTGCAGTCACGGAGCAGGTGGTACAGCCCCTGTCTCACACAGGCTGTTCTCCCTGACCTGGAAGCACCTCCCAAAACCCTCAGGAAGCCTGGCAGGACCCGGGCACAGCTCCCAGGGGTTGGGCTGCTCCACCCCTGCCGTCCTTCAGCTGGCTGAGAGGTGTGCAGCACCGAGGGAGCTGGCAAGCCCTTCCTGGAAGGTACTCATTCGTGCACTGACATGTTTATTTGCATACAGACATTTTAGGCTTTTTTGTTGTTGGCTGACTTATTGTACGAGTTCTCAAAGCTGTGATATTGAATTATAAATTGAGACAGTGTATCCATAAAAGATTGCTCTTTGACTATAGGCAGCACTATCGAATTTGACAGTCACAATAAATGCATGCTTTAAAGCCAAGCTAAATATGCTCTGCAATCCAAGATGTGCAAATCAAACAAGTAGAAAAATAACCGTAATATTTTTTTCCACAAACAAATCCCAAACCTTGGGTGATGATTTTGTTTAGCTTTATGTCTTGGCTCCTTGGCAAAATACTCAGGCAGAAGATAATGAAATGACCTACTTTTGCTGTCTTTGTTCATGACAACACATAAATTAAGAATTATGCCCTTTCAAATTAAACTTATCGTTTTTGCAAAAATTAGAGAGTAATTTCTGCTTCTGGTTGGGGGTGAGGGAGGGGTAGGTGGGGGCTGGTCCAGCTTCTGGGGAGGTCCCCCTGTGCTGTGTCCGCTCCCAGGAGTGGGGGGCTGAGTGTCCGAGTGGTCCCGGGCTGGTTCCCACCGCCAGCCAGGTCCCCTGCCCTCGGCAGCTGCTCTGACTCATTTGGCTTCTTCACCTTCTGGAGGTCTCGGGGGCTAAGCACTGCCATTTAGCTGATTATTTAACGAATGCTCGGGGTTTAACCTCAATGCAAACTTGAAAGCTGCCATAAACGTGTGTCGTTGGGAGCGAGTGCCCAGGGAGACCCTCCTTCTCCATGGGAATTATTTTGCCTCCAACCGCATCCGATGTGCAGGCTGTTGTAATGCTTTCTGACTGGCTGACAGCAAAATAATGTTTGCTTTAATTGAATTTCAGATTGGGAGCGTGGGCTGCAGCCTGCGGTGCTGGGGGGCTGTGGTTCCTACTGGGAGGTGGGGGGTGCCCAGCCTGGGGGGGTCCAGGCTGCCAGCCAGGCTGGGGGTGATATTGAGGGGAACATAATTATTTGTTCAAGTGAATGGTGTGTGTCCGGCTACTGTTGCCTCCGAGCCGGAAGGCCGGGTCTGAGCGAGGTCGTTCAATAATGCTGTGTGATTTCCCGAGGCTGCCAGAGGCAGGAGGAGGCTGGAGCGTGGCTGGGGAGCGGTGCTGGCTGGGCAAGGTGGGCTGCTGGGCCTGGGAGAACTTCTGTCCTCCCCAAACACCTCAGATGAATTTAATAGTCTGCAAAATCCGTTAGGAAACCAAACCATGTATTTCCAAAAAGAATTATAAATTGAGACATAAATATAGGACTTGGAGCTTCCCATTCCTGGGGCCAGCAGGCACGTTATAAATCCCTGTGTTCCAGCTGCAGGAGTGGGGGTGGGAGTGATGGCAGGGTCCCTGGGGACCCCCCTGCCCGTCCCAGCCATGGTCCCTGCCAGGGCTGCAGAGCCACAAGCCCATCCAGGCTCCCTTCCCAAAGGCCCCCATCGGGATACAGAGGTCACTGGGTTGGTCTCCATCCCTGGCAGGGGTGCCAGGGCAGGATGTAGGGGAGGTACAGCAATGCACTGCTGTGAGATGAGTGGGGGCACCTTAAATACATCCCCAGCCCCCTGTAGCCCCCCCAGTGATTGCTCTCTCATAGAAGCCCCCTCCCAGCTTGCAAGTGCTGGGCACTCCTGCAAGCCCTGGATCTGGCCCTGAAGAGGTTTGTGACTCAGCTTCTGGGCCACTGCTGTGGTAGGAGCCTGAGAGGTGCTTAAATAGCCTCTCCTTGTGCTCTCAGTGATCTGCTTGCTGCAGGTGATTTCTTGGAGCTCCCACACTCTGGCAGAAGGATTTGAGGATCAGAGGATGCCCAAGCCCTCTGTGTACTGGGGCGAGTGGTGCTGGGGAGCAGAAAAAGACCCATCACAGATCCCAAAACACAGAGTATCCCGTGGTGATTCCATCTGTGCCCATTGCAGGGGCTGAGGGGTTGGGGGGCTGTGCCCGGCTCAGCCTGGTTCAGGTCCTGGTGCCATTTGGGCAGGTTCAGGGTTCATTGTGCTGGAGAGGGAGAGTGGGGCAGAGCCTGGGATGCTGCACCCTGCAGCAGAGACCCCACCCGTGGGGTGGGTGATCAGGGCTGGCAGCAGAGACCCCACACTGGTGGCACCTCCCCTGTCCCCTCTCCAGCACTTTGCATGGTGCCCTTCGTGGTGCGGGTTTCCCAGGCTGGGCTGAGCCCCGGCCCTGGAGTGGTGTCTCTGCTCCCCCTCCAGGCTGGCTCCTCTCTCCTGCTGCTGAGCAGGGCCTGGCAGGAGCACTTATCCTTCTTCCTTCCAGCCTGTTGTTTCCAGGTTCAGTGAGTAATTCCCTATGAGGTATAATTTCTAAAATTGAATCTTTAGGATTACAAACAAGAGGCTTGAATTAATATTCCTGCAGTGTGTGGTGTGCTGACTCCCTCTGGGATGTCTCACCTGACAGCTGTGCCTCCCCTGTAAGCCTCGCCCTCCTGCCACTGGGACCAGTCAGAGCAGGATGGGACCCTCTTGGTGCAGACCTAGACCCAGCTGACAGTGGATGTGTGTGGGTCACAGCTGCTCTCCACACTGATCTCAGCTTTGAAAATGTCTTATTTAGGTCAGATGGTTTTTTTTTCTAGGTAGATCTTCTGCCAGTCTTTGTTTAATCTGAGCTGTCTAATTGGGGGCCCCAAATTCCACTGGAACATGCTGTTAGTCTCACTGAAGAGCTCTGGCCCCATGGGTTGATCTTTTCTTTTCCCTTTTTGCAGCAGATTGATTTTCCTGCCAATGTGATCCCTCCCCACTGGAGTTCCCATCACTGCAAAGTTCAGGCTCCTCTTTGTTCTAATTATCGCTGTCTCCACACAAAGTGAAAGAGGCAAATGCTCTGCTCTATTTTAGGTGTAATGGAGATGATAGTCCTGCACAACTGGGAAGGCTGCAGGAAGCTCTTGCTCAAAGGATCCTCTTTCCTTGACCAGATGCAAAGGAGCAGCCAGTCTTTGCTGGGAGCAGCCCAGGGAAGGCCACATCTACCTGGCCAGGCTGTCCTCAGCAGGCAACAGCACTGCTGTCCCCTGGCCAAGGCAGGATCTTTGTCTCCTTTGTGGAGAAACTGGAATTTTTATCATCCCTGCAAGTGCACTGGGGATGCTCCTTGTCCACCCATGCTAGAGGAGCAGATGCCCCATCCCTGGCAGCATTCCAGGCCAGGCTGGATGAGGCTCTGTTCAGCCTGGTTTAGTGAGAGATGACCCTGCCCATGGACTGCATGGTCTTTAAAGATCCCTTGTAATCCAAACCATCCTGTGATAGGGAAAGGAGCTCTCCCATGGGCTGCTACAGGGTTGCTCTTCTCCCAGGATGGAGAGCAGTGCTCCAGTAAGGAGGCCTTTTGCTGCCCTTAGTTATTTCTAATTTGCCCTAGAGAAGTCCCTAGAGAATTCGGGTTGTTTTTACTCTTTCCAGACTGCCATCAATTATGTTTCCCATAATAACACCATGTAGCAGGAGCAACGCAAGCCCAGGTGCCCTGGCTCTAGGGGAGGCCCTGCCCTGCCATCCTGGGAGCTGGCTGTGCCCAAGCAGCACATGTGCAGCTCTCCTTCCCCCTGCACCCACCCTTAGCTCTGCCCACCTAAATCCCACCTGCCCCATTGCCCCATAAGTGCAGTGCCTGGGGGGCAAATGGTGCTGGCAGCCCTGAGTGGGTCTGGTGAGGGGTGAGCTGTGGCACCAACACTGCGGGCACGTCCTCAATTCCGGAAGGATGGGATGGGATGAGATGCTGCTCCGGGGAAGGAAAAATAGCAGGGAATGTCGACGCATCAGCTATTGATCCTGTTGTGATGTAGGGAGCCAGAAATAGAGCCTGAGAACACCGGGGTGACTCATGTACCTGTGATCCGGTGTGTGCTGAGGGGGCCGGGCTGGTGCTGGGAGCAGAAGCTGTGCAGGTGTAGGAGATGTGGGGCTGGGAGACTCGTGAGTCAGAGGCTGGCTCAGCGCAGGGTGGTGGGGATGGAGGCTGGGAATCAGGAGTGCCAGGTGCTGCAAATCCCCTGAATACCAGAGCACGCCGTGGGCAGGCTGTGTACCCCCAGGAAGCCTCTGCAGGGGCTCATCCAGACCCTGAACCTGCTTGGTGTGATGCCATCCCCATCATACATGCTATTCTAGTCCGTGCTGGGCAAGCTGCACATGGAACACAGGATAAAATCTAACCTGTCTAATTACTTGGGATTTTCTCTTTCTGAATGGCCTGAGCAGAGGGTGTGCAGTTCGGAGGGAAGGGCAGCCAAAGGGGGGGCAAGTCACAGCCGAGTTCAGCTGGAGCCAGGAGCAGATGAAGTTACTGAGCCCCCTGAGCTCAGTGGCATTTTTCAAGTGAAATGCTCTTTTACTGCTAAGATTAACTGTTGATGAAAAGGCTATTTTTTGAGAAGGTTCTTCCTGACAAAATATTTGAAAGCGTTTTAAAATAGTTTGCGTGGAAACATGGAAAAGCTTAGGCTGGAAGGAGCTGTGGGGATCATCTGTTCTGCCCCCCCTGCCAAAACCAACCCAACCTGAGCTACATCCAGCTTTGATTTTATACCTTATTTTTACATTTTTCAGAGCAAATCTGAATTTTTCATCTTGATGCAACCTTCAAAATCTCTGTCAAAACAGTTTAACTGAAACTTCTACTAAAAGTAGCTGAAAAGGTTGGCATGGAAAGAAATGTTTCAAAATGAAATGTTTAGTGACCTCGTCTGGATTCCTTTCGGTGATTTTTAATTTATTTTTCTGTGTGGCTTAGAGTGGGAATATTTTCCAAGATCTTCAGGTCTGGAGGTGGGAATGGGCTGTGGCTGAACCAGCTTTATCCTGCCTCCCACCTGGGATACTTGGGCTGTGCTGAACCCTTTTGGGAGTTGTGGGGAAGTGCCTGCTTGGGGGACAGTGGCACAAGTGGCTACGAGTCCTGCAGGGTGATGATATCAAGCACTGCCACAGGCTCAGCTCAGCCTGTCTGCACGTTGATGGGCCCAGCAGATGAGGAGGTGTCCCACTGGGATTTGGGCTGGCCTTGCCTTGCCCCAGTGCCCCTGCAGTGCCTCACTGGTCCTGTGCACTGCCACTGGCCCCTCTTCAGCCTTTCACCCTGGCTGCTAATCTGTCCTTTGATTAAAAATGAATGAAGGAGTTTAAACCTTCTCACTGTGTAGGGTGAGAATGGGACTTCTAAAGGCAAAAAGACCCGTATGTGCATAGAAAGGATCTGTGTTTTATTACTCTTATCTTGTTTTTTTTCCCTGTTACTAATCTCATTATGCTTAAGGGTATAAATTTAGGTTGGCACAAATCTGTATTGCTAAAATATTTTACCTTGAGTTCTTAGAAGCTCTCTCCATCTGTGAGGATAATACTAAGTATTAATTAACCAACTAATCCTATGCAGTGCTTGGAAAACATAAAACATAACAAAGAAGCAAGTCCAAAGTGCAATTCCATTCAAAGCAAATCTGTCCTTTTGCCAGAGGAGGTTTGGGGGTTTCTTTTTTCTTTGAGAACAGCGCTCGGCTTGCTTCAAGTATCTGCTCGAAGCTGCAAATCACTTTTTAAATCAGAAAGAGTAAAGCAAAGGGAGACCAAAGTGTGGCCAGGATGTATGAGCACGTTGGGTTGCCCAAGGGAGGCCAGCAGATATTTCTTTCTCCTTCCCATGGCAGGACAAGTTGCAGGCGAAGGGATGGAGAAGTGCTGGTACCTGTGTGCCCTAGGCTGGGCACTGATTTTGGCCCCCGACATGGGTGACTGTTCCTGACTCCTTATTTTGGCATGTTGCAATCAAAAATCTCATATTTAGCAACAAACTTGCTCCCCTGTCATCTGAGGGAGTGTCTTTTCAGCACAGTAAAGCCCCTCTGAGGAGGGCTGGGTCCTGGCTGTGTTGGGATCCGGGTGGTGCAGGAGGAGGGTCTGGAGGGAGGGCACAGAAATATGGACTGGGCTCCTGTGTGGGTGGCTGGCATGTCACCAGCATGGTGTCCCCTGCCATGTCCTGAGGGTCACAGGCATCAGTAATGTGGGGCAGGTGCATGTTATGGAGAAAATGAGGAGTTTGGGGGCCTGGCTGAGGCTGGGGATGGGGAAAGGGCAGCCCTGTCTGACACAGGGCTCTGTGCAGGGAGCAGCAGGAGGCTGCCATGGCCTGGTGTGCCAAATTGCTTGAGCATTTGCAGATCATGGGAGCATTTAGGGGGATTCTGAAAAGTCCTGGGGGGTTTGTCTGTACAACACATGGGTGTTTTAGAAAGCCCTGCCTCTGGTGCTCATGTTGTCACGGCCTCTGCAGAACCCTGACTCCTTTTGCCTCCAGACAATGCCAAGTGAAATTATTGTCTCCTAATAACGTCTTGAGGTGCCAAGCTTGACATGAGCAGGTTCACTGCATTCACCCTGTAAATTCCCAGCTGCTAATCTGGTCCTTCCTGTCTCCCTCTGTGTTCAAAGGAGCTGGGAACAGTGGTGTGGGCATATGCAGGGCCAGCGCTGATGCCCTGTATCCCTTCAGCCTTGGCTCCATTTGTTTTGCTGCAAAGGCACCTGTACAAACTCTAACATTGTTTGGAGTGGGGTAATTGAGCTCCCAGCTCCTGCTGAAACCCCTCTCCACACAGCAGCACGTTTAGTCCAAGCCTGGAGCTTGCAGAGGCGGTGTGGGATGTGCAGCCCTGTCACCACACTGCAGAGTGGTGGTTATCACGTTGGCACAGCCCTGGAACACAAATCTACCTCCTGTTCCCACTTTGTCTTATGTTTTCAAAAGCACTAATGCCAAGCCATGAATTAGGAGTTTACAGGAGCACTTGACTGGACTCTGCAAGGGGGTGAAGTCAGGAAGAAGGGTTGGACAGAGCATAGGAAACTCATCCATGAGGTGGTGAAGTTGATGTCCCACAGAGGGAACAGTGCTAGAGTAAGCACAAAAAAAACCCAATCAGGTTGTTCTGCATCCATCCCAATACTCCATCCTAGTAGTCAAGTTATTTTTATCTCCTTTCTCATAGCAACACGGTGGTTCTCCCATTCTCTGCATCAGTGGAGGGCAAGCAGGTTCCCTGGAGAAGGAGACCTTGGATTGGGTCTGTCAGGACTGGGGCAGGAGGGGCAGGAGCCTGTGGGCACAAGTGCCCTTTTCCTCTGCAAGCCAAGGCCTGGTCTTTGTGTCCTTCCCACACACATACAGTGTCCCAGAGGAGCTGTGGAGTTTCCCCCTCGTGTACACCTTCTGGTGCAGCACAGCAGAAACCTGGTGTCCACTTTGGTTGTGTTTAGCAGGGATTGGTCTGTATAGCTCTATGTGGCATTTCCTACTGGGGAAACGAGCTCTGGAGCCCAGTGATAATAAACTGTGTTGCCAGAGCCTGTGCCCATCCCTAGTGTGGACACTTACACTGTGCCCAGTCCTGCAGGGGAGGTTCTGGGGAGGCCATCCAGACCTTCAGAGTCCAGAGCAGAGCCATGGCTAAGCCAGAGTGATCCCTCTGAATCCCAGAATCACAGAGTGGGTCAGTTGGAAGGGCCCACAGTGGCTCATCTGGTCCCACCTCCCTGCCCAGCAGGGCCATCCCACAGCACATGGCACAGGGTTGTGTCCACACAGCTCTGCAAGATCTCCACTCAGGAGACTCCACACCCTCTCTGCTCTCTCTCCAGGGCTGGGTCACTGCCCAGCAAAGAAGTTCTTCCTCCTGTCCAGCTCCAACTTCCCGGGCATCAGTTCCTGCCCGTTCCTCTTGGGCCATTGCTGGGCCCCCCGAGCAGAGCCTGCTCCAGCCTCTGCCCCCTCCCTGCAGCCCCTGACACCCCCTGGGGAGGGCCCCTCTCAGGCTCTGCTCTGGAGGCTGAACAGCCCCAGCTCCCTCAGCCTTTGCTGCTCCCAGAGCTGCTCCAGCCCTTGGGCATCTCCGCAGCCTGCGCTGGCCCCGCTGCAGGAGCTCCCTGGCCCTGCTGTGCTGAGGAGCCCGAGCTGAAGGGGATGTGGTGGCCCAGGGTGTTTGGCTGTCACAGCTGATACAGTGGGATCCTTTGGTGTTTCCAGCCCTCTGTGGCTTAGCCCATTAGATTCAGATCGTAGTGGGGTGTCTGCTGTCCCCATGTGTTGGATTTAAGTGTCATGGGAGGTTTCAGAGGTCCCCAGGGTTTCTGGGGACCTGAGCTGTGCTGGTCATCTTGGTGTTGCCCTGGTAGCCATGAACAGGTCAGGTCTGGGGTGAACCTTCACAGCAAGTGAGAGAGGGTCTCCAGGCTGAGGAGGGGAAAGGAGGGGCTGGTGACTCCACACAGAGGTCATGAGCACTGCCAAAATACCAGGCCTGGAGTTTGGCTTGCTCAGGGTGTGATTTGGAGAGGGGACCCTCGCTGAGCACAGGTGCTCTGTGCTCCATCCTACGCAGTGCTGGGGATGCTGGAGCAGCAGGATGGGTTCTCCTGCTCCAGAGCAGCCTGTGCCTGGCCTGTGCAGGAGCCCTGCTCTGCAGGTCAGTGACTCCCAGGCTGGGTGGGAAGCTCCTTTGGAACAGCTGGAGCCCACTGTGGAGAAGCCCATGGGGTGGTTGGTGATGTCTGGCTCAGCCTCACAGTGCAGTGATGTTTGCCAAGACAAGGACACACTGGTGGGATGTCCCAGGCCAGTGGACTGATCTCAGCTCTCGGGCTTGCTGAGATGCTGATGGCACTGGTGGGTGAGGGAGCTGCCAGCACCCATGTCTGGGGACGCTCCACACCCCTGGAAGAGTCATGCCCTGTGCACGTGGCACAGGAGGCCTCTGGAGCCCAGCAAGGCCTGTGGGCTCTGGGGTCCAACTCACAGCACTCAGCCCTTGGCTGGCTCAGGGCGGGGGCACTGCTGGTGTTTGCCCTTCAATTCAGAGCTAATGTTGTTCTGCTGCAGTTACAGCAGAGCTGTGAATGCTGACACTGTTCCTGACTTCAAATCAAACTCCCACACTCTCTCCTGCTTTCAGAGCTGTTTTTCTTCACTGTTTTCCACTCTGGAAAATGCTGAGTGTAAATTAGGATGTACAGGGCAATAAACCGAGGCTGGGGACAGAGATGTGATGCAGACCACGGGTCTGGCAGTCAGCACAATGTGTGACAAGGCAGGACACCTGCTCCAGCCCCAGGCTCTGTCCCACCATGTCAGCAGCCTCTGACCAGCAGGTGCATCCCCCTGCAGCCCTGTGAGAGCAGCACAGAGGGTGTTGTGGTGTGCAAGGAGTGGGAAGCACTGAGCTCCTGCACTGAGAGTGCACAACTGGACTGCCAGCACCTCCACCACCCAGTGCCAGCAAAGCCCCTCTCTTCTTTGCAGGAACCTATTGCAGTGTCCCTGCCCATGGCAGTGGGTTGGAACAAGATGATCTTTAAGGTCAATTCCAACCCAAAACATTCTGGGATTCTGTGATTCCTGTGACAATCTGTCTACTTCAAATACTGCCCTGTAGGCCTTGAATCGGTGCTAGGATTTGAAAAACTTGCATTGCTCTTTGAAAAACCCAGATCAAAAGAGGTATGTTAAATAGCTCCAGCCAGGTGCACAGGGAGCAGGGAAGGTGCTTCTCAGTAGCACAACCAGAGGGTTATGATGCATGAGGTCAATTTTGGCCCTGAACACAGAAAGCAGAAAATCGAAGAGTGTGAGGAATTTTAAAGGAGATCTGAGGCCAAGTGTTACCTCTGTGCCAGGAGCTATAAAGCAAGGGATTGTTTCATACAGTGCTGTGTGAGGAGGGACTCGCTGCCCAAACAAAATGTTCCTGACCTTGCAGAGAACCAGGACCTTACTTGTCTTGTGTCCTTGAAGCAGGGCTGGGTCCCCATAATGGGACCAACTTCTCTCCCTCCTCTTTCCCTCCTGTGTGTTCAGAGTTGGCATGTGGCATCTGCTTGAAATTCCTCAGTAAAACTCTGATAATAGCCCAGGATAGTCCTGCACTACCTGCCTGGTCCACAGCCACTGCCTCAAAGCAGAGTCACTCCTGCCCACCAACAGCCAAGGTCAATCCCAGTGACAAATGTGCTGGAAAAGCTCCTGCTTTCAACCTTCACACTGGCTGTAAACAGCCCCTGGAAAGAGCAATATCACCTTGGTGGCTCTTAGAGGAGAAGGACTTGTGGGTCCTGGGGGACAACCAGCTGTCCCTGCCCAGCCGTGTGTCCTGGGGGCCAAGGAGGCCAGTGGGATCCTGGGGGCATCAGGAAGAGCCTTGGAGCAGGGCAGGGAGGGGATCCTGCCCCTCTGCCCAGCCCTGGGCAGGCACATCTGCAGGGCTGGGCCCAGCTCGGGCTCCTCAGCACAGCAGGGCCAGGGAGCTCCTGCAGCGGGGCCAGCGCAGGCTGCGGAGATGCCCAAGGGCTGGAGCAGCTCTGGGAGCAGCAAAGGCTGAGGGAGCTGGGGCTGTTCAGCCTCCAGAGCAGAGCCTGAGAGGGGCCCTCCCCAGGGGGTGTCAGGGGCTGCAGGGAGGGGGCAGAGGCTGGAGCAGGCTCTGCTCGGGGGGCCCAGCAATGGCCCAAGAGGAACGGGCAGGAACTGATGCCCGGGAAGTTGCAGCTGGACAGGAGGAAGAACTTCTTTGCTGGGCAGTGACCCAGCCCTGGAGAGAGAGCAGAGAGGGTGTGGAGTCTCCTGACTGGAGATCTTGCAGAGCTGTGTGGACACAACCCTGTGCCATGTGCTGTGGGATGGCCCTGCTGGGCAGGGAGGTGGGACCAGATGAGGCACTGTGGGCCCTTCCAGTCTGACCCAGTCTGTGATTCTGTATGAGCTGCTGCTCCTCAAGGTTGGAGATGCCACCTGAGCATCTTCAGTCTTTGCCCAAGACAGTCCCCAGCAGAACCAGACCCTGGAAGCCCAAAGCTGGTGCCATGGCTGTGGACCATGCTGCTTACTGACTACATGGGAATGGGATCTCTGCAGAAACTGGGATATAGCCCCATATTTTGGTGTTATGAGATTTTTTTTCCTTTCATCTGGAATTATCGATTCGAGTACCAACTGTCTGTTCTTCCACTATCCAGAACTGTGGAGTTGTGGAAAGGTGATATCATTATTTTAATTCCCTTGTATTGCAAAACTGTAGGGAAGGAAATACCAATGCAAGTTGCAGAGTGCCTGGAAAGTGTGTTGGGAAAAGGTTGTGTCAACCACAGGACTGGGAGATGCACCCCCAGCTCTGGGAAACAAAACAGCTCCAGGGAAGCAGCATCTCCTGGAGATACAGGATGGAAATGCTGTGGCATCCTGCCACTCTGCTGACCTTGGAGTGGGCAGCAGGGCAACCATTTCTGGGGTGGTTCCCATGGCTGGGAACCTTCTGTTCAGTCTTGTTGCAAGTCACTGTTCATGCAGGTGTGTCACAAGGGCTTGGAGCTCCGTGCTAATCCGATGTGACGTGTCACATCTGTCCTGCTCACAGGGTAAGCATGGCCCATGCCAGACAAGGTACCACCAGACCTGCAAAGCCCTCCTGGCACAGTCACCTCGCACCAGCTGGAAGTACTTTTGTTTCAGGGCTTATGCCAGTTGTCTCTGAGGTATAAGCTGGAAGCACTTTTTTCTGCTCTAAATGCATAAGGACTTCTGCCAGGGTTGTAATGTCACATGGAAATCTGCTTCTGCATACATACCTGTTATTACTGGACTGGCAAATGATCCTAATGGGGACTTGGCCAGGCCTCTCCAGCTTGAAGAGTCAATGCAAGATTGCAGTGTATGCTTCCTGAAAGCCCAGTGCAAAGAAACTACAGTTACCTACATTCACTGGGGTGGGAGCATCTCTCATTCCAGCCTTGGAAATGCCACCTCCAAGCATGGCTGGGCAGTCCACACAAGGCATCACCTCCCCACAGCAATATCTGTGCCTCCTCGCAGACCCAGGGGTGTGGTGCTGTCCATCTGCAGTCAGGTCTGAAAGCTCTGCTCTGATCTGAATTGTTTGTATCTGCCAACCAAGCACTGAGCTTGGGGATGGTTCCTCCTCCTGGGGCAGGTGCTGCCCTCCCCCTCTGTCTGCTGCCTGAGGGGTGTAACATAGTTGTGGGATCCAGCTAATGCCAGGTGGGATGGGGCCCTGGGCAACTTGATCTAGTGGATGGTATCCTTGTCCCTGGCAGGGGCTTGGAACTAGGTGTTCTTTAAGGTCTTTTCCAGTCCAAATCATTCTGTGATCCTTGCTGTTAAATGAGGACAGAAAACTAGCACCTTCAACAGGATTCTTGCTCATGGTAAAGCACCAGA
Organism: Manacus vitellinus; assembly: GCF_001715985.3. Lineage (NCBI taxonomy): Eukaryota > Metazoa > Chordata > Aves > Passeriformes > Pipridae > Manacus > Manacus vitellinus. The sequence continues at coordinate 11,720,169 of NW_021939882.1, forward strand.
AGCAGCCCAGATCAGTCGTGGGCAGTGCCTGCTCTGCTCTGCACCGGGAGGGGTGTGTACGAGCAGGCCCAGCTCCCTCAAACACTGCCCCAGCTCCCTGGCGTGAAAGCAGGATAGAGCCTGTGTTGTCCACACTCCCTGAGGAGCTGCCTCAGATCTGTTTATAGACACCTATGAAGTCCTCACCCTGCTGAAGTCAAAGACTAAACTCCTGTTGACTTCAAAGGAGGGATGGTTTCCCACTGAGTCTGCATCTCCCATCCCCTCCTCCTCAGATCCTGCTCCTGGACCTTTATATGTCCTTCTCTTTTAACTCGAGATGATTTGTGCAGTCTGGAGCTATATTTGGGTTGGAATAGGCTGTGTTTGCCCCCTAACATCATTTGCTGAGCAATTTTAAACTGGGTTTTGCATCACTTGTCAAGCAGCTGTGTCACATGTAGGTGCTGTGTCAGATGAGCTTTCTACAGGGAGCTGCTCGGAGAGCAGGTGTGTCTGAAGGCATCTGTGCCCTCAGGGCTTTTTTCTTCTGGATTTTAGATTTCTTCCAGCTTGGAAAAAAAGCATATTTCTCTCCCTGGAGAGACACAAAGTTCTGCCCTGCCTCTGTGAGATGTTGCAGCCTGGAGAATCTGTTCCAAGGGCAGTCCTAACCCTGCCTGGTTTCCAGCTGAATTTGACTAAAATCCCAGTGGAGCTTCCCAGTTTTGACAAATCACTAATTTCTACCAAAAAAACTGTTTAACTCTAAATTTTTCTGGTTACTGGTAAAGTATCCAGACTGCAGGAAATAAGGAAGAAATGCATTCTCCTTTCTCCCTCGTGTCCTAAAGACAGCTGTGCACCAGCCAGGGATGCTGGGTGCCTCTGAGGAAATACAGCTTGTTCCTCTGGAATTATTTTCAATTTACATAGTGTCCCTGAAATCAGAATCTGAAATACTGTCTTTAGTAATCATTAAGTTTTCTTCAGATACTTCATATTTTCACTCAGCTTCACAATATTCTGATAATTGCAGCCTTTCCCCCATCCTTCTAACTTTAATTTGCAGCCCATCACAGTGTTGGTTAAGAGAATCAATCTCTAAGTTCATTACCTCGAGCTCTTTCCCAATATGTTCTCCTGTAGTTTGGATAGATTGTGGTGTTCTTCCTTCAGATCTTTATTTTTCTCCTCTGTGGCTGACTGAGACAAATTACCCCAGAGTGAGGAACAAGCCTGATGCTGCGTCCTTGGCACTGAACATCACCAGTGTTGGCTCCAGCGGGCACAAATGGCCCCAGCAGAGATGTGGAGATATCCACAGGATCACAGAATGCTTTGGGTTGGAAGGGACCTTAAAGATCTTCCAGTTCCACCCTTGCCATGGGCAGGGACACCTTCCACCAGCCCAGGTTGCTCCAAGCCCCATCCAACCTGGCCTTGGACACTTCCAGGGATCCAGGGGCAGCCACAGCTTCTCTGGGCAACCTGGGCCAGGGCCTCCCCACCCTCACAGGAAACAATTTCTTCCCAATATCCCATCTAACTCTGCCCTCTGGCAGTGGGAAGCCATTCCCCCTCGTCCTGTCCCTCCATCCCTTGTCCCAAGTCCACCTCCAGCTCTCTTGGAGCTCTTTTAGGCCCTGGAAGGGGCTCTCAGGTCTCCCTGGAGCCCCCACTTCTCTGATATTGTAGAGTTTCTCATTGCATCCCCATTAGGAAGTCAGCATTTCTGCAGCTGTGATGAGGAGACCCTCAGGTGGCCCAGGGGTGGCCGAGTGGTGCAGGTCACCCCTCCTGGGTCGTCGGTGCAGCCCCAGCACGTGGGGCTGACGTGGCTCCTCATTTCCTCTGCCCTTCCTTGCACAGCAAGGGGGGTTGGTGCAGTACATAATTGTAGCTGCACGGCAGGCAGGGCTGGCTCTGGACAGAGCTCTGTCCTGGTGCTGCCCATAAATCAGCTCTTGACTCTACCTGTAAAAGCTGAAGCTTTTCTCAGCGCCTCAGCATCCCCGGTGGGCAGTAACGCTGCACGAGGCTCCATCTGCACTCAGACAAGCTCTTCAATAACTCTAGGTGTCATGTAATGATAGCTTTTTTATTTATTAGGGCTCAAACCAACTGTTTTGGCACGAAACTTGAGTGTATCTTTACCACCCTGGGAGCCTCGTTGCTGTTCACCCCGCAGCACTTCTGTCCTGCCCGGGCAGTGTCTGTGGGTCGCGATGCTGCTGCTGTGGGGGTGTTGTTTTTATTGTCCTGCTGGCAGAGCTGGGCTGCAGGGCTGAGCCTCAGTTGTAATCATGGGGTTTTATCAGTCTTTTGGTTTGTCCCGGGGACTGGGAGCATCTTGTGTCCCACAGCTGTGTCAGCAGGTGAGGGACAAGTCCAGTGAAAAACTGTCCATAACCACTAGCAATTATTTTTTTTAGGTGTGTTGGTCTCTCACTGGAGACATAGAAAAATAAGGAAAAACATTTTAAGGACTTGAAACACAAAGTCTCAAGTGAAGTATTTGTTTTAACACCACCTCCTTATCCCTGTTCCTTTTAAGCAAAGTGAGCTTTCATAACCTTGTTTGGCCACTGTCTGTGTGGCCTTAAGGATGGCAGTAGCTGTCTTTCTGGAGGTGGAAAGAGAAAAAATTAGCCAATATGTGCTGGAGAAATTGTTGCTGTTCTTCTTCTCAGTGTCTGATCCTGTTTCCCTGAGGACAAAGCCCAGAACAGGCAGAACAGCGGAGAGAGCAGCAGCGTCTGCCTGGTCTGACCCATCCTTGCAGCCTGGAGAGCCCCCATTCCCACTCCTCATGGGGTGGCAGCAGCACTGGGCTCTCCCACTGGGGATCCATCTACCCAGGAAGACTTTAGGAAGCATTTGGGAACTGGGGCATTGAAAGCCCCTGGGGTGGGGGGTGGCTGCCCCCAGGACAGGTCTCTGCCCTCGGTGTCCTCTTTCCATCCTGGGGAACAGCATCACTCCACAGTTTGGCTGCCAAAGCCAGCTCTGACATGGTGCCTCTGCTGAAATGTCAACGTTTGGACAAACCAGTAATTTTTGTACAGAGTGCAAAGTCCCAGTGGATCAACTACAAAACCTGCAGTAAAGGACACATCCTCCTGGCCCTTTTACTTGTGTCTGTGCTGTCCCAGGCTCTCGTTAGTGGGGATTTATCCCTTCAGCCAGCCTGGCAGGATCCCTGCTGGGCTGTGAGCACTCCATGTTGCCCCTGCCCTTTGCACTGGGGTGGGCAGCAGTGCATTGGCTCCATCCTGGGACCCCTGTTCTCCAGGGAGCTGCCTCAGAGCTGCTTCCCAGCTGGGTAACAAATCACATTTGGACCTCATTCCCTGCTCCCCACCTAATTTGGACCCAGGAAATCTGGGACAACGAGCCACACCCGTGCAGCAGCTGTGCTGGGTGTGCCCCTGTGCTGCCCATGGCATCTCCTGCCCCTGGGACTGTTACAGTTCACTTTCCCGTTGGATTATTGCCCTGCAGAGGTGCTTCCCCAAAGCTCTGACAGCTGCAGGTGCCATCCCACGAGCACATCCACGGGATGCCTCCCCCCAGGTGTGCCATGGCAGTGGCCCCACGTGCCCAGGGCTCGTGGCAGCCCCACGGTGCAGAGCCGGCCGGGAGGCTCCGCCGGGTTTGTTTGCTTTCCTTCATTCCTCCTGTTGACTTTGCAGGAGCAGTATGTGCACACAGGGACCTGCATACAGATGTCCCTGCCTGGCTGGGAGCTGAATCACGCCTCTCCTCCTATTTTTTCTTCAAACCCAGACCCCGCTGACATTGAATTAAGGGCTTTTATTATCACTCGTGCAGGGATTTTTCTTTTCCCGACCGTAGCAGTGCCTGTGCAGCCACGGACAAGTGAGCTCCATCCCGACTGCCCCACTATTAATAGCTGCTTTTCCCTTTCATGTGTGAGGCCCAGCACTTTTATTGCAGCTCTTTGGATCTACTTCAGGTGTTTCCAATTCTCCCAGAAATGTCTTCTCCTGGTTCAAATTCTTGCTGCCTATTTTTACTTCCTTTTATCTCAAATCCCTTTTTTCCCACCCAGAAATGATCCTGCCAGAGGATGATTTTGTTGGTAATATTGCTCTTGCATTTTAGACTTCTCAAGGACTAATGAACTTTATTAGATTATAATGAACTTATTACTCAGCGCTGCTGACCTGCTTTCAAAAGAGCTTGAATTATTATTTGGAACAGGCCTGTTGAGGGACTGTATTTTTTTTGCAGAGCAGTGTGGGTATATTAACTAATCAGAGTCACATTTTTTTGCTTTACTTTAATTATCTAAGATTCCTGTGAAATATAGATGCTCTGCACTGATGGAGAGCCAGGGAGCAGGGATGGAGCTGCTCCACCCTCTGAGCAGGCTGGAGGAGCTGTGCCATGATGGATTATTGGGCTCCCATCTCTCACCTCCCTCCAGAGCATCATTGTCCATCCCGTCCTTGACTCTTGTCCTCTCCAGCTTCTGGGCACCAGCTCCCACCCTCCCAGCCAAGGGATGCTCTTAGTGTAAATCTCCAGTGGATCTTGCACCCTCATGCTGGCTCTGAGAGTGTTGTAATGTCAGTTCTTAGATTTGGGGTGTCCCTGGCAGAGCTTGAGGGCAGGTGGGTGACCAGGGCTCTGGCAGACGACTGGCCAGTGGGTGGACACATGCTGGGCAGGAGCATTGGGATTATTCTCCAGGGAGACCTGAGAGCCCCTTCCAGGGCCTAAAGGGGCTCCAAGAGAGTTGGAAAGGGACTGGAGACAAGGGCCTGGACAGACAGGACAAGGGAAATGGCTTCACACTGTCAGAGGGCAGAGTTAGATGGGATATTGAGAATAAACTGTTCCCTGTGAGGGTGGGGAGGCCCTGGCACAGCTTGCCCAGAGAAGTTGTGGCTGCCCCTGGATCCCTGGAAGTGTCCAAGGCCAGGTTGGACGGGGCTTGGAGCAACCTGGGCTAGTGGAAGGTGTCCCTGCCCATGGCAGAGGGGTGGAACGAGGTGATCTTTAAGGTCCCTTCCAACCCAAACCATTCTCTGATGAACTCAGGGATGCAGCTTGGTGACTTCCAGCAATCCCACATCCACCAGTGGCAATAACAGTGCTGTTAAATCCCACACACAGCTGTAGGTTTCCACCTTTCCACAGACCATGGTGCAGATCAGTTGAGCTCCTTGCCCTCCCTCCCCACCGTCTTCTCTTGCCCGGTGGGTTCTGCTTCCCAATTTTCCCCTTCTGCCGTGCAGATCCTTGCCATTCCCTCGGTGTGCTGTGACTCCTGGCCAGCCCCGCTGCGTGGCCGGGGTGGGTGTCAGCGCTCCCTCCTCCCCGTCAGCATTCCCGGCAGGATGGTTTATGGGCGGCGGGGGGTGCGCGGTGAATGGATGAGTCAGGCGCTGGCAGGGCACCAGTTCATCGCAAATCAATTTTCACCTGCCTGCAGCCCGCGCTGCCGGTTCAGAGGGGAACAGGGGCCGTGCGGGGGAGCCGGGCTGAGGAAGAGCCTCCCCCACCCCAGCCAGCCCGCAGGATTTGGCTGCAGCCCCGTACGGAGAGGCAGGAGAGAGGAACAGCCAGAGCTGGGGAGGGAGAGAGGAAAGAGAGGCACTGGCACGAATCCCCAGCCGCTGAGCAACACGAGAAAAGCACGGTCAGGAAAGAACAAGCTCTCCTTACTGCATCACTGACATCAGGGCCAGATCCCACGGGAAAGGCAGGAAAGGTGCCCAGAACTCTGGAGGGGTTTTGCTGGTGGATGAGGGCTGAGAGAGCTTGATGCTCCCCCGGAGCCCACAGCTTACCCCAGAATGTCAATGAGTGAGGTACCACCCCGGAGAGGTGGCTGTGGGACACCCACCTGGGGCACAGCACCTCCATGGAGCTTGAAACACCTTCTTACCCCCGTGTTGTGGACACCTCTGGGGCTGGGGCAACACCTATGGGACACTGGGAATGTGGGTAAGCAGAGGGTGAGAGGTGCTGCCAGGACCAGGGGACACCTGCAGCTCTTCCCTCCCTTTCCCCTGCAATGGCACCCAAATCCTCAGCCTTGCTCCTGTGCAGAAACCCACCCTTTTCTGGTAAACCAGCAAATGCTGCTGCCTTGTGCCCAGCACATGGGGCATGTAGGGCACATGGGGCAAGGCCAGCTGGAGCCCAGGGGCTCTGTGGGAGCCTTGGAGAGCATGGCAGGAAGGAACAATCAGCCCAGCTTTGGGACTCAGGTGCTATCAATGCCCTTGGGATGAGGACTGGCTCTTGCCATCTCTGCCTTCACCCCCAGAGCGTGGCAGCTGGCTGCTGCCTTGGGGCAATGCAGATCCTTGTCTCTGTTTGCCTGGTTGCAGGAGCAGTTCTCTCCCAAAAGTGCTTCCATGTTATGCTGGGAATGGTTTTCCCCAGTGCTGCCCTGGGAGATGGAGAGCTGTGACCATGGGGTGAGTGTGGGGCTGGCATGTGAGGTCACACAAGGGGAAATGGACCCCCTAGCTCTTGGCAGATGGAGGCAGGAGACTCCTGTGCTGGGTGGGGAGACAAGCCCCACAAACCTGCCCCATCCCAGGGGCTGTGGTGGAGACCCGGGGCTTGACTTCAGCAGAGGCTGTTCTGAGCAGGGTTCATTGTGCCACTTCACTGCCTCAGACCCACTGAGCTGAGGTGCCCTCACTGACAAATTCCAAGGCAGAACAAGGCACCCCATGACTCTTTCCAAGGCCCTGTACAAACCTTCCCCTCCAGCAAAGCTTTGCTGGGGACTCTGCCGAGTCCAGGAGTCATAAATCAAAGAAACGAGCTTTTTCTTTTTCGTTCAGCTGCTAAAGTTAGAACAATATGAACAAAAACCCTCCTTGCAGCATCCCTCCATGCCAGCCCCCCGTGGGCCCCAGCCAAGAGAGGTCAGGAGGGTCTCACCCCTCCCCTTGGCAAACACACCCCCATGCCCAGGCTGGCAGGACGCTGCTTTCTGGCAACATTGCTCTGGCAGGACGTCTTTGGGAATTGTAGGGATAAAATACTTGTGAAATGTGTGAGCAGATTCCCAGGCAGTGCCTGTGCCCACAGCATCCCTGAGCTGCTCCCCAGGCTGCAATGCAACGCAATAAACAGCCCAGGCACTCCCTGACAGCAGAGCAAAGATAACAGTGACCTTTTCTTCTGCAATTATCTTTTCTCATAAAAACCACATGCTGACTTTAATAAAACAGAGGAGGGAAGTGATGGTTTCATATATGCTGCCATGGAGGAGCCTAATGTGTCCCTCCAGCCCAGGCAGAGCTCAGGAGGAGGTGATGCTGGCGGCTGCCCCGCTGAGCACGGCAGGGAATGCTGGCTTTAGGCACTGACTCACCTGGATGTGGGGACATGTGAAGCGGGCAGGTGGTTCCAGCAGCCTGCACACACATCAGAAACAGTCTTTGTTCCGATAGGATGTGTGGTTTGGCCATCACCTGTCTCCAGGAGCTGGGAATTCAACAGGGATCCAAGAGCCCAAGATGCTTTACTGGCACTGCCAGAAGGTCTGCTCAGCAAGGACAAGCAAACAGGAAGGAAGGCCTGGGATGTCTGTGTGCCTGCAGGACTCCCAGCAAACCATGTCAGTGCTGGTGGTTCCCAGCCCCTGCCCTGGATGCAGCTGGGGTATTGGAGTCCATCCCTGCAGTGTCCAGCACAGCTGCTGCCACTGCCAGTGCCTGTGGAGCTGCTTGTGTAGGCGGGCTGATAAATAACAAACTGGAGATTTCTTGCCCTGTGGCTATAAAGAGAAGGGGGAAAGAAGTTGCACTGGGCACTCAGAAATTATGGGGCACTCAAAAGCAGCCCTTCCAATGATGCTGCTGAGCTCCTGGTGGGGAGGATCCTGCTGGGAGGCAACGCGATCCTGCTGGGAGGCAACGCGGCCTCCTCCTGGCTGCAGGCTGGAGGAGGAGGGCGTGTGGCCAAGCTGGTCCTGTTAGAGGAGATCATACTTGGGGAGATGGAGAAGGAACAGAGAAAGGGGCTGGGTGGTGGAAGGAGCAGTGTGGGTGCTTCCCTGCTCTCTGCCCCGCTGCAGACACGTGGAGAGGCTTGGCTGGATGCAGAGAGGTCAGCACACAGGGACTGGGTTTATTTTTTGCATGTTTTATTGAAACCTCACATTTCTCCTCAGTGCTGCCAGGGCAAAAAGGTGTCTGTGAATCTCCATAGGCTCATGGCCTGATCCCACCTCCCAGGTGCCATTAGAGCCCACCCAGCCTTTGCTCTGGGATGGTGACAGTGCTGGAGCCAGAGGCAGGGTGAGGGCAGAGGTGCCAGGCTGCAGGGATGGCCTGTTACCCATTGCAGGTGCCTTCCTCTGGAGCTATCAGACCTCACTTGCGTCCTTTACAGAGAGCACCTCCAATTTACAGTGTCCTACTCATCACTTGATCTCAGGTTGTGCTCTATTACTCAATCTGAGACCTCTGCCCACTGCCAGTGGGATCATCAGACTGGCTGGCTAACACTGAGTTGCACTAGGTGAGATTTAGATTAAATATTAGGAAGAATTTCTTCACTGAAAAGGTGATCAGGCATGGAACAGGCTGCTCAGGGCAGTGGTGTAGTCACCATCCCTGGAAGTGTTCCAAAAACACATGGGGACATGTTTTAGTGGTGAGCATGGTGGTGCTGGGGGAATGGTTGGACTTGACAGTCTTAGAGGGCTTTTCCAACCTCAGTGATTCTGTGATCCCACATGGAACCCCTTTCTATCCCTGCCTGTCCATGCACACGTTGGTTGTGAGCACCTGTGCTGGGTGCAGCTCCTCCCGTGGCCACCAGTGCTGTGCATCAGGGTGACACCTGCACCAGGTCTGTCCCAAAACAGCCGCTCCCTTCACACAGGTGGCAGAGCAACCACTTGGACACGGGCAAGAGGAGCACCAGTGCTGCTGGATGTGCATCAATGGATGGATATCACTGGCAATTATGATAATGGCTGGGATATCCAAACTTGACATCTTCCTCATGGATGATGAATACTGTGTATGACTCCTGTTCATTTTTAATTCCAAACTTCAACGCTGGCTAATCCAGAGCTCCTGGTGCTAAATGCTAATGAGAAGTGCATTGCCTGACTCCCATACTTAACAGCAAAGCAGCTCCCAGGATCAAGGGGGTTAAGTATTGAGATTGTCTCATACATTAAATAATTAGTAGACAAACAGACTGACTTCCCAAGACATCACCAGCCCCATCTGTTCCCTGTGTGTTTGCTCCCTCTGTCTTTGCTTGATCCAACAATTGGGTAGGGCTGCACCGAGAGGCACTTGCCTTGATTCAGGCTGTTGTGGGGTGTCAGGAGGGGTAACGGGGTGTTGTGGCTCTGCCTTAGGCTGGCTGTGGAGCTGGAGCACAGCCGTGGTGGGATGGCTCGTGTTGGCTCTGGGGTTTGGGCTGAGGTGGGAGGTAAAAAGGCCAATGATGTGAGGGAAGTGGTTGGGCTTAGCCCGAATCTTTGCTGAAAGAAGGTATGAGCCCAAAGCTCTGTGTATGGGTACACTTGTGCATGGACACGTGTGTGGAGGGAGAAAGTGAGGGCAGAAACGTGGGAGAAATAATCACAGAATCAGGAGACATCCTGAGTTGGAAGGGAACCACAAGAATCACCCAGTCCAACTCCTGGCCCTGCACAGCACCAACAATCCCACCCTGTCCCTGGGAGCGTTGTCCAAACCCTCCTGGAGCTCTGGCAGCCTTGGGGCTGTGCCCACTGCCCTGGGGAGCCTGGGCAGTGCCCAACCACCACCTTTCCTGAACATCCAGCCTAACCCTCCCCTGACACAGCTCCAGCCACTCCCTCAGGTCCAGTCACTGGTCACACAGAGCAGAGACTGGTGCCTGATGTGCTTCAGCCTGGTGTGCCCTGAAACAGTGTGAAACACAAACCCCGTGACCCACCCAGAGGGGAACGCTCCAAAAACCCATTTGCTGCACCGAAATGTTTGAGTAAACATTTCAAATGGGTGTTTGAAAGCTTTCATTCTTTTATTTCCTTTTCAGTGCTAATGCTCAAAGGTTTCCTGTAATTGCTTCCCTGTTTTTACTACTCTGTGGCTTTTCTGAAATATTTTTGTTTTAACTACAGTATTGATTTAGATACAATGCTAAGAAGACCTCTGAAAAAAGGTAAATGAAAAGCAATTACTAGAGAGTGCTCTAATGGAAAGGAGCCTCACATGGGGAATCAGCCCAGACCTCAGCAATTATTATTATTTATAGGGCCCTGGAAATGAGCACTTGGCCAGCCTGGCATGGAGAGTTATGGATGGGCAGGCTGGTTCCATCAGTAACACACCCAGGCGTGTGCCAGCACCTGCCTGTAGTCTCCTGACTCTGCCCAGGTCCAGGTCCATGCCCATGACCAGGAGAAAGGTGCTCCTACCCCTCTTCTGCATCCCTGGAGCAGCACTCCCACCCCAAATCAGCCTCAGGCACTGAATAGAACCTTTTCTTTGGCAAAGCACGGTGGGTCCCAGCCCATGGGAGCTCAGGAAGGTGCTTCTAAGGGCAGAGCATCCTGGTTAGTCCTGCCAAGGGATTTTTGAGCAAGAAGCCAACCTTTTGTGGTGTGCTTAGTTTTGATTCTTTGTTTTAAAGCCTCTCCCAGAAGGCTGTTACCATGACAGATCCCTGTTCAGCTGGAATGCTGTGTGAGGGTGATGTGGGCTGGGGAAGGAAAGGCAGGCTTTGGGAGAGGAGGGGAGCATCTTATTGTCAAGGTGTAAAAGAACACCATCAGACATTTTGCTGGGAAACCTCTATTAAGGATTTTAAAAGGTAAAAAACTTTCATCCAGTTGACTCCTGGAGAAGGTTCCTTGACACTGAATAGATAAATGGAGCCTTTTGCCCTGAGCTGTTCTAGCATGAAAGGGGAGTCTTAGGAATGCTCACCAGATTAATGAGACAGAGGACTCATAAATATGTCAGAAAAACACAATAGTTGGAGATGAAATAGATGTCTCCTTGGGATGCAGATTAATATTCCCAAGGCTGAGGGGTTTGCCAGAGGCCATCGTCCCCAGGGAGGGCTGTGCCCCTGGCCAGCCATCCAGGCAGGGTCCCCCTGCCCACTGCCCACACCAGGCTCAGCCTGCAGGAAGGAGCTCGTCCTCTGAAGAAGGTTTCACCTTTCAAGGACTTGGCCAGGGCAGGCAGAGGAGAGAGATGGACATGGCCTTGGGGACATGGGTTAGTGGTGGGTTGGTAGAGCTGGGTTGATGGTTGGATTTGATGATCTTAAAGTTCTTTTCCAAACTAAATATTTCCATGATTCCACAGCCTTTGCTGTCCCTGCAGGATGACAGGGCTCAGCCATTCCACATCAGTGCAGCTGGATTTCATGTCTGCCATAGAAGCCCCCTCTTCATGGTGTGAATAGATTGGGATGTTCACAGTTTGCCGAGGCAGCAGCAAATCCAGGCTGCAGAAGGAGGAGCAGCCCTGGTGTGTTCCCAAAATGCCCTGCAGGCAGGAGCCCCCACTGCCATGGTCCAGCATCCCACAACTGCCCCGCAGAGACATCTCTTGCAGGAGCTCTCATTTGGGAAACAGCATCTGCTGCAGCTCCTGCACTGCCCCAGGCATCTCTGCAGAGTCTGGCCAGGGCCAGGGGGTGCTCTGCTTGAAACCAGGAGTTGTTGAGAGGGAAGGGGTGAAGAGGGAGCAGGGGACAGTGCCCTCCATGCTCCCCTGGGCACTGCTTGCAGAGAGGGGGCTTTCCTGGGAAAAAAATATGTTTTATTCTCCTGGCTCTTTTCTTCTCATGGGAAAACCATGCTGTGGGGAGGTGACACCCACAGTGACAACTCCCCTGGGCTGCTCCTGCAAACCCTCAGGAACTACTTGCCCCAGGGACTGACAGCTCCATATATTCAGTCTGGGAAAGGGAGATGAGGAGCTGCCCTGGACTCTGCAGCCATTTCTGCTGTGGGCTGCACAGAAACCATGTCATTTCTTGCTGAAAAGTGCCCACAGGATCCTTGCCAGGACCTTGGTGTGGTGCCCTCCTGCCTCCACATCCCCCAGGAGTGACCGTGCATGGGGAGCAGGGACTGGCAGCAGGGTTGGCCTCATAAATACTGACTCGGGGCTGCTGAGGGGAAACCAATCCTAAGAGATGCTGCGTGTACGACATGGAAAGGTACTTGATGTCGTTCAAGTGGGGCAGAGCCAGGGGGCTGTGCCGGGAGAACGGCATTCTAGGGAGCAGACCTGCGGCCAGGGCTGCACACGGGGCTGGCTGTGCTTTGCCTGGGGCCGTAGGAAGGGGTTAAACAGCGACGAGCTGGATTTTTGAGGCGCGGGTTGAAGGTGGTGCTCAGTGCTGACCCGAGGCTTGTGAGCATCTCCCTCCTCACACCTCCTCTGCGAGGAGCAGCACGGGAGCGGCGCTGAGCTCACCCTCCCGCCCGCCTCTGTGTGCTCCGGGGATTTTTGGGAAACTCCCTGAGGGCGTCAGGTCACTGCATGGCAAAGGGAAACGAGTCCCTGTGGGGCTCTCCAGGGGCAGGGAATCGGCCGGAGGGGATGCAGATGAGCGTGGGGCACAGGGAAAAGGGGAGCACAGACACGGGGAGCTGGGTGAAGGCTCCCAAGGGCTTGGGGTGCTCATCCCTGGCGGAAACAGCCCCGTGTGTAGGTGTTTAATAGGACTGTTGCACGGAGCGGCACTGCATTAATCACCATGGTAACACGGTGGCAGTAAACAGTCTGAAATCATCCCGGAAAACATCACGCCAGTGTTCACATCGGCCCTAATACGAATTAACAACCAAGTTGGCAATGACTCAGTGTAGCATAAAGCACAGCCATGGCCTCACAGGGGTGCCCCAAAGGGCAGTCACAGAGTGCCAGCTGGGGAGGGACCCCACAGAGAACCCCAGTCCCTGGTTTGCCGGGGGCCGTCCCGCACAGGCACCCCCTGCCCGCAGGCAGGGTGGGCAAGGCTTGGGCAGAGCAGCTGGGAATGCCCAGGGCAGAGCACTCCCTCCTGCCTGCCCCACGGGAGGGGATGTGGGACGAGGGCAGAGCCTCGGGGCTGTGGCAGGACCTGCCTCAAGGCTGCTCAGGTGGCCTTGTCCCCTCGGTGCCACTCATTGTCACTCGGAGTCTCTTGGTAAGCAGTTTCCACAGCAATGCTGGCCCTTCCCATTGCACTGTGGAGTCCAGCCCATGGCCAGGCTGCACCAGACTCTGTCCAACAGCAGCCCCCAAGGGTTTACACTGTGAATCCTCCCTCCTGGCACGCTGTCTGCATGTTGTCCCCCTCCCTGGTTGGATGTGCTGCTCCCCTCCACTGCTCCCAGCAAGGCAGTGCTTCCCCAGCCCATCCCGTTAGGATCCCTGAGCACCCTGTCCCCAGCCACCAACAGGAACAGCAGCAGCTGAAATATGTCCTCAGGCACAGGGAGTGCTGCTGGTCCCCAAAGCCACCTCCCCTGGCGGTGTCTCCAAGCTCTCCTGAGGTGCCAGAAAACCCTACACAGGCTCTCAGGGCCTTTGGGGTGTCCTGGAGAGCTGTATCTCTGGGAGCCCCTGTGGCAAGGATTTGCAGCTGATGGTAGGTTCACCAAAGCAGTGCCTCAAGTCTTTTCCCATCCTTCAAACATCTCTGCCTGAGGCCAACACCTGCCCTAGTGCCTACATGGAGATCATATCCCAAAACTGCTGGCAGAGGGGAGACAGGAGGGTTGGCAGGGAGCAGGGTAGCAGGCATGGGCAGCTCTGCGTGGGGTGGGAGATTGTAAACCTCATTCCCCACCAAATAAAGGTACCGAAAGGGCAGCCCTTCCCTCCTGGGCATCACCTGACTTATCTACCTTGCACCTGAGCTCCCCTCTCAGCCCCAGCTGGGCTCTGTGACAGGTATGGGGGTCTCAGGGCTGCCTGGGTGCTGGAAGGGCTGCCCCAACCACAGCTTCCTCTTGGGTTGGACAAGGAGCATTTTACTTTTCCTGCCCTGTTTAGTCCCTCTTGGTCCAATAGCTGCAGGTGTTGATTTGTGTGGCTCCATCCTGCCGTGCCCTCTGCCTCCATTCTGTGTTCTGGGTGCTCTGGGAGGTGCTGTGTGGTGATTGCAACAGTCATGGTACTTGTGAGGCACTTGTGTTACTGGGATGGCAGAGGGCTGGGGCTGGGACCTCTCCTGCAGTTTAGGATCTTCTTAAGATCAGCTCCAGTGTGGAAGTAGGATGGTACCCACTGCATCCCTGCCGTGGGTGATGCTCACCCCCAACCCGGCATCTCACATGGGGGGGAAACACCTGCAAGGTCCTGGCAGATGCTGTCACCCTACTGGGCCTCTCCTGATGTCAACCACTGTGTTAGTCATTGTCACGGAAACCAGGAGCTGGTGATAAACAACACAAACCATCCCCAAAAAACACCAGGACAGGCCACCTGGGGAGAGGTGACTCAGGGTGAGATAGGTTGGACCTTTGTGGAAAAACAGCCCAGCAGCTTCCCTTGGAGTAAATTCCTGTCAGTGCCAAGGGGCAAGCAAGGAAGAATGATGACCTCAATGGATCACCTTGTCATGCAACAGCTCACACGGGCATGGAGCCACCAGTGAAACCCCAAGACCACGTCACCCCTCCCCACGGGGTCCATCTCAGATATTGACCAAAGAAGGGACCCAGCACCAGTTTTGGCCAAGATGTGCATCAGGGAAAACTGCAAAGGCTGGTATTCCCAGAGCTGCTCCACAAGGACGTGGCTGGGACCCTGGAGCCACTGCTAGCCCCAGGAACCTGCTCTGCCACCACCACATGGCCAAATCCTCAGAGCCTCAGGACAAGGTGTGTGCCAAACCCAACCTCTTTGTGTCATCTGCAGCCTCGGGGAGGTGAAACCCCACCAAACCTCCTTCAAGGGCAAAGGGACACTGTCAGTGACGGGGGGGGGGCAGCTCTGCCAGTCCCCATCAGGGTGTCACAGACAGGGTGACACAGGGAGGGGTGGGTAGGACTGCTGACACCGAGCCAGGCTGCACGTGTTGGGGGGGGAAGCAATGCCAGGCAGGAATCTGTCTTTGGCTTTATGTTTTGCCTTTATTTAGCAAGTGGAGATGGAGCAAGGGAAACCACTGAACAGCTCTGCCGGGGCAGAAAGCGCCAACGAGGACGCTGTCACCCTCACAGCAAACCACTCCCACCAGGGATTCACACCCTGTCTTGTTTTCAACATTTCAGAAACCTCCAGGTTAGGTTTCCTGATGCCTTCCACAGGGTTTCGGGGTAGAAAGGAAGAACATCTTCCCTGTTAGGCACTCAGGAGTCTGCACCACATCCCCAGGCTTCATGTCCATGAGCCCATGAGTGTAGTGCAAGGAAAGTTTTCTTGCAGAAACTCTTCTTCCACATCAAATTTTAGTATTTGTTTTTTTACTAAGAGCCCAAATCTCCTGCTCGTCCCTCTTAACTTCTACTGAGTTTCTTTGTGTTGTCATTTCAGAGGCAGTTTCAAGGTTAGAGCAAACTCCTCATGCTGCAGTGGCTGCAGCTCTCTGGGGGAAGGTTAAAGGATGCAAATTGTTGACAGAGGGCTTTTCAATTTAGCATGCAAAGATCTGATGGTTGAAAGGTGAAGCCAGACAAATCCAGGGAACAGGATGGGTGATCGGCAGTGGGAACAGTTTGCCAAGGCTGGTGATGGATTCCCCTTCAGTGGTGATTTTAAAATTAAGGTTGGATGTTTTCTAAATGATGTGGTCATGTTCAAAAAGCATTAATTCAGGGAAATGCCTCAGAGGAGCTCAGGCTGGTCCTACCTATGCAGCCACGAGCCCTGAATCCCTCTTGGGCTTTTCCATATCACCTTTCTCAGCCTTGATCATACAGTTGTGTGGGGCTGCCACAGCCAACTGGCAGAGGCTTGCTCACCTTGCTGGTGCCTCTGGGTGGCCTGGAGTGGTCCCAGCCTGTTTCTTCAGCCCCCACCCTGCCTCCCACTGCCCTGAGTCAGTGCCACTGTCACACCCCAGAGCCACCCCCGGTGTGGTGCCTCACCCAGCTCCTCCTGCCTTGCCAGTGCCTGTTGCTGCCAAAGCCTGCAGGAACACCGGCTCTCCTGGGCAGGGTGAGAGCTTCAGGAACCCACTGTGCTCATCAGAGGTGTCTCGCCTCTGCCTGGAGCTGTTCCCAGCTTCAAATGACGTATGGCAGCTCTGCCATGGTCCCTCTCCTGGTCTCATCTGCTCTCCTGAAGTGCCAGCAGCAAGCACCAGCGTTCCCCGTGGGGATATCTCTGTGTGGGAGGACAGTGCAGAACATTTTGGCTCAGCAGCCCCAGTGCCCATCTTTGGCAGCCTCCCCCCTGCTCACTCACACTCAACACTACGAGGAACTCGGGGACTTCTTACCTGGTTTTTATTGCTCAGTGTTTTCAGTTCTTGGACTCCACAATGACTGTCCCCTTCCCTGCACTGTAACTCAGATGTGCCTCCTGGGCTCACTTAAACAGTTTGCCTTGCTCTTTCATTTCTTTTTTTCTGCTGGAATTCAGGGTCCAGCTGACAGATCTTGCAAAAAGCTTCCAGTGCTCCATCCTTCCAACAGTGCCTGTCCTGCTGCCTGTGGCCTGACGCCCTGCCCAGCCCAGAGCCACCACTCCAGGGGGAAAATGTGTTCCTCCTCATGTATCACTTCTATTTTTGTCTTTTCTACCTGCCTGGGTTCTTAGCAGTAGTGAACACTGGTTCTCCATGCTTGAAAATCAGCAGGACAACCACATCTAGTAAGTGTTGTTATTTATTAGCAATACTTGCACATTACAATGTTCAACATGGGCATCACCTGCCAGGCAGTTCAGCCTCTCCTGCAGGTGTGGCCAGCTGAGCTCTGACAAATGACCTCGCATGAAATGCAACAGCCAGGGAGTGAGGATCTTTTTTCTATTTCTTCATTTTCTTGCATTTTATTTAATGTGAAGCTGTGTCTCTTCTAATGCTCAGACCAACCACTGTGTAGCCTTCTTGGGCATTCTGATCTGAGAGATCTGAGATCCTTGTTTGGGCCATGTGCATGGAAATAAAATATGAATGTCTCTAGTTTAATGGCCTAAAAGTCTTTCTTGCTCTGCAAAAACCCAGCATCCCCAAATCCATTTTCATTTATAACACTATGAGTAATTCTACTGGCAGCAGTTTTTCTTTCCCATATATATTTATTAGAGGGAGAAATTCTCCATCCTGAAATGATGTTCTTACTTGGATCAAATAGTTTTCAAACTCAAACTCTGTGCTTAACCCTTTTGTTGCTTCCCATGTGCTATTTTATCCCATACTGTGAGGGGCAGTGTTCCTTTCAGAGAAGGCAACCCCTGGAATGCAGGAAGCAGAAAACAAAATTGGAGCAGTTTCAGAACAAGCTGTGTCATTTTTTCAAGAGCAGGAAGCCACAGGGACTTGCACCCCTCTCCCCAAGGAGCAGAGATCAACTGATGACCATCAGGTTGTCATCAGGGTATTCCATGTGCACACAGACACCCTGAGCTCAGCTGGGCTGCTGTGGGACAGGGCTGAGTGTCTGAGCCCAGCTGAGGGGACTCTGCAGGGTGGGATGAAGGTACCTCTGAGCTTTTTTGGACCTCAGTGTGGTGGTGGTTACAGGGTGGTTCACAACTTTGATGCACAACAGTCCATAGCTCCTGAGATCAAGTCCCCTGCAGAGGAGCCCCTCTAAAGGAGGGGATCCCCTTTGTTTTCTGATAAAATATTGTGACATCTATTTCTGGCAACATGGAGAGGGAGAGGAGTGGGTGTTGCCCAAAGGAGGAGAGTGAGGCCACCACGGTCGGGGGGACACCTCAGCAATGGTGTGCCCTGTGGTGGTGCCCTCAGGCCGTGTGTTGGTGACTGGGGTACTGTCTCCTCATGAGCAGGGGATTTTTCATCATGTCGGTGACAAATGGCTCTCGGTTGAGTAGAAAAATGGTTTATTGATTAGCTGGCAGAGGTGCAGGCAGGGACTGCTCTGCCAACTGCTCTCTGCGGGGAGGGGGGCCTGGCGAGGGCGGCCTCCTCCTCCTCCTCCTCCTCCTCCTCCTCCTTCTCCTCCTCCTCCTCCGGGGCTGTGGGTGCTGCAGGGGGCTGTGGGGCTGGGGGCAGCCTCGTCCTGCTCCTTGCCCTGCTTCCCTTCTGGGGCTTGCTAAGAAAGGACATGTCACTGTCCCCAAGGCAGAGGGGGCTTCCAGGGACTGTTGGTGACCGTCACCACCACACAACAGGACCACCTTCAGGGGTTGCCTCTTGGCAGTCAATCACTCAGCTTTCCCACGTTTCTCCTTTCTGTGTCCCCCATCCAAACCCAGCTCCAGCAGAGCACTCAAACCCTGGGTTTAAACAGGCAGCAGTGCTGCTGAACTTGGTTGGTCTGCTCCAACCTGGTGTGTTTGAATGCTGCAGGGTAGGAAGCCACCCCAGTTTCAAAACTGCCTTTTGCAGTTTTGAAGGATTTTTACCTTTTTAGAGCTTCATTGCTGGAAAAAAACAACCCAGTTACTTTGTTTGGCACTTTTTTTTTTCTGCTTTAGCCTCTGTGTATCTACCCACAGCACACCTTGAGCAGGCTGAGCATAATTAATCACAGTTTGCTTCCCCGTGTTCGCATGGGATTCCTAATCCGCAGTAAATCCTTTGGGGAACAGATGCAATTATGAAAGAAATGCTTGTTAAAAAGAACGATATGTGCCATAAAAAAATGTCAGGACAATTGTCCTTTAGCTGTTTGTACTGTTGTCAGCTATAATATACACTCCCAGTGCCACGTCCCAGCTGTCCCTGTCCCCTGGAACAGCGGCTGCAGTGACGGCTCGTGCTGGATTCTCTGGGCAGCTGCACCAAGCCCCTGGATTTCAGCTGTTCCCTCTCTCCCCATCCTGCAGGCACCTATTCCCAGCAAAATCCCATCACAGCAAGCACTGGATTTGATCTCTCCTGACTAAAATGGATGATGAGCTGCCTGGAATTAGTATCTTCTGCACATGTCAATGTGACCAGCCCCTGGAAGAAGATCTGTTTGACAGTGATTTGTTGGTGTGACTGGCTTGGCAGAAGACAGACCCCAACAACTGAGCTGCAAGTGTGTACTACACTTTTCCATTTTTTTTTGCCTGGCAAAGAGTGAAGAAGGAGGTTACAACCAGAATCCATGTGTTGGGACCTTGTTCAACATTCCTGGGGTGACCGAGTCTGAGGAAATGAGGACTCTGAGGTTGTGCTCTTGGCTTTGGTCAATCATTTTTTCACTCAATGGCTCAACCTTTTCCCCAGAGGACTGGTGAAGTGCTGCCAGTCCACTTCTGTAGAGACTTTGAAGGAGCAGCCAAACAAGTATGGACAAAGAGATCTCCAGGAAAGCTCTTTAATGGCACAGTTGGGGAGCCTGTGACTGGGGCCAACTGATCCACGTGCATGGGATGGTGTCGGGAGAGGGAGTAACTCGTCTTGGAAGAAGAAACAGAGGACAAGGGAGATGGTTTTGCTGTATGTGTTAAGAATGTCCATGCTTTCTGAGAGCCCGAGAGACTAAGGGGATGTGGGACCTACTGACGAACTCGGGGTGATTGGTAAATATGGTCACAGGGTGAGGCTGCTGATCTACGTGTCTGATGGGGGAACCATGGGGTCATTTAGGCTGGAAAA
The DNA here is from genome assembly GCF_001715985.3 of Manacus vitellinus. Classification (NCBI taxonomy): domain Eukaryota; kingdom Metazoa; phylum Chordata; class Aves; order Passeriformes; family Pipridae; genus Manacus; species Manacus vitellinus. The sequence goes on from NW_021939882.1 coordinate 11,739,834, forward strand.
ACCCTCTAGAATTCTTCGAGTCCAACTGCTCCCCCAGCAGTGCCAAGGCCACCACTAAACTGTGTCCCTAAGTGCCACATCCACATGCATTTTAAATCCCTCCAGGGATGGGGCCTCCACCACTGCCCTGGGCACCCTGTGCCAGCCCTTTCAGTGAAGAAATTTTTCCTAATATCCAAAGGTCTAAAGGTGAAGGAAGTCTTATTGTGGGCAAATAGAACCATCCAAACCTTAGGAAATAGGACAGGAGCAGTAGCAGGGGCTACCTAAGTTCAGTTCTAGCTCATCACTGACCTTTAGGAGAAGAGGAAAAACTGCAAGAACTAAAATCCAGGTCACATTGCCAAGGTAGGAGCAGGAAGGGACAAAACCAGGCAGCTCAGTGTGTGAAATGCTGTGCCATCAACAGGGACTATAAAGGGCAACAAGGATCAGTTGCAGATAAGTAAAGTATTTTCAAACTGACCAAAGCCAAAACTTTATCCTTGCTTAGTCAAGGAGTGGGCAGAAGCCATCTGGGCTGTTACGGTGCTCCAGGAGATTGGCAGAGGCAAAGGTAAATCTGTGTTTACAGAGATGAAAGGAGCAGACACAGGATCATTATTGTCATTATAATCTGACTGGTTTAAACTCAGGTCCCAGAAAAATATCACTTCTAAATTATATTTTCTAAATGAAAAAAAGAGAAGGATCCTCCCCAAAAGAGAAAGCCAATCTGATTTCCCTTTTTTGACGAGACTAAATATTTTGGATTGAGAAGAAGCCAGAGATGTCAGAAGCCTTGGCTTTGCTAGGATTTTGCTGTGTTTCACATGACATTCCTTTTAGCAAGGTTGGTAAGCAGGTCTCCCTAACACTACTGTGGGAGAGGTGCAAAACACGGTTGGAAACCAGACAAGAGAAATCAATAACTTGCTGTCAAACGAGAGGATGGATTGAGTGACTTTCTGCAGGAATCCATCCTCGCTCTAATAGGAGTCAGTATTTTCCCTGACGATCGGAATGATGGAATATTCGCTGCTCATCTGCAGAGGTTCAAGATGGGAATTAGTGCTGCAGTTGCAGGAAAGGCAATTTCTGGCCGTGTAACAGGAAGGACAATTAAGAGCTGGGTTGTTTTGCCTGGGGAAGGCTGTGGAGTTTCTGTCGTTAGAAGTGTTTAAGAAGAGTTTGGAGAAACATCTCCTGGGTTTAATAGACAGCTAACCCTACCCCGAGGCAGGGCAACCCAGGATCCATTCCAGCACTATTTTCTGTGATTCTGCATCATTCCAAAAGCAGTGTTGCATCTCCTGTGGCTTTTAGGGAAAAGTGTGAAAAATACCACAAAAATCTGAAAATATGTGATGAGTTTTAAAATAAAGCACTGTGCTTTTGTTTACCAAAATCCCAATATTTTAATCCAGTTCTTCAAACAGAAAATCAAGTAGCCAGGCTTCTAAGCCTCGTTGTCTGCAGGTCTGCTGGAGCACTTTCTGCTTCCTCCACCCTCCATTTGGAAAGCCTGGCTCAGAAGGTCTTACCACGGTGGAGAAGCTAAAACTGAAACACGAGCAAGGGTATTTACATGAAATGGGAATGAATATTTTTTTATTCCATCAGCTCCTCTGGCAAAGACAGCTGGGCATTTGGAGTGATGGTGTTTGAAATGCAAAATGCACCTCATTGGAGAGTTGTTTCACGCAATTCATCTTCAGAGTACACTCTTAGTGCTTGTTTGTGCTGTGCAGCCATAAACCAGTGCTGGCTGGCTCAGGGTGAGCAAGAGGGGAAGGATGGCGATATCAGGCATTTCAATCCCCACTGCAGCCTACATTGCTCAAAGCAAGATGACTTGCAAACATCTAACAGAAATGAGGAAGATGAATCGTATGCAAGGTCAGGCGCAATGCCAGGAAACCGGTAGAGGCAAAAGCAGTTAATTGCTTTAGATTCCAACAACCCCAAAACGTGCCCTGTGTACAGACAACCATTCCTTGCACGGCAGTGGACCTCACTGTCCAAGCCAGAAAATGAAATGGGCAATGGAGGTGCTTGTCATGATTTTTAATGTCAAAATTAGATTCACGGATGCCTTATGGTCTCTGTAATTACTAGACATCACTCATCATTTTTCCCAGCTCAAGGGATACTCTGTTATTGACCTCACTCGGAAGATATAAATACATTACTGAATGGAAATATCACCATTTACTATTGTGGAAAGGTCTACACCATAGCTCAAAGGACTCAGAAATCTTTCTCTCAGTGTACCTACAGCAGAGGAGAATGCCTGATAGTGTTGATACGAAGCCAAACTGCTGCTACTAAAGTCTTACCTATTACAGGTTATTAAAGGAGAGCAATAACAGCAAACTACAAGCTCAAAGGAATTTACTCCAGTCAAACAGCTAAAAATACCTTGTTGGACCAGCATGGAGCTGCCAGAGACGGAGTGCCCAGAGGCCATGGTGGCCTCACTGATCCCAAGCTGGTGGGGCCTCAGAATTTCTTGGGAGCATGTCAGGACCACAGAGAGCCACAGAAGATGAAAGAATGTTCCATCTCCTGAACGTGATGAGGACTGAATGCAGGGAGAGGCCAGCGAGGTGCTCTTGTAAAGCCTCGTGTGGATCACGGTGGTGGTGAGGAGCTCCCGTGCACGGAGCATCGTGGTGGATGTGCTCTGTGGGTCACCCCGAGGCTGCCTGGGGGAGATGAGTTACTCACCAGCTGGTGTTTGTCACTCCAGAGCCTGTGCTGGGAATGCTCTGCCCTTGTGTCCCTGATGGTGGCAGCCCCGGGGGTCTGGCAGTGCTGCCTGAACCAGGACCCCTCCTGTCTGCCAGGAGTCCCTTGGAGACCATCTCCTCCTCTAAGGACAAGGTCATTGCAAAGGTGGTGTGTGCCATGGGGTGCCAGCTCTCACCAGGGAGGCAGCCAGTGCTCCCTGGGACCTGCTGGGTGAGGGCATTGCCCACTCTGAGCCCCCATTGCCCATCTCAGCCATAACAAATCTAGGCAGGGATCTCTGGAGGAGATCAGCTGTCCTCATCCATGGGAGTCATACACCTTTGCTTTCTTGTCTTTGGGCAGCTGCAGAGTAGGTGTCTATGCAGGCAGAGCACGTGTTCAGCAGGGAACACCTTCCTCCCTGTGCTCTGCAGCACCCTTCAAATGAGAAATCATGACTGATGATGCTCAGAGCTGAGGAGGTGTCTTTGGTTTAGTCCCCAGGAGCAGCTCCCCCATCCCTGCCCGTGACACCCCTGGGAGGGATCTTGCCCCCCTGGCTCAGCTCTCAGCCCGGTGGCTCTGGGATGAGGAGCAGAGCTGCCCTGCCCCAGGCAGCCCGTGCTGATCCACACGATCCAGGAGCCCCCAGCAGCAGGGCCGGGCTGTGGGAGCCAGCTGTCCCCGCCGAGCTGCAGGGCTGTCAGCAGAGCCTCGCTGGGGCAGGGCTGGCACAGCTCCTTCAGGGCTCCCAGGCTTTGTAAGAGGCCCCACAAAGCCCCATGCGTTTTGCAGGGGCAGTGGCTCTTTGCAGACAGGCAGGGCAGTGACAAAGCAGGGATGGGATCCACAGACCCTTGCAGGGACTCGGCAGCTGTTTGGTTGTTGCTGGTTTTCCAGATGTTCATAGCTGTCATCCAGGAAAGATCAGTAGCTCTGTGTGCTGGGCTAAAGTGGGTCTTGGCTGACAAGGACAGTGGAACTTGAAAGAAAACAAATTTTTAATTTAATTTCATTTAATTTCTAGTGGCTTGGGTTGGAAGGGACCTTAAAGCTCATCTCATTCCACCCCTTGCCATGGGCAGGGACATCTTCCACCAGCCCAGGTTGCTCCAAGCCCCGTCCAAGCTGGCCTTGGACACTTCCAGGGATCCAGGGGCAGCCACAGCTTCTCTGGGCAACCTGTGCCAGGACCTCACCACCCTCACAGGGAGAATTTAATTTCAGTATCTAATCTAAATCTACTCCCTGTCAGTGTGAAGCCATTCCCCCTTGTCCTGTCACTCCATGCCCTTGTTTGGGTTTTTTTATGGTGTTTTATGATAGAACCAACCACGACTGAGCCCTTTGCACTATGATTGAGCATCTCTGGTGTGGGGAGCTGTAAACTGGATGTTTCTCAGCTTTGGGCAGGGACAGATGACATGGAGCAGACTCTGGGCTGTGGCAGGGCCCATTCTCCAGCCTGCAGCAGTGGTGGGGAGAGGAGCAGGACACCTCTGGAGAGCCACTCCAGGGCCAGGCTCCCTCTTCCCATCCTTGATGGAGCAGGATGGAGGGATGCCAACCGGATCCCAGCCGACCCTGCATCTCATGGGGAGAGCTGGCCCTGCAAATTACAGCTTCTCTGCCTGCAAGTGCTCATTATAGTTTATTGAGCTAGGGAGGCCTCTCTGCTTTCTATTTTGGGCCAAGCTCCCCTTGTATTTATTTACAATCAGCAGAGCAGCTTGTAGCCACTGAAGTTGAAGAAAATTGCTGTGAAAAGCAGGAAATTGGCTTCTCACCTTACGAGAGTGGGGGGGCTGTGCCCAGGAGCTGTGTCTGCCCCAGGGACCCCTGCCCGGCCCTGCCCGTCTGCAGCACGGGGGCCCTGTGCCATGGGGTGGCCCACGGTGTTGGCACCTTCTCTTGGTCCCTCTGGATTCAGGTCTCACAGGTGTGCCCAAACCAACCTCCAGTGCTGGCTTGAGGGGATGTGGCAGCAAACCTGCCCTGGGTGGTTGGTGCTGCATCTCACCCCTGGACACACGTTAGTAACCACAGCGTCAGCTCAAACGTGGCTTTGGCAGGTACCTCAGGTCTTTCAACAGGGCAGTAATTCTCAGGGATACTCCTTGGGAGGTGGAAGGAGCAGGGAAAGCCTCCAGAGAGGTCTGTGGGATGCACAGCTCCATGTTCTGTGGGGTTCTGGGCTCTCCTGTGCTGCCAACTGCCCTTGCTGGTGCTCCCCACCAGCCCAGGCACCACTGCTCCGAAAGGCATTGCAGTTTCCCAGCTGGGAGATGAGAAAGCTGCTGTGTTCTGGGGTGGCACCCCCAAAAACCCCTGCATTCCCTCCAGTTTAGGGAAGGAATCACTTATTTGGCATCCCCATGCCAGTGGGGTGCTGGGCACACAGCCTTCCAGCAAAGCCCAGCTCCAAAAGCAGAGGGGCTCAGCCTGGCTCTGGCTGTCCCCAGCCAAATCAAGTTCCTTGGAAGAGGAAACACTTGTGCAGCATCTCTCCCTGACCCTGTTGTATCCACCATGGCTGTGTCTATAAGTGGTCTAACATATTAAAGATCAGGCAGCAAGGGGAAGGATGACCTTTTGCATTTTGCCCAGAGCAGGCACGGGGAATGTAATTATAATTTCATATAATTCATCTCCTGACACCGTAATAGCTGAGCTTCCTTGGCCAAATCAGGGATGGAGGGGAGAAGGACAGGAGGAGGGGAGCACCCCAGCCCCCAGCTGGGACAGCCTCCCCCAGGCAGAGCCCCCACTCCCACAGGGCTCAGCTGCCATCACAGGGGTCCTCAGCCTGGCCTGGGTGCAGGTGGAGCCTCTCTTCTCTGCAGGAAGCTGCTAGGGCCCTTAGCTCAAAGCTACTGTGTTTGTTTGCAGGCCAGCAGCTAAAACACTTCCCAGCCTGGGGGAGCAGCTGACACAGGTGAGGCCACTTGCTCTGCTAGTCTCAGTCTGCTCCTCTGCCTGCTTTAAGCCAAGCCCTTCCCTTCCCTTCCCAAACCTTCCCTTCCCAAACCTTCCCTTCCCAAGCCCTCCCTTCCCAAGCCCTCCCTTCCCAAGCCTTCCCTTCCCAAACCTTCCCTTTCCATCATAGTTTCTGGGGTTGTGCTTTTGGAATCACACCAAGCACAGAACCTCTCTGGCAGTGGGGGGAGATAAAGGGTTTTGTCCTACAAGTCCTAGAGGATGGAGCAAACCCACTGCCAACGAAAACCAGCCACATTGGTTTTACTCTTTCCAAACCTGAAGCCCTTGTTAATATTCTGTGCTGTGCCTGGGCTGGGCCAATTCACTGTGATCTGCTCTGCCTTGTCCTTAGGGAATGGAGGGATGGACCAGAGCACTCACAGCCCCTCTGAGGGGTGCAGGGTTAGCAGGTCGTGTCTGCAGGGTGGTTTGTGAGCAGAGCAGGTACCGTGTTTTCAGAAAGAACATTACACCTGTTTAAAAGCTGCTGCCACCTGAAACCTATTTTTCAGCACTAACTGATTCAATTCTGCTAGTCTGAGTTTCTATCCTGGAGAAATCCTCCAGGAAGCTCTAATAGCAGAGTCAATCTTTATAACATCGGGGACAATAAAACAAGAGGCCTCGTTGTGCCGCAGGTTTTGTCTGCGGGTGTGTGGTGCCGACCAACCCCATTATCATCCCAGCACCCAACAGGAGTCATTAAATATTTATTGAAAAGGTTTTCATTCCTGAACAGTGAAATACAAACCAGCAACAATTAAATGGGCTTGTTTAGATAAACAGTTTGGAGGAGGGAGCACTGTGTGGTGTAGCCCAGGGGACCGGATAGTGGAGTGCAGGGGCTGGGGCTGGATGCTGTGTCCTTCCACGCTGCTCCAGGGAAGATCCCAAGGCAGCATTGGATAAATTAACCATGGGCTTTTATTACTGGATGAATATGAATATGAACATGAGCTGTGGGAGGAGCTGTGACAGGGGGACCAGGTACTCAGCACTTGTAGTGTGACAGCCCTGGTTTGCTGTGGCCATTTGCCATGGGAGAAAGAAGCAAGGATACTGGTTAGGGAATTTTTGTCTTTGAGATTGTGACACTCTGGACTCTCAAAGCCCAGAAACATGCCCCAGTCCAGCTGCCACAAAAAACCCACCTTCATCAGCATCGAGCTGCTTGGGCAGCGCTGCCACAAAGGCTCCACCACCGGAAACAATCTCATCAGTACCAGCCTCTAATCCATCTCCCACCTAACCCCATGTGCCTCCTGCAGATCTGTCACAATAGTCATCTTGAAGTTCTCAGTAAATGTATTTTTTCATATTAAAAATGACCCTGACCTCAGTTAGATGAGAGATTTCCCACCCTGTGCATGCTCCAGGTTTGCCTTCCTAGTGGCAGGGCAGGACATCCCCATTTTACAAGTTCTCCAGGCCCTGCATTAAAAAGCCTTTTATGTCTCTTAAAAAGACCCTGATGGGCTGCCCTCCTCCTCCAGCTTTCCTGTAACAGCAGCTCCAAGGGGCAGTAGACCCATGTGGGTGAAAGGGGCCCTGCCTTGGCACTGGGGTTTGGCAACTTTGGTGCTGTTGCAGGAACTGGATTCGCACCAGGAGGTTGGAAAGTGGGCACCCCATCCTTTCTGCTAGGAGAGCTTCTGAGTTACACCCCAGTCTTTACCCACCCGTAGAAAAGCAGGCTGGTGTTGGGGTGGGCACTGGCAGCTTCAGCACTGCTGAAGCAGGAACCAGCCCCAACCTGTTTGCACTCCCCCCCTCCCACCCTGAGCCCTTTTAAATGCAAAAACAAAAGCTCATGTTTCCCACCTTGCTGCTGACAGTTGAACTGATTTGCCTTTCCAAATCTATATTTGGCTTTTATCGGGATTTTTTTCTTTGTTTGAGTAGGCTAAAGGTGAAAGCATAGTGATTGAGACAACGTAGTTCCTCCCATCCATGGATTGGATATAATACTTACCCTATTGCTTTGTAGCATTAAAAAAGGAAGTGTCTGACTTATTTTTGAAGTATAGATTTTTCTGGATGATGAATGGGAAGGAGTTCTGTTGGTCGATGTGATTTAATTATGCTACAAAACACTGAAGAGCTGAGCTGCCCTCCCTTGCCTTCCTGCTGCCCGCAGCTCACTGGGGAGGACGGAGCACACAGGCCAGTTTATTACCCTAAAAACTTCTCTCCCCTGCTTGAGGTTCTCCAATTTCTTCCTTGTTGCAATTTAGAAAACATTTTGCCAAATGCCCTTGATCCCCCAACCGAGCCCTCGTGTCCCACAGAGGTGACCCAGTTCCCTGCAGGCATTTGATCCCCTGTGGCCACCACAGCCACGGCAATTTGAGCAGCTGAGTCCCACGTGGGTGGGACTCCCCAGCTCCCTCCTGAGCTGATGTAGGAGCCTGACCCTCTTGTCCCAGCAGGACATTGGTCCCAGCGATCAGGGACCATGAAGAGCCTGAAGCCCGTTTAACCTCCAGCAGGACCAGCAGTGCTGGCACCAGTGATGCACACACCAGAATCAAAGGGTGCTTTGAATGCCTCAGAGCATTTGCATTCAAAAGTTTTCGAAAGGTTTGGGATTTATCTCCATCCTGGGAGGGAGCCTTATTAGTGGCTTTTGGGTACACTGCTCCTGAATAATGAGGACAATCCTGTCTCGGGAAGATAAATCCCCATATAATGATGCCATTGTCTTTCCTTATTATAACTCTCAGTCAGCCCCTCATTTAACTGCTGGTTTACCCAAAGATTTTGACAGGCTGTTTTAGCACAGGAAGATAATACAACACTTTTTAATTGCCACCCAATCTAAAATTAGCCCTTTCTTCTTTGGCAAATGAGCCACAGCGCAGTCCCTTGGGGACCACGGTTTGAGCATGGCTGGTTGTGTTTCCTCATCCTCTTTCTTGAGCATTCTGGATCTCCCACTGTTCTCCATGTCCTGCCAGGTCCAACACGTAACCCAACCCACCACAGCAGTGGATGCTCTCTGCTCGAATCCCTCTTTTCCTGTGCCTGCCTGCTGTGCATGGGAACAGTAATCCATGGGGAAAGGTTCTTTCAGCTTTGCAAATTCTCCTACAATTATCACAGGAAAGAGGGTGGTTGAGAGAAACAACCTCGGGACAGAAATTCTGCTTGGAAATACATTTGTGCCGTGACAGGCCCGGGGAGCGCCAGAGCCGGAGTGGACAGGCAGGAGGCTCGTGGGTCATTATGAGTTCGACTCAGTTACCAGGGGGATGCAAAGGCAGACGGAGATGGATGTATTGTAAGAAGGTTTTCTGGACATGATTTGAGCAATTTCAGCTCACTGCCATGGTTGGGATCGACTTGGAAGTTTCCTAATGAATTTCTTTGTCAAGAGGAAATTGGGCTGTTGAGTGGAGGAACACTCAGAATAGAAAAGCAGGCTCTTTCTGTTGAAAACCCACCAGTGAAAAATCCAACTAAAGCTAAAATTCCTTAACCTCTTGGTGTGGATTCTCTGGGAGCTGTAGTTTCTCATCTGTAATTCTCCTTGGGCACTCGAGGCAGCAGCAGGTGCATCCCTGCCCTGCAGAGGAGCAGTGGGATGTGAGGGCAGAAACCTGCCCCAGCTCAGTGCAGAGGTGTGGAGGGAGCTGGGTCTGGAAACCACTGCCATGCTGGGATGTGCAGGACACAGCCCGGGTTTTCCTCTGCATGGGGCATCCCCAAGACCTTTATCCCCGGGGTAACAGGCCAGTGACACACTCACCTGGCCAGCAGCATCCCTGAGCTGAGGGCTCTTGGTTCCCAGGCACTGCACTGCAGCACTCAGCTCGCAGCCGAGTGAGGAAATTTTGGAGAGCAATTTCAGTTTTCCAGAGGTCTGCAATCAGTGGTCAGCAGAAGCCTGTGCCCTATGAGCTGTCCCTGTGGGGAGTGAGGAGGAGCACTCACAGATGTTGGACCAGTATCCAGAAACGGCCCGAATGCTGGTTCCCTCCCCTCTAATGTGATGTGCTGGTTTCATTTTGGTTTTTCCCAAGAGATTGGTGTCCCAATGGAGGAGATTCAGAGCAGCCTTGCAGGGATTCACACCTTCCCCAGGAGTATGTCTTCGACTCATCAATGAGGTACAGCCCCGAAACCAGCTGATAGGAGTGCTGAGGTTATTGCTGCTGTGTGTGTAACCTCCTGGTCTTACAGGAAGAAAAGCCATGACCTGGCTTCTTGGTGTTGGAGTCCAAAACCTACTGACCCTTTGGAAAGGGTTGTATGCAAATTGTGTGCTTTGGATTGGGATGGTAGTTGGTTAAAGGAAGACCCCTTGGGATTCTGAGCCACCTTTTGTATTTAGTGCAGCTTTAATGCTTTCAAAGCACTTCAAAGACCTTGTTTTCCTACTTGTGTCTCCACAACCCATGGCCAGCAGGGATGGGTGATCAGAGAATGCCGCTTGCCTGGCGATGGCTTTGCTGTGCAGACACTCACAGAGCAGGGGTTTGTGGCACCTCTCTCGTACAGAGGCCCCATAAATCAGTCTAAGCAGTGTGATAATCTCTGTACCTTGGTGTGGAAGGTAACGGAGCCAGTGGTGCCTCCATGGGATGCTGTTAGTGTGTGGGAGGTTCCCTGGTGCTGTGGGAAGGTTGGGATGGATCCCGTGATCCAGTGTCTGGCCCGGTCCGTGCCCGGCCTGTCCTGTCTGTGCCACGAGTGCCGACCCCACGGAGAGCAGGTGTGATCCCTGCTCAGGGTGACGGGATCCAGGTGCTGAGGAAGGTGAGGAGCAGCCCCGTACCCACACCCTGCCCGTCTCCCTGCCCTGCTCACTGGCAGATGGAAGGGCTGCCAGACACCGGCAGGATGAGTTCACGGGAAGGAGTAGAAGTTTGTCCTCAGGATGCAGGGGCAGCCTGGAGGCTCCTTCTGCCTCTTTCCCCCTCTAGTGTGATGCTCTATGAATCTTGTAATGAACACAGCTATGAAAAAAAGAAAACTCATATATTTATGAGGCTCTTTGATTTCGTCAGAAATGCCTCATCTAGCAGTCCCCCTCCATTAGAAACCCTCTGAAGCTGTGCAAGAAAAAAACATGGCTTATTATTTAAATTAATAAAGCAGCTGCAAATTTTTGCTTCATTTTAAAATATTACTATAGAAAATATTCTTCCATGGATCATTTTTTCAATGGTTTTCTTCCTGAATATTCCTAATTATGGCCATAATTAATTTTAACGAGTCATCCACCATCAATTCCATCATAACTTGTAAGTGTCCTGCAGCTGACTTTAAAAAAAAAAATTCCAAGCACTGCCTTCCTCTGGCTGCCTCTGTAATGAAACCTGGGATTACTTAAGGAATTGGCACTTGGCCCCAGCAATGCAAAATTGCCTGGTCCTCAGTCAGAGCTGCTGCTGTCCACCCGCTGATGGATGGCATCATTCAGAGCTTTTATAGGCCCAGCAAAAGAGGCCAATCTGTCCAAACTGATAAATCTAAATCTTCTGTAATATTTCATGGTTCTACCAGACATATGTATGAAGCCAAAGTGAGGCTTCATTTTCCCAGGAAAACAGCTTCTCCCAGGCCAGTGGCCAACACCAAAGTCCTTGGACAAACTTTGACCTCTGGGGAAGGACATTGGGAAGGTCCAGATGGAGGTTGGGAAGGAGGTTGGAGGGTCTGGGAGGGAGGTTGGGAAGGTCTGGAATGAGGTGAGGAAGGAGGCTGGGAGGGTCTGGATGGAGGAGGTGGATGGAGAAAAGTGGAACAGTGAATGCTGTGGAGCCTCATCTCCATCTCCCACATCAGGATCCCATCAGATATCTCTACAAGAAGAAATTCCCACTGCTTGTAGACACTCGAGAGCATCTCAAAGTGCACCTGAGACTAAACTTCATCATATTGGTCTCATAAGAGCAAGGAAATAAAGTGAAATACCAAAGTCAACAGAATTTTGGAGCAGGGCTGGCAGGGTACAAAAGGGAAGGGAGGGAGGGGTCTGCAGAGCCATCTCACATCTTCCCGAGGACAGCTCCAGTGGAGAGCCCCGTGATGGCCCCACTGCCCAGGCACCACTCCGTGCCAGGGCCTGGGGCACCCTTCCCTCGGCAGTGCTGCCTTCAGCCGTTTGTTTTACTAAAGAGCACGGCTGATGTCCTCGTTAGAGCCTCGAGCCACAGCGAGGGCTGCAGGCCAGCAGTGCCTGCCCGCTCCCGGGGCTGGCTGCTGACATTTCCCAGCTAATCAGCCCTGCTGCCTCCAGCCAGGGCTTTGACACGGCAAATAAAAAACCAGGTAGCAACAAGATCCTCCGTATTATGGCATGGCTGGGGGCCAGGCCTCTCTTTAATTCCTGCACAAGTATATTCCTGGCGTTCCTCTCCTTTGATTTCCTTGCAAGCACAGCCAGTAAAGGTGGCCACACGTTTGGGCCTGTGGCCGTAGAATTTGGGATGTGTTCATGCTTGGACCCACAGATCCAAGCTTGGGCTATTGCCACAGGATGCTGCTGCTGGGGAAATGAATTCTTCCTGCTGAAGTGTTGCTGTGATCCTCCTGTGATCCTTGTTTGATCCCCACTACAGCCAAGCTGGGGGTGACCCCAGGTCTAACCACAGGAGCAGGACTGTGCTGGTAGAGCCATGAAGTTCTGCAGGAAGGTGGAGCTGGGAAGTGAATGGAAAATCCTGACCTCTTATGGCAGCTGTGTCAACCATCCCTGTTAGAGCCTCTGGGAAAGCACTTATTGCTGGGTCTTAATCTTCAGGAGCTACAGAAAGGATAATGTGTCTGTCTGAGGGAGCACCAGGAGGCTTATCAGTGTTTACAAAGAGCAGCACAGAAAGAGAAAGGGTTCAGAAACCCTGTGCCTGTCCCTGGTGTTCAAGGGACTGGCTTGAAAATTGTGAAAATGTTGAAATATGATCTGTTTTTTATCTCCTGGTCCTCTGCTACCAACTGTACAGGTCGTGTTTGCAGAGTGCTGTGCGCAACCAAAATGTTCTTGGCCACTTCCAAATGACGTGCTGAGGTTTCTCACAAGCATGGCCATCATCCTGGGGAAACACTTGGCTCTCCTCTTGGGTTACATCTGATACAGGTGCCTCAGGATGGCAACAGTTCCTGAAGGACAAATACCCGGGTTTACATTGGGTTATCAGAAGTAAAAGGGGACCCAGAGCCATAATTTCACTTCAAATGCTTGATTTGCACCACGTTTGATGTCTGCCGAGGCCTCCGATGCCCATCTCAGTGGCACTGTGCCCAACTCCCAAGCACAGGGCAGTGCATGCTTTAGCATCACGAGCAAGGAAAGCAGGGGAGGGACCACATTAGAAGCATTCAATTGACTGCAAAGCCCACGAGGATGTGAAATACGCTCTTTACATACACAAGGTTTAGCAATGATAGCACAAAACAGTGAAAAAAACATTTCCTCTTTACTGCAGCTTGAAAGGGTGAAATACGGGCTGACCAGCAGCCACGGCAACCGCTTTATCCTCCAATTTACTGCTCTCACTTCCAGGCTGGCCCCGAGAGCCCAGCTCCCTTTGTACTGTTTTTCTATTAGGGGTTTTATTTGTGGCCGGGAGCTTTGTACTCGCAGAGCAGAGCCCGCCTTTGCTCCCAGAGCCGCCAGCCTGGGCACCGCTCCAAGGCCCCGCGCCGGGGCTGGGAGAGCTGCGGTACCTGGTGGGGTGGTGCTGGATGGTGTGACCATGGGAACTCTGCCAGGTTACAGTGCAGGGTTGAGCAGGGCTGAGCCATGGGGAGGTTTATGTTGTACCGTCATGCCAAGAATAGGTCAAGGAAAGCAACTGGGTCCAGCAGTGCCTCAATTTCCCCATCCTGATTATCTGCCCCTGGAGGCATCCCAGGTTGAGGAGGGGTGCGAGAGGCTCAGAGACCCCATGTTCTGGCATGGCCACCCAGGAGGCACCTCATAGGCCCAGGGGACCCCGGGGCACCTGGGGAAATCCTCGTTTTCAGACAAGCTCATTTTTCCAACAGGCTCCGGTGAGATTTGCTGGAGGTGCCAGACTTATCTGTAAGCATCGTATTCCAGCCTTTGCCTGACCTGGGGTCTTCTGCTTCTTTCCCTGGCCTCATTCCCAGTCCTCCCATTCCACAGAGAACAAACCCAGTTGAAGTTGCCTTGTGCTTGGCTGAAGGCATTTAATCACTGTCTCGACGTGATGGAAATATGAGCTACTCCTGTGCCAGTCAGGACACGCTCTTCTTGCACAGGCGAAGATGAGCAAGTAGCCATCCGAGCATGAAATAGTTGTCAGGCTTCCAGAGGGTCACAAGATATATGGATTATGAAGTAGAGACTCCCACAGATCTCAGATTATCAAACACAAAGACTGCAGAAGATTGTTTCAACGTGTTAGATCGCAGGAGTGCTGTCCTGAATTTAGAGCTGGGCTGGAGCAGCAGCCCAGGGGCTGCCTGAGTCCATGAGGCTCTGGCTCATAAGCTTTGGATTCATCCCAGATTCAGCCATCCCTGCACAAAACTCCTCAGTCATCAGAATCATCTTGTGGTTGTTTCTGTCTGCAGCTCACAGGAACGGGTGGGTTTTGGGCATGGGTGTGCTGTGTGGAGCAGAAGCCACCCAAAGGTTAGAGCACTTGAAGGACTGGAAACTGGAGTTAAGCAGGACACTTTGGGAACAGAAATGAGCAGGATTAGCAGTGTTAGGTTCAGTGGGAGCCGTGTGGTGCGTGTGGATCAAGTGCCTGTGGAACAGGCAGTCACCAGGGGAAACCTGGTGGAGATGGGGAGCCCTGTGTGCCTGAGATCCGAGGGGATGCTGCTCAGGGAGGACACTGCTGTGCCCCCGAGCCTCTTTCCTAAGCCCAGAGCTAAGGAGTAGTGATGCCACCACAGGTGTTGGTGCGCAGAGGCTGAGGAGGCCTCCTTGGGATTTATCTCAGCACTTGGCTCTGAGCCATGTAGTGGCCTCTTATGGGTGACCACTGCCCCATCCCCCTTTTCCTATAACCTTCTCCAGGTTACAGGAGATTTAGTTGAGTGTCACCTCCCTGCCCTTGTGTCTCTCAGTGCCCCATGTGCATGCCATGGCCGGGAGCATGGCCTTGGCCAGTAAAGCCATGGCTCGCTGGGCCGCTTTCCCCACTGACACAGATGATGCCTGTGAGGTGCCAGGGATGCAAGAGTAGGGTTTGGTGGCCCAGGAGGTCCCTCCCAGCCAGGGATCCATTTGTCCCTGATGGCCAAATCCTGAGGTCACCCTCAGGCAGTCCCTGTTCCAGATTTGGGGAAAACAGAGGAAAGGCTGGATGTAAGCCGAGGAGCCAACAGAGAGGTGCAAGCATGGCTCCCTCTCCCTGATTCTGCTCTGCCCGTGCCCCTCTCTTTATTCCTCCAGCCCTCCCTAAAGCTGAGGAGTTTCCCTGATACATTCCTACAGGTCCTGAACACGACTTTTCATTAAACCCAGCCCTAACAAGGAGCACAGCCACACACCACCCTCCAGCTCAGTGCACGACTGCTTATTCTTCCTTTCACCACCGCCCACCAGTTATTCTTCCCCAAAGCCCAGGCTCAGCCCAATTTGAATTAAATGCAAGAGTCAGACGTCAGCTGCTTTTATGTAATGCTCCCGTGTAATTCCATCTACTCGTTTCCGCTCCCCCACTAATTTATTCACTCCAGGTTTCTTTAAATCAGCCCAGGCTTCTTTTCCTTTTTTTTTTTCACAAGGTCTCTTTGTCAATTGTGTCTCTAATCCAAGGACTTGGCATTCCCTAGGTAGCTGGGGCGAGCAGGAGCAAGCCCCAGGAGACTGGAAGTGCCTTCTTGTGGGTTTCGCTGTGCTGAGCTGCTCATGATTCCCTCCTTCCCTAATTACTTCTATTTCACTGTTTTCTTCTACTGCTTCAGCAAAGAGACAGGCTACACTTTTGAAACAGCCCCTCTTGCAGTGTTAACATATATATTTTATTTTTATTTTTATTCTTTTCAACGATATATTGCGGATTTTTCTAGAACTGTTATTGTTCTCCGATACAATACAATGAAGAACTATCCTATATACTTATTGATCTCCAGTAGGTCCAATACTGAGAAAAACATTCCTGCCAGAGAAGTGGGACCTGCCCTTCACTCCCTCTCCCCAGCTCAGCCCCACTGTGCACAGAGAGGTGCTGGGACACACGGGCAGTGCGGGGCTGTAGCCCACAGAGGCACCAGCTCACCGGCAGAGCCGTGATGGCTGCAGGGCTCACCACCCCACTAACGAGCTGAGGAGGGCCCACGTCTCTCTCAACACTCCTTCTAACAGACACGGCTCTTCATTTAGCTCTTGTGTTGACAGGGCTCAAATTAAGAGGCAATTGAGGCGGCTCTCAGAGCGAGAGATGCACAGGAGTCCTTCAGAGCAGGCAGCGGGGCTCGTAGGGAACCCAGCACTCCTAATTCCTGCAAAACTCAGTGGATACCTTAGGGCTTCATCTCCACATCACAGTTCTCCCAGGCAACCAGCAGTTGGACAAGAGGGTTCGATCTCAAGCTGTGCCATGTGGGGTTTAGGTTGGATATTAGGAAGAAAATCTTACAGAGAGGGTGCTCAGCCATTGGAATGGGCTGCCCAGGGAGGGGGTGGAGTCACCATCCCTGGAGGTGTTTAAGGTGAGAGTGGATGTGGCATCAGTGCCATGGGCTGGGAACCACGGCGGGGTTGGATCAAGGGTTGGACACGATGATCTCGGAGGTCTTTTCCAACCCTGTTGATTCTGTGATTCTATGGTTAACCCAGTCTTGTACTCACAACTTAACCCACCTGTCAGCAAACATCCCGAGCAGAGTCAGGCATGGGCTATCCATCACCGTGCTGGAAGAGTCTCAGAGTGGGTTCAGCAACACCTGGGTCCTGCAAGAAGAGCTATGGAGGTATAGGACCAAAAAATCATCTTATTTGTTTATTGATTTCCAATAAAATCTAATAATTAGAAAAATAGCCCTGCCAGCTTGTGTGCACTGTGCCTGTAGAGGAAGAAGTCAAAATCATTCAGGGGATGACAGTGCTTCAATACTCACCCTGCAACCCCTCTGGGCTGACAGACAAGGCTCCCTGCAGCTGGCATTAGTCAAGGGAGAAGCAGAGTGTGCCAGGAGCCTGGAGCATCCCTGGTTCACATGTAGGCCAGGAGAGAACTTCTGTGAAGTGAGGACTTGGCGCAGATGGAAGTATGAGGCCAGTGCTGTGGTGACACTACAAATATGTGTGTGAGCTCATCTCTCCAGCATCACCCACAGCTCCTGTTTGCACTGGTGGGAGATATTGCCATGAAAATAGCTGGTGCTGTGTCTCTGAGTGTGTAGGGCAAGGCTGGTCCTGCAGTGAAAGGAGTATCCCCTCAGCCAGTGCCAGCACAGTGGTGATGGTGATGCTGCCGAGGATCAGCTGTGCCTCCTGTGTGAATAAACAGAGTATTTTGCTCTCTGTAGGTTCCTAATATAGTGCCTTCTATCATCTGTAAATAGAATACTGAAATAGTGGTTTATCAAAACCAAGTCTTGGGGAATTATCTGAAATCAGCCTGTGAGATGAAAGGTGACGAGCTGGAGGAGAGACACATCCTGCATGGGAGGTGGAGAGCTGGGGTATGACAGCAGCACTGAAGTCAGAACACATTTGCTGCCCTTTGGTTTTGTTCTGCTGCCCAGACAGAGCAAAACAGCCCTGAGGCACCGACAGTACAGTGCCAGGCACAGTCAGGGCTGTAACCCACAGCTTTGCATGGGATCAACAAAGCAATAGGGAGGTTTTTGCAAGTCAGCTGATATTTTACCTTTGGAAAATTGAACTTTGTAACATTCTCATCCCAAACACCTGGTTGGTTGCTTTTTTTCTACTTCCCAACCTTCCTGCCCCTGCCCGATGGCTCCTCACAGCTGCTCTGTTGCGCTTCCCATGTTGATGCATTTGCTTCTCTTCATCTAAGCAAGATGAAGCATTAATGCTGGAGGGTATTACCCTTGCAGGAGATTTTGTGAATCTCCAAAAGCTGGCACCCAGCAGGGATGTGCAGAAAGCACAGGGCTCCATGCAGCACGTGTTAGCCCAGACAGGGCAGGGCAGGGTGTCACCACCCCCAGCGATGGTGGGCACCATCCCTGGCCTCCAGGAACCACCTGTCCTGTTTGATAAGGAGGGCAAAGAGATAAAGCCTCGTGGTTAGAAAACGGACAGGTGGGTTCCCAATCCATGGTTGTTGGTGGTTTCACACAGCAGGATAAGCACCACATCCTGTTCAGCACATGTGCCCCTCTCAGCCCCAGCCACCCATCCTGGCCTCTCAAGGCTCTCCTGTGTCCTTGCTATTTGTCAGAGGAGCCATAACTAGGGAAGGAACTGGGAAGAGGCTCTACCCAGTGGCTGGCCATGCTCTGGGACAGGAGCAGAGTCATTTGCAGAGAGACAGGCTCTCTGCACACTGGGGAAGGGAGGCTCCTCTCCTTCAGCTCGAGTTAACCCTTGTGTGGGTCCAGAGCAGTAACTCCCTCTTGCCAAGTCTGGCCTATTAGCATTCTGCACCAGTCTGGCTTTCATAAGCTGGTCTGACTTTGTAAGATAAAAAAGTAATAACACTGCCCTCTATTATTTATTAGCTGCCTTTATGCCTCCCAGCAAAAGTCCTTCCTCCTCCCTGGTTCCGTACTGGGTTGCTCCAACAAGATGTTGTTGTTCCACAGGGTCTGTCCCCCAGGGTTTCACAAGGCTCCAGAAAATCCATCTCGTGGCTCTGGAGTTGTATTCCAGAGATGCCAGGCACTTGTTCAGCTCCTGTCCTGCCTTCCTGGATAGTCAGGTTGGCCTCATGCTCCTGGGACAATTTCCTGCACTTTACAGGGGAAAACATAGCAATTAGGATGCACCTGGGTGGGGTCCCCACAAGAGCTCTTGCCTTTTGCTCCAATTTCAGGGCTATTAAGCTCTTGCATTTAAAATTATTTTGCCTCCAAACTCTAAAATTACTACCCCAAACGAAGCATGTGTTCCTTGTTGAACCTGAGCTGCATGAGTACATCACATGGCTCCTGTTTCTGTGCTGCGACCTTTGGGGGCCCGTGAATGTTTTTTGGGTCTGTAGGAGTATCTGGTGCCATGGCCAAGCTTTTTGAGGGTGTTGTTTCCACTTTGGAGCTGTGCAGTGTTCCCCTCTCCGCAGGGGCACTCGAGCTGCCCGGCACGGCACTGCCGTCCCTGCATCACCCATGACTTGTGTTGACTGTATTGACTGAATTAATTACAGCTGAGGCTCAATATTGAAATTACTCAGACCTCCGGATGGCCAAGCTGAATCAATTAGTTTATTAGTGAGAGCCAAAGCCAGCTGAACAGCTCAGGGATGGAGAGGAGGCAGAGCAGCCGCCCTTCCTCAGAGATTGCCCCATGCTGCACATTTAAAGCATCCTTGTGGTTTTACCCAACCCTGTAGCTTTATTTTAGCCCTAATACCCCAGACCTGGTGAGTATGTGATTTAATCTGCTGGTTGCTGAGGCTGAGCTGGCTCCTCAGACAGCTGTGAGGGAGCACACAACATCCTCACGGACAGCAGCGGGCTGGGGGACTGGAAACTCAAACAGAAGGGAGGCCTTGGTGTCTGGGATGTCTGTAACTCACATATATGATCTTTCTATGCACCAAATATGGATGTGGATAACAACAATATAAATATATCACTATCTAATACAAAGGTGTAGGACTGGGGTTAGCACGTGGATGTGTGCTGTTGTCATGCTTCATCAAGCACCCTGCATTTCCATCAAGGAAAGACTCTAACATGCAAACACTACGTTCTTCTTGCTTACTGCAGCATACCCTGGCCGTGACAGTGGCAATTAAATGATTCTTTCCAGTTCTCTTGAGCTCCAGGCATGTCTCTGCCAGCAGGTACCAGGTGGGATTCGGGCTCTGGTTGGTGCACAGCCCATACTGGCTTTAAATCCATCCCCTTTCCACAGTCACCGCTCTCACGGCAGAAACAGTGGCACCACTGCACGTGCAAACATCTGACTGGAGATTCCCTCGGTTTTCCTGGACGAGCACCTGGAGGGCTGGCTTTGCTGGGGCATAGCTGGTTCCTCAGAGGTGGCAGGGGGTGGCATTGCTATAGCAGTTGTCACCTGGGAAACAGAGAGGTACAGACATGCCAGAGCAGTGGTGTTCTCTCACTTCCCTTGGGTAGGTTGTCTCAGTTTGGCTTCCAGCCCTGGTGAGGAGACCCAGAGCAGAGCCCAGAAGTAGCCCCATCTCCATGTCCCATCTTTGCAGTTGGGCAGGGGGATGGCACAAGGCACCCCAGCGCAGATGGTCACCACAGCCCACCAGGTGTCTCTTGCTGGTGTAGAAGAGGCTCAGGACCAAATGGAATGGGCTGTGACCAAGGGAATAGATCCCAAAATAGAGAAGGCTGAGCCCCGCTGAGGTCAGGACTTCAGCTCCTTTCCAAGCTCAACCTCCTGCTGTGGACCAAAAAGCCTCTTTCCTCCTCCTGAAACCTCCAGGAGCAGAAACTTTCCAACACCCTAAGCTGTCAATGTGTGTCTCACTTAAATAAGATCTTCACAGGGATGCTCTTTGAATCCTTGCAGTTTTATTTATTTAGTTGGTTTACTTTAAGATTAATCATAAATGGGGAAAGTGCCAGGGACATACAAAAGAGGTTCTAAATAATTCTGAGTGATTGAGAGCACCGTGATTAATGGGATCTGCCGATGCCATTCGGGTGGAAGCAGCCTTCCGAAAAATAGATTTATGTTAAATGGAAAAATACAATAATGTCATTCACAACACGAGAAAACATGAGGCGGCAGAACCTGCCTTGAATGGCCATCACATACAATTCAGGCTCACAATGAACAAAACTTAACTTCTCTAAGCTCTGTGTGTCCTGATTCTAAATTCATTCATTATATTTGATTATCTTCAGTCCTCCCCAAGTGTAATATATTCTTTCTTACAGAATTCACCATGCTTCTCATCAGGCATGGTTTAATATTTCATACAGTTCATTAAATAACACATTCAGTTCAGATCACAATGCCTCACTCGTAATCCCACATACATCCCCCTGAAACCTCTGAGAAACAGAAAAAATGGGGTGTGGGGAGATGGAGGAGCAAAGTGAGAGGGTTCTGTGGAAGGACTCTTTGGAAAGCCCACCTGGTACAGGAGCTTTGCCAAGGGAGTGGGAGAGAGGACGCCTGTCTTGAGTGGTGAGGCAGGGATGGGAAGTGTGGCCGTGGGGCAGGACAGCTTGGAAGAGGGTGTCTGGATTCTCCTTTGGTCTGGTCACCTGAGCAGGGTTATGATTCCTCCCTCCTGCCACACTCCACTCGTGAACCAGAGAGAGCTGTTGCTCGTCCCATGTTCACCTCACAGATCTGAGTGAAGCCATAAATACTCATACACCATCTCACTGGAAATGACCTGGGATGATGGTGAACTGATGTCCAAACTTTCTCTGGGGCTGGGGGTAGTGAAGGCTTTTTGCAGGCCCTGGGTGGGTTTAGACACCTATTTTGGTTTGGGGTATCAACTGAACCACTCTGAGTGAGCTGTACCAGCACAAGGCACTGTCTGCCCCCACCAACACACCAGGTTTGAATCCCACTCTCATGAACTTCAGCCCAAGGACAGCTCACCCACAGTGTCCCCCTGGAGCTCCCCTGCAGTGGAGGGGGCACAGGTGGCAGTGGGACCATGGGCTGTGCTGGCACAAGGCTGTGTTTGGGAGCACAGCAAAATGACAGTGCTTTCTCACAGGCTTCCACACAGCAAGCAGCATCTTCTCCTAAAGGCAGTTTCCTTGATTTCAGGGCAGGACTTTGACAGGAGGAGACTCAGGGGAGATAATTCACTCCACACACGAGAAACCTATTTTGTCAGAAAGTTAGACATAGCCAGCAGTGGGTGAAAACTTCTTCCCTGCTCCAGAACATGGCCAAATAATCTCTCAGGAGGGTGAATCTAGTCCTTGCATCCACAAGGACACTCTGTCTGATGGGCAAAGGCTGGTGTGCAGAGGAGTCTATTATTTCTTCATGTGATTAAAATTAATAATTTACTCGGGGTAGAAGTGACTTAGTTGTAATTTCTTGTTAACTGTGGTTCCTCCTCAGCAGCTACAGGGATTCCAGAGGAGATCCAAGGAAGAAATTATGGGAATGGATGAAGATGCCCCTGTGAAGGGCAGAGTGAGCAGCCCTTGTCCTGCTGCCCCATGAACACGTGAGCTCTGTGCTGGGACCAGACAGTCGCCCCAGCAATAAATATCCTGGCTCACCCGTGCATACCAAATGAAGATACACATTACACCCAGCCCTCAAGAGCTGAGAATGTCATCAATGTTCCCCAGGTTTGTTCTGTCCTTGTCAGAGGGACCCTGTGTAGTGCCTGAGCTGAGAAAGGAGGACCTTGGGGACACATTATTCAAAGGCCAGGAAACAGCAGCGCACCAGGCTGGGACTGTCCATGCCACTGCTCGGTGGGTGTGTTCTTGGACATGTCTCTTCACTCCTGCATCTCTTTTTTCCTCTCCAAGACCTGCTTTCTCTACCTGTGCACAAGCTGTCAAGGCGAGGGTGTTCATCCTGTTGGCCCCAGCAGAAGGGGACCCTCATTCTGTGGAGGCCTGGGGTAGTTCCCTCTCCCTGGAATCCTTCCTGAGTTCAGCACACCAGCCTGCCAGCAGTAGATAAATCCAGTCCTGTAAAACTGCTGGTTTGAGCTGTTTGTTTATGTCCATGTTCAGGCTCAGTGCATTTTTCTCCCTTTGCAGGGGGAACCTGTGTCCCTGCTAGTGCAGGTGTGGTGGCAGCAGCAGCGTGAATGCAGGGGATCCCCTGGGGCCATGACACCCTGGCTGGGGACAAGTCCCCAGGGTGCAGCCTCAGGGGAGGCTTGTCCTTGTCAGTGCTGCTTTGCACTGTGTACCCTTTGCACAATTGTTCCCTTACTCTCATCCTTCTGCCTTTCTCCATCTCCCCCTCTCTTTTCAGCCACTGCCTGCCCTGATCCCAAATGCCAGGAGGTGTCTGGTGACGGGTCTCATCCTTCCCCTCTAGAAAGATGAAAATTCCCCCACTGGTATACCCAAGAGTTAGAGCTGGGAAGAAGAATTTGAACTTGGGTATTTCAAACAGGAAGGGATGGCTTTAGCCCCAAACTCTCCCTGCTTTTTTTTCTTTCCAGTGCAATAATCCTGCTTCCATCACTGGGCTGGATCTCTGCCTTTTTTCCCTTTCCTCCTCCCACCAGATTTGCTAGCACAGAAGAATTACAAGAACAGAAGGTGAAGCTAGATCTTTCTCCACCCCCCCCCTTTTTTTTTTTTTAATTTTATTTTGGCATCCATCACTTGCTTTTTGCCAAACTGCTCCAATTCCTCTTCCCCAGTGCCCACGCTGCCTGCCCACCGGGGACACACAGCACCAACAGAGGACAGTGCTGTGCGTGGTGTCCATCAATTCCCCCATGGCAAGAGGAGGGGGTGGCACAAATACCAACCCAAAATGCAGGGGAAGCACCTGTGGGGGCTTGAATCACCCTCTGATGAGGAGCTGCTGCATCAGGAGCAGAACTGTGGTCGCTGTGGGCAGGAAAGTCCTGTCACCATGGGTGGAACACCATGGTGGAGCTCAAGCCTTGGAGCTCTCCACCTGCATCCTCATTCCTTTTCCTAGAGCCAGTCAGTGTGTTGAATCATCCTTCCCACCTTTCTTCGAAGCTTTCCCAGCTTTCCTGCATCCCTCTCCACCTGTGTGGTGTTCACTGTGTGGGTGCGTGGGGAATTTATGCAGCGGCGGCGTGATTGGGGCTGTTTTGCTCTGTTCTCCTCTGAGTAATCCCTAACATTCAAGATGCTTCTTTTTTCTTTTATCTCTGCTGAGCAATGAGCTGATGTTTTCAGAGAACTATCTATTATAACCCCGAGATCTTGTTCCTGAGAGTTAATAGTCAGCTCAGAGCCCATCATTTCATTTCTGAAGTTGGGAATGGCTTCTCCCACGTGTGCCACTATTTATCTGCACTGCATTTCTCTTGGCATTTTCTTGGTCAGTCACTCATCACAAGGTCCTTCTGCAATTCCTCACAGTCATCCCTTGTCCTTAATATCTTAAATAATTTGGGAGCATTAACAAAAAGCTCTCATTTCACTCCCTTCCTCTCCCAGGGAGCCTCCTTATAGAGTCTAGGATAAATTTTTGGGGAAGCCTGTGGAACCACAGAAAAACTGTGAGCCATGGAAGGGGGTGGGAGAGAAGAACCGCTATGGCTGCCCATGGTCCCAGTGGGCATCAAACATCTGGGGTTCAAATGGGCTCCAGGCAATCCAAGCAAGAGGGACAACTTGTGTCTGACAAATTGCCCCCAAGATTTATCAGTAAGTGGGATTGAAGAGCCTTAAATGACCATAAAGAGGAAAAAATTCCAGTGGAGGAATGGCCATGGTTTTCCTGCATGAGCAGATGCTCGGCAGAATTGGTACTCTCCAGGGAATTGTTCCAGAAGGTGGATGGAATAAAGTGATTCACAGTATTAAAAAAATAAAATAAAAAGAGAGACATCAGAGCTCCTGGAAGCTGTTCAGTTGGCATCGCAGAGTCTGTGAATAACAGACGCCCAAGGGAACTAATGTTTTAAGCCAAAGCAATTTGGGTATCAGGACAGGCTTGGGGGGAAAAAACCCACAGTGCCAGATTTTGGATTATGCTGCACATCAATGCTAAAAAAGAAGACACACATGTTGTGAATGTACAGCCGAGGAACACATTTTGTAAGCATATTCCTAATGAGCACGTGGTGTGCTTGTTCCTGTTATTGATAATAGCTAACTACAGCTTCTCCTCCTGCTCTTCCCTGTTCAGCCATGGAAAACAGGTGATCCAGATACTGCTAAACAGCTTTAACAATTTCTAAGGGAACATATTGGCTATTTTGAGGGTCTGCCTTGAAATGGCAAGGCTTACATTGCAGAGCAGCTGTGTCCAGGGAGGGATGAATCCATTTGTTTGCAATATTGGCATATAAAAGGGAGGGCTGGAGAGGCATGTTCCATCCAAGTAGCCCTGGCATTGGCTTTATTGGATCAGTAAGGCTGTGTGGCAGCAATGGCAGGATTCAATCTGACCAGAAGTACTCCTCTTAAAAATGTTGGATGACGCTTCAAGCCCCCACAGAGCTGAGAGTGTGTTTTCCTTCTGCAAACCAGAATCAAACCTCTCTGTTCCCCTTTATCTGTAGTGAGCCCAGAGGAATCCCTGGGAAGCTGATAAATCAGCTTTTCTCTGGGAGGAAAGGAAGAATTGTTCTCCATCTCCCCTCCCCACAGTCCAGGCTGTGTGCTCTCCGCATTTCTGTCTCTGTGAAACGACGAGGGGCACGTCACTGCTCCCAGAGCCATGTCAGCTGGGCCCACAGAGCAACCCTGGCAAAAAGCCAGGACGTTTTGTAGCTCTGAGCAGCCCTCAGTGCTGCATCTGCTGGGAGTGCAGCAGTAAAAAATGACTGACACCGGCCAGTGTGTCCCGTGATCCTTTATCACAGCATGGTTTAGGTTGGAAGAGGCCTTTAAAGCTCATCTCATTCCACCCCCTGCCATGGGCAGGGACACCTTCCACTAGCCCAGGTTGCTCCAAGCCCCGTCCAATCTGGCCTTGGACACTTCCAGGGATCCAGGGGCAGCCACAGCTTCTCTGGGCAACCTGGGCCAGGGCCTCCCCACCCTCAAGGGCAGGATTTCTTCCTCAATATCCCAATCTAACCCAGCCCTCGTGGCAAGTGGGCAAGCCATTCCCCTTTTCCGTCCTGCATCCCTTGTTCCCGCATCCTTTCAGCTCTCCTGGAGCCCCTTTAGGCCCTGGAAAGGCCTTCAGGTCTCCTGGATCCTCCTCTTCTCCCGGTGACCCCCCACTCCCCAGCCTGGCTCCAGAGCAGAGGGGCTCCAGCCCTTGGAGCATCTCTCCATGGCCTCCTCTGGACTTGCTCCAGCACCTCCATGTCCTTCTGATGTTGGGGACTCCAGAGCTGGAGGCAGCTCTGCAGGTGGGGTCTCACCACAGTGGAACAGAGGAACCTGCTGTGACTCAGGAGTGTGTTGGTCCCATTCCAGTGTAACACTTCTTGGGTGGACAGTAATATCCTCAGTGACCTTTCCATATCTGACATCAATTCTATCTAAAACTTCTGAAAACTTGTTAAAGATTTTGGGAAAGTTTCTCGGCTGGTAACACAACTCCATCTGTGTCTGTAATTGGGGGACCCGGGAGATTGCTGCCTGGAATGCAGATGGTCTGTCACCACTGGGAAAGCCCACATCAATCCTCTTGCCACTGGACTGTGCCTCTGCCTGGAGCTGCACTGTCCCCATTCCCCAGGGAGATCCAGTGCTGGAGTTTGGTGATGATCTGCCCACAGCCAGGTCTTGGTGCAAACTGATCCTTGGGGGTTCCCAGCCTTGTTGCTGCTGGTTGTGTCCTGGGGTTGTCAATACAGGCAGTTCTTGTGGTGTTTCTCCTGAAGCTTTCACACACAAACATTTCTTTCCACATTCACAGCAGTGTCCAACTGCTACAGTCCTCTGTAGCATCACAGGCTCTGGCCCTGTCAGACACCTCAGACAACAAAAGTCAGTTCTCTCTGCTCCTACCCTTTTCCAGAGCACCCCAGAGATGTGCTGGGTGACTTGCAGACCAAACCCAATGAGTTTGGTGGTTCTGGTCCTCAAGAGCTGATGCATGAGCTGATAGAGTGGTGAGGGAACCCCGAGGAGCAGCCCCTTGGCTGGCCACTGGCAAAGTTTTGCAGGTGGGACGATGAGTTTCTGCGGGGACTGAAGGAAAGGTGACTGGGGGAAGATGGAGCAGAGCAATAGGAACAGAGCAACTCCAAGCTGAGTGTACATGGTGGATGGCAAAAACACCTTCAGATTTCAGATTATGCCCCAAATCTCCAGTTCCTCCATTTTTCATCACCCTGTGTAGAAGCCCACCCCATCTGCTTAATCAGATGTCACTCTGGGCCACCATCAAGTCCTATGAGGAGAGGCTTAGGGGGCTGGGGTTGTTGAGCCTGGAGAAAAGGAGGCTCAGGGGAGACCTCGTCACTCTCTACAACTCCCTGACAGGAGGTTGTAGCCAGGTGGGAGTCGGGCTCTGCTCCCAGACACCAGCAGTAGAACAAGCTGTGCCAGGGGAGGTTTGGGTTGGACATTAGGAAGTTCTTTATGGAGAGAGTGATCAGACATTGGAATGGGCTGCCCAGAGAGGGGGTGGAATCACCATCCCTGGAGGTGTTTAAGAAGAATCTGGATGTGGCATCAGTGCCACGGTCTGGGAACCACAATGGTGTTGGGTTAAAGGTTGAACTTGATCTCTGAAGTCTTTTCCATCCTCGTTGATGCTGTGACTTTATGATTCGGTGACTTTGTGATTCGGTGACTCTGTGATTCTGTGATCAGCCACGGCCAGCTGGGGCCGGACCCCCCTGTCCCAAAGGCAGCTCCTGCTGACGCCGAGGGAAAGCAGCCTGGGCACCAGCTCACCCCGGGAGGGGGCGAGGAGCCGGGCAGGGGACGGCAGCTGCGCTCACCCCCGTCCCCTGAGTCACGGCGGGTCCCCGCGGGCTCGGCGTGACAGCTCGGCTGCCTGCGGTCGTCTATGGCAACTGAGCCACCTCGGAAGGCTGCGCTGCCTGTGTGGGCTTGAAATTGTGGTTGTTTTTGTTCCCTCTCGGGAGGGGGGGAGGGGGAAGGAAAAAAAAAAAAAGACAATCTGATTTGTATGTAACTCCGAATAAATTCGCTGTTAACCTTTACAGCCATCTGGAGGGAGTCACTCCTCGCAGCAGAGCTCACCGCGGCTGTGGAGGGGAGCGAGGCTTCTGCCGGCAGATTTTACAGGGGCTGGCACGGAGGGAGCTGGAAACACCGCGCTGGGCGGGAGCCAAGAGCCCCGAAACACCCTCCAGAGCCAGGAGGTGGAGGATGTTGGGCTTTGGAGCGGCCTGGGTTTGTCAGGAGCCAGGTGGTGTGCTGGTCTGCCCCTTCTACTCCCAGTCTGGAGCACAGGGGGATGGGAACAGCTTCTCACTGCTTGTCTTAGTTATGAACAGAGATGGAAATCCCCTTTCTGAGAGAGGGGTGTCCCCAGGCTGACGCCATGCTGAGGGTCCCCATTTACTGTCTGGGTCACCACACTCCCTGTGTGTCACTAACCTGAGCTTTGGGGTTTGAATTGAGGGTTGAGGATTCAGGTAATGTTCTGCAGGAAGGGCTGGATCCTGCAGGAAGGGCTGGATCAGACCTGAAGGTCCATCCTGTCCATCCACAATCCCAAGGAGCATAATTCAGCTTGGCAAAGACTTCTGCCTCCTCAGAACTCTCTGCCTTGGAGAAGTCCCTGATAAGTCAGCTGTGAACCTTCAGGGCATTTGTTCACCTCCAAATGCTTCTTGTGGAGGCACCTCTCTACTGGCACTGGTCTGGCAGTCCTTACCTGTGTCTGGCAGTCCTTACCTGTGTCTGGCAGTCCTTACCTGCCATTCTTGCTATTCTGTTGACTTTCTGGACTGACAAGACTGCAGAGTTTATCACCTCTCAGCTGCAACTGCAGCATCCAGCCAGTGTGACTGGTGTGAACCTGGTGCATCCCTTGCAAAGCATGTTTGGTGCCATCCCCTCCCACAGACAGCTCAGCACCCACATTTTACCCCTGTGTAGGTGACAGCTGCAAAACCCTTCCTGTGCTTTCCCCCTGGCAGTGCTTGCACCCTGGGTGCAGTGTTGTCCCAGGGACACAGGGCAAACCAGCAGCTCCTGATCATGGCTCTGTGTCATGTCCCTCAGCACCCACCAGTGTGTGGATGCAGACACTTAATGGGCATTTCTGTAACTCCAAAAGCTTTCTTGGTTATTCACATCTGTGTCAGGCAAGAGGAAAAGACTGGTCTTCCCTGGTGTTCTGGGGTAGTGAAGGGCTGTGGGTGAGCAGAGGACTCTGTGTTGGAAAGCTGTTCATGCAATCACTGTGGGGGATTCTCTGGTGCAGGGGTATCCAACACCTCCTCTGGGATGTATGTGCCTGGGGTTGGAGCGAGTCCAGAGGAGGCACCAAGATGATCAGAGGGATGGAGCAGCTCTGCTGGGAGGAAAGGCTGGGAGAACTGGGATTGTTCAGCCTGGAAAAGAGAAGCTTTGGGGTGACCTAACTGTGACCTTTCAATACCTGAAGGGAGTCAACAAGAAAGATGGAGAGAGAGTATTTCCAAGGGCCTGGAGTGACAGGACAAGGGGGAATGGACTCCAGCTGAGAGAGGGTAGGTTTAGATTAGGTATTAGGAAGAAACTTTTCCCTGTGAGGGTGGGGAGGCCCTGGCACAGGTTGCCCAGAGAAGCTGTGGCTGCCCCATCCCTGCAAGTGTCCAAGGCCAGGTTGGATAGGGCTTGGAGCAACTTGGGATAGGGGAAGGTGTCCTGACCATGGGGTCAAGCTGATCTTTAAGGTGCCTTCCAATCCAAACCAGTCAGTGATTCTGTGATTTGTGTCTGCCCAAAGACCTCAAAGCACTTCCCAAAGCAATAGTCACAACAAACCCCTTCAAAGAAGACCCTCAAGGTGTGGGTCACTGGGCACAGGGGTCTCTGATGCTTGGTGTGGTGGCCCTAACCCCAGTGCAGCACCTCATGCTTGGCTGTATCCCTGCCTGGTCCCCTGGCAGTGCTGCCAGGCAAGGAGGGATGGGCAGAGGGGAGAGGGGGCACTGCCATCCACCCACCTGCCAAAAGCAGCCCCGTGGTAGCCCAGACATTGGGAGGAATTACAGTTTCTGCAGGTGAGAAAGAGCAGGAGGAGTCAGAGAAACACAATGCAACTTCATTTTCTTTCTTTCTCTGCTCCTTTTAAAATTTATAAATATTTTGAAAACTTTCCAAAGGGAGGGAAAAAACAGCAAGTTGCACATCAGTGACTCAATGCAGTGTCACTCTGTTCATTAAGAAAGAAGGAAATCAAATCATTACTGGAATGAATAAAGAAGAATCTCTTGGTGGAGTAGGAGAGGGGGATGCACTTTCAATGGGTGGGATATAACAGGAGCATGGCTGCTTTCCAGCCGTGCTGAGCTGTCTGAAGGTCTTAATTATAAGCAGCTCAAAAAAAAAAAGCCAACAAGAAAAGGAATTTACAACACAAAAGAAATAAATTGGATCTCAGATGCCTCTATACATATTTAATCATCGGGATGCTGATGAAGAGGAATCTTTAATATTAGCTGCCACGCTCCAGCTTTGCTCACGGAGGGCTCTGGGCGGGCACTGTGCCTGCCCGCCAGCGGATTTGGCCGGGGGAGAGGATGCCACAGCAGTGCATGGCTCTCGAGGCACGGTTGAGACTGGCAGCCAGAGAGGAGAAAAAACTGACCTTTGGGTCTGGAAACTTGGCTGGAACAACGCTGGGATCAGGCACCTCCTTGGAGCGCTCTCCAAGCACGAGGGCTCGGCCTCCAGAGACACTGAAGGTCAGCGAGATGCTCGCTAAGCCCAGGAGCATCTGAAGCCGTGCAGGCAGGGCACCCGAAAATCCTGGCTGAGGCCTCTGCCACTGGGAAGCACAAGGGATGATTGCAACCCTCTCTCATTTTTCTGCCAGCCCTTCTCTCATTTTTAAGCCAGTCTCACTAAGTCCTCTCTAAACTCATTTAATTCGTTTTGCCGCCTTGGCTCTGATAACCGCAAAGATTATTCGCCTTTACCCCATGGCAAATTCTGACTCTCCTGAACCTTATTCCCCTTTATTGATCTCCCTCAACCTCCTGGGAAAATGTTTTCACTGTATCTTTTTAAGGCTGGGTTTAGATGTTATCTCTCAGCTTCTATTTGTGTTTGCATAGTGCATCCTCATTAATTAGGATGTCTTGTCGGACAGAGTGTAGTCTTCGGGGAGTTCCTCCAGTGATTTGTTTACAGATGTCAGGTTAGCAATAAATTGGGAGAAATAATTGACCTTTCCTGTAAGACTTTGCTAATCCTGTTTCTTCTTAACTGTTTCCAATTTTTAGTGTGCAGCGGTGTTTTCCTTAATCAATTGTTCAGACTGTGAGAACATTAAGGGAGATGCGATCAGGAACACGGTGATGCAATTTTAATGATTCATTCTCCCTTTCTCATTAATTCACTGCATTTCATATTTCTTCAAGTGCTGACTTTGGAAGTTTTCAAGACTTAAATAGTTTTCCTTTTTTTTTCTTTTTTTTTTTTTGACAATTGCAGTAGCCTCCTTGGTATGAGCTGTGTTGCTGTAGCAGGCTGTGGGCAGGATCACTCAGTGGCACAAGGTGGGCACAGAGCAAGGAGCTCATCCCAGCCTCCAGGACCTGGAGTGCCAAAGCAGATTCCATCCAGCATGCAAGGAGAACAGTCAGCAGAACATTTCTATTAAAAACTGTTACTTTTAAACAAGTTAATTTCCCCCATGAATCAAGCTGTTGTAAAGAGAAGTCCCGTGTGACAGTCTAAGTATAATTGTGATATTCTCATTAGAAGTGCTCAGACTGAATTCCTTTCATTTTTTAAATTATTTTTTTTTTAACTGAAGAATTCAAACTTTTGGAAGTTAAATGACTTGGAAGAGATCCAGCTTTTGATTTAAAGGAAATTGTTCTGTTGTTATACTGCATTTCAGAAATGATAAAAACACTTCAAGTTTTGGAAACAAAATCCGCGGTAATGGAACATTGTATTCATGAAAAATAAAAATATGAGCCTTTTCCATGTCAGTTGTTTCAGGAGAGTGATAACATCCTTGATAAAGCAGCTGCACTAGCATCTAATGCCGCTATTAATATGCAACTGTGGGTCCTTACTCCCGATCCTTGACAGTTAGCAAAACAGCAATGAAGTGTTCTGCAAGGAAATCCTTCTCCAGCTAATCTCCTAATTAGAAATTCAGAGATTGACTTAAACTGATCACTTACAGTCAATTCAACGCAGGAGCAGCAGCGATAACCCACAGCCAGGCGGTTTCTACTGTGGCAGGGCCAGATGTGATGGTAGATCAGGCACATTCACCCCTAATCTGCCTTTCCCCGGCTCTTATGCCACGTTTAGAACACCGTTAGACCCATCAGTTTATAAATTACACGTTCATTAGTACGAGCCGTTATCTCGTTTCACACGAAGTTGTCAATTGAAGGCAACATTGCGAACGAGGTGTTATCTCCCGGCTGTAATTGCCTCAGGGATGCTCCGCGTTATCCCTCGGCCAGCTGGGGCATCCCAGCAGCGTCCTCTGCCTGGAGCACCGGCATGAGAAGCAGTGCCGATGAGGAGGAGTGCCGAGGAGGAGGAGTGACGAGGAGGAGGCGTAATGAATTTCCCGGTCCCTCCAGTTGAATCACGATGCCCGTGACTTTGGGCATCGTGGGTGCAGCTCAGCCAGGAGCAGGAGGACACATGTGAATCTAAATAATTCAGCTGCTTAAGCCAACTATGTTCTCTGTGATAGATCTTTAAAAGAAAAGCCAAGCCAGGGGAACCTGCCATTTATCAGGTGCAATGAGACTTCCGTTATTTAGCTTAGAATCAAAAAATCGTGTTTATAATTTAAAAAAAAAAAAAACACCTCTCCATCCATTTCAGGCAGTCTCTTGCCAAAGGCACTCTTGTACCCTTGGGTTTCCAGGCAAGTCTTGCAAAGAGGAATCAGTGGCTGAGCCTTTGTAGCCAGGAGAGAAATCTAGTTTTCTTGTTCTCCTTCAGGAGTTTTGGGCTTCAAGGGTACAATTTTTTGAATGTCACTCCCCAGAGCACATAAGTGTCACACAGACAGGGACCAGGCTGGCATGTCCAGCATGCACTGGACTCAGTTCCCAAAGCATGTCCTTAACTGGTCTGCACGGGGCAGAACAGCTCTGTGTGTCTGTCTGACACTCCCAGTCCACAGAAAACCAGCCTGAAGGTGGCTGAGCACTGGTGCCTGGGCAGAGGCTGCTCTCTGTGCTGCATCCTCAGCAATCCCTCAGCCAGGACTGCAGTTAGGGACCAGGGGGAGACAGGTGCTAGTCAGCTCATCTTGCCTGGCTGGGCATTTTATTTTATTTTATTTTACTTTATTTTATTTATTTTTATTTCCTTTTATTTTATTTCCTTTTCCTTTATTTTACTGTGGTTTAGTTTAAAGTTTTTCCCTTCTCTTTTTTCTTTTTCCTTTTCCCTTCTCCCTTTTCCCTGCTCTCTTCTCCCTCATCCCTTGTTTTTTCCTTTTCCTTTTCTCTTTTCCTTTTATGTTTCCCTTCTCCCTTTTCCTTTCTCCCTTATTTCACTTCCCTTGTTTTCCCCTTTCCTTTTTCTTCTCCCTCCTCCCTTCCCTTTCTTCCCTTTTCTTCCCCTGTTCCCTTCCATTCCTCTGCATCCCCCCATCTCCACTGGCAGAGTTTTCCAGACACCATCCAATCAAACCCGGGGCTGTGCCAGCCCCTCCACGGCGATTATTGCCACTTTGTCCAGGGAAAATTCCTGCTCTGGGAATGATTTTGCCCGTCCGGCTCCGCTGTCCCCACGCGGGTTGGCGGCACCGCTCCCGCCCCGAATCCCCGCGGGGAGGGACGGGCAGAGACACATCACCACGCTCGCAGGGCCAGATGGCACCATCGCCACCGAGATCTGTGCTCCTCGGGACAGAAAACAAACAGCTAAACATGTTTGAAACGAGGCCATTCCAGCTGCCGGGATAACGGAGCAAACCCCTCTGCCTTCCTCCGGCGCTCACGGCTCCGTCACGCCGCTCCCCTCCAGCAGGAACGAAACTCCCCTTCACTGGAAAACAGCCTGGAGAGGATCTCCTGCTCCCTCCCCTGTTAAAAGCAGGCTCTCCCTCCCATCCAAGAGGGTGAGTTTAATTATAGACTAAAAACAGACCCATCTGGTTGGGTGGCTGTGGGTGGTTTTTTCCCCAAACTGATGGGGTTTGGCCATTTTCCTCCTAATTTTAGGCACAAGGAAATGAAAAATTATTAAACTCTGGCATGGAGAAAGGCTACTGCAAACTGTCACCCACTCAGCTGCTTTCCTGGCAGTGACATCTCCGCTGCTTTGGGAGCAGAGAGTAAAACAAAGGTAATGAAATTCCAGCCCCACGTCCCCATCCCTCTCTCTTGGATTAATTCTCAGCCTTCCATCGTGGTGCCATGGTGAGCCATCAGGTTCTCATGGGAATTGTCTGGAGGAGCACAGTGGGAGCCATCGCCCTTCAATTTTGGGTTCATTCAGGGTTATTTTTATAAATTCCTAGTCAATACCTGTGGATGGATCAGACTCTTTGCTGGTCTATGTGTCAGTTGTGCTGTGACTATTTAGGTTGGTTTGAATTTCCCTCTGTACAATGGGATTTCTCCAAGGGAGGGGAATGTCAGGCAATTGCACAAAGCTAAACAAAACCTGAGCTAAAAGAAGTTGTTAATAATATCAGTGAAATAACCCCAAACCAACAGGATAGACAAGAGGTATCTGAGTGCCATCACAATTTGGACAAGCTGCATGAGCCATCTGATCCTGGAGAAAATTGCAGGCACAGCAGAAGGCCCTTAAAATATTTTGGATGAAACTATTAAAGCTAAAACAAGTATAAAATATGCTCAAAATCAGACAAGACCTGAGAACTCCTCAAGCTGGCCTGACTAATTTCTGAAGGCCCCTGGCTGGGGTAGAGTGCTGAGTGTCTCAGGGGGTGCAGCACGAGGTGCCAGCCCCAGGCACAACACTCTGGCTGGGGCACAGCAGAGACACGGGGGGGTTCAGACCCAAACCACACAAACAGCAGAGACACCAGTTTGAAATGGGGATATTTAATGGCAAAAGCCTTTATTCACAGGGCTGGCAGCATTTCCCTCACATATGCATCTGACATCTTGGCTGTATCCAGCTGTTTTCACTTGGAAACTCCATGATCCTGTGGGGTTATTCCTGTGTAAGGACCTTAGTGCCAACTTGCCAGCCTAAAAGAATGTCCAGGGGTCATGATGAGGAGGACTTTTTGAAGGAGGCCATTAAGCAGTGCAGGTGAAGGGATGGCTCCACCCACTCCAGGCTCCCCAGCAGGACTGACGGTGCTGCTGTGTGCTGTAGGATCCTGATCTCTCCAGGGATTTAACCCTCTGACAAATGGAGGACCTGAATTAAGGCAACTGGGTTTAGAGCTCATTTTCTGAGATTGATCATATAATAAATCTAATAGTGCTGAGCTCAGCAGCCTTCCCCAAGCACCTCCTGGTGCCTCCAGAGCAGATACAAGTGCAGCCCAGTGTGACGTCTGCGAGGCTGCAAAAACAGAATGTGCAGCTGTAAAACCCATGGTGAGCTGGTGGTGGGAGCCAGCTCCTTGTTAGGAACTGTGAGCAGACCTGGGAAAAGTGCCTGAAACTCTGTGGCTTGCACGGTCAAATAGAAAGAGAGAGGGATGGACCATCCTGGGTGATGTTCAGCTGAACAGTGAGACCTCCATCCCCCCAACTCCTCCTGGCCATCCCCATCAGCGATGACACTGAGTGGAACCAGGGCCTTTCCCAGCAGTGGTGACACTGTGACAAGTCTCCATGTAGCGTTTAAAACCAAGGCCACCTGCAGTGCCTTGGGGTGCAGCCTCCCACTGGGATGGCCAGAGCCTGAGAGCAGAGCCCTTGGAGTGACTCACTCTTGTTGGGTTGACACGATGCAGCTACAGCAGGTAGGAGAGAACAGAAGAAAGGACGGCCCTGAGGCATTGCCATTGCCTTGGGACAGCAGCCAAGGAACACCAGCTCCATGCCACAGCTCCTCCATCCCCCTGCACAGCCCTGTTCCATGGCAAAGGCTGTGCCCCCTGCAAGGAGCTCTGCTGTCCCACGGATGGCCCCGAGGGGACCACAGCACCCGTGCTGGCTCTGCTCCTGCCTGCTGTGGGTGAGGCAAGGCCAGGCACATCATAACTTGGTTTTTTTCTGCTGCCTTAGAGTCCAGCAAAATTTTGGGCTGACTCAGTAGTGTTTTGGGTTGGATATGAGGGGGACAACCCTGTCCTCATCATACCTGTGCTCCACAGTGCCTGCTCCCCAGCCAGCCCCACCTGAGAGGGCAAATGAGCTTGATCTGCTGGTGGATCTTCTGCTGTTTGTTTGGAAATGACTTTGTCTCCTGGTAGTGGTGGTGGCAGGAATTGTGCTGAACCCCTCCCATCTCAAAATGTCCAGAGGCCTTCAGTGGGATGAGTGTTGGGGCTGTTGGGGGCCGTGAGTCCCACGAGCAGGGTATGCACGTGGTAAGGGGCACTGTCTGTATCCTGTCATTGGCTTTCTATTGTTTTTCCCTTTCCTTGTCACTACCAGCATCTGTAGGATCAAAGAATGTGAAAGAACATGGGGAGATTTCTACTCTAATCCTGTCTCCACTGAGGAACCCATGTGTGGGTTTGGACACCTCTCCATTGCTTCTGCTCCTGCAGGCTTGGACCCCCCACAGCAATGTCTGACATCTGCAGGATTGCAGATTGATGACACTACAGACTCAATCCAACACTGCTCCAGGGCCCAAGTTCATCTGCTCTTCCTCCTCTGAGGAAAGCAGGAAAGCCTCACACAGCTTTGCTGAGGGAGACCTGCCCTTCCAGGAGCCAGGGTGGACCATTCCCCGGGACCAGATGCTCACTTGGTGAACCAGTGCCCTGACCCAGCACAGCAGCAACCTCCTGAGCTGTAACATCATGGTGAGTGAGGCCTGGCCAAGGAAATGCCGAGTCCAGAAGGAAGAAATAAATTGGGAAAACCCAGCTACCCTCTGTGCAGAAGTGGAGGGCACAGCAGGGCTCCTCCCTGCCTCAGTGACAGCTTCTTCATTAAGGAAAAGCAGCTAAAACCCACATAGTATCTACCAAGATATGATGATATCTATATTCAAAATCTAACAGGCTTCCACAAGCTTTTCCAACCTAAATTTGCCCATTTATTCTTCTGAGTGCTGGCAGTCCCTCGTGCCAGTCACTCGTGCTGGAGGAGAACGAGTCCATCCAGCACATCCAGTGCTCAGCCAGGAGCTCTGACCCTGCAGAAATAAGAGAATTGATGCTCTTTGATTTGCTCTGAGCCTGGCTGGGTGATGCCATCGCCATCCCTCTGTGTCACTGGCAGGAATTGCACCAGGATGTTTGGCAGCAATCACCCCACACTCCACGTTCTTCATAAGCACTTGCGAAAGAAACGATCCGTTCGTCTTCTCGAGCTCTCCATGAGGACACAGAAAGCTGCAGGCAGCCTGTGCAAGCCCTGGAGCCAAATGCCCGAGCCCTGCTCCTTTGCCAGGGGTTGGAGGAGCCAAACCCAGCTGGCACAGGGTCAATGGGTGCCCAGAATCACAGACCAGGGTGAGCTCACCAGCTCTGACCCGCCTACGTGTTATTGAAGGATGATTTGGGCAATTGTGCCTCAAAAAGCAAGATGATGCTGGTTCTGTTTTTAAGGCTAGTAGTCAATAACTGTTGGAGTAAGCCCAGAGGAGGCCACAAAGATGATAAAAGGACTGGAACACATCCCCTATGGAGACAGGCTGAGAAAGTTCGGGCTGTTCAGCCTGGAGATGAGAAGGCTGGATGGAGACCTCAAAGCAACCCTCCAGTGTCTAAAGGGGCCTGCAAAGAAGCTGGAGAGTGATTTTGCATCAGAAACTGGAGTGACAGGACAAGGAGTAATGGGTACAAACTGAAAGAAAGAAAGTACAAACTGAAATTAAGTGTCAGGAAGAAATTCTCCCCTGTGAGGCTGGGGAGGCCCTGGCACAGGTTGCTCAGAGAAGCTGTGGCTGCCCCTGGATCCCTGGAAGTGTCCAAGGGACACTTGGGGCCTGGAGCAACCTGGGATAATGGAAGGTGTCCCTGCCCCTGGCAGGGGGTGGGATTGGATGGTCTTTAAGGCCTCTTCCAATACAAACCATTCCATGATTCTGGGATTAACAGACTGGTGCTGACGCTTTCCTGGAAAATGTGAAGATCCCCTGGTTATATTATTTTAGGCATATTGGGTTTTTAGTGTTGAGAGTGTGTTTATCTTCTGTGGGCATGACAGGACCACTCCAGGGATGTTTTGATCTAGCTAGCAGAGAAGCACCAGGATTCCAGAAGGTCCTTGAAGCCAAGACTCCTTCCAGCTCCTCATTCTCACGTGCTTTGCTACCTTTGCAGGACATTCCTGGCTGATGGATGACCCCAATGCAGGCTCCACAGCACAAGCTGAACTCTAAGCTACAAGAACACTAAGAAATAAGATTTTTTCTTGAATCAGTCATGTGTAACCTTTCAGAGGTGATCTGCCTTTTGGATTGCCTCTGCCCCTCCATCCCTGGTGTAGCAGTGGATGAAAATTAGAAGTTTAAGGTATCAGCAAAGTTAAAGTGTATTTCTGTAGAAGAAAAGCTGGACCCTGAATTGTGCAGAGTCATCAGAGACAGCTTTTCTCTTTGCACTCTGCATGGTCGTCTTGCTTATCCTTGCAGCAAAAATGGAAACCAGGGCACATTTTATTACCCTGCCTCACCTCATGCACTGCACAGAGCTTTGGCAGAAGTGGCAAATGCCTCTTGTTTTTCTCATACAAGGCTGGATCTGAGATTGCCAGGAGCAGTGCTGTGCATGGCCTGTTTTCCTCACCATTCTCTCAGCTTTTCTCTTAAGACTCACCTCAGACCTTGGGTGAGCTTGTCCTGTTCATCAGGAGAGGACCAGAGAAATGGGGTGGAATTCCTGGTTCCAAACAGTATGACCTGGAGAGGCCCTACCTCTGCCCCTGCCCCCTTCCTTCTCCTTCTGAGCTCCCTTCTGAGCTGTGAAGACCTGCCCACCATTCCCTGGTGCAGTAGAAAACCTCAAAACCAATCTGGAAAACCAAAAAACAGTATTATATCCATGCAGGCAAATGCTCACCATGGAGCAACCCGGGTATTATTTGGTTATAAATGGAGACAGTGCTGCATGAAGTGCTTCACTTTTCACTCAAAAACATGTGAAAGTGCTTGAAGGGGCAGGGATGTCACACAGTGACTCACGGTGGGGCATGTGCTCTAGGAAACCACAGTTGCAAACAATTTGGGGCTCCCCACCCATTTGGCCACAGCTCCCCCGGGAAGGGAAGGTGTCTTTCTCCAGCAAAAATGCTCAGGATGACAGATGAGCCCTGGGGTTTTCAGGAGTCCTTGGGCAGGAGCAACAAAACAGGTGGACCGGGGGACGTGTCTGCAGCTCAGCGCTGCAATTAATTTGCAAGGAAGCAACTGCAGCAAGAATGTGGGCACGGGGAGTTTGCAGTGCTCTGGCAAGGACAGCACATCTCTGGGCTGCTCAGAGGAGTTTCCACCTGAAGTGCTAATGCTCAGCAAAGCCTGTGTGTCCCTCTTCCCTGCCAGAGGGATTGGGCTGGTGTAGGGGACCTGGCGTGTCTTGTCCTCAGATCTTCACTTGTCACGGCCACATCCCAGACAGCGTGGTCACATGGGCACAGAACACGGGCAGGGAGTGGGGACAGGCACCACTTGAAGGCTTCAGTGGCCAATTTTGTCTGTTTGTGAAATCTCAGTGCCTATTTTACCCCTTTTTGCTGGAATATAATAATCCTACATTGGCGCAAAGGGACCCAAACCCAACTTTTTTTGTTGCATAAATCAGGACTGACACAGGACATGCAGAAGGACACAAAACACCAGCAGCTCCTAAGATCCTGGGTCCAGTATTTTGGAAGGAGCCTGGGGGAGATGTGATGCATTACTGGCACGTATCCCCCTGAGCAGGTTTTAAAATCCTGGCTTTAAAACTCAGCTTGAACAAAGTGCTGCTGTTAGTACTTTTAGTAACAGCAATAAAGATGTTTTTATTGTTGTTTCATATCGGAATTTCACAGCATGTCCCTATTGTTATTTTGAGGTCGGTCCTCAGATCCAGCTGCTCCAGCTGCAGTAACAGAAGTGGCCAAGGCATGTTGGGATGGGCTGCAGCCATCTATAAAAAGCTCTACTGGGGCAGGGAAGGATGTTCACATTCCCTTGATGTGGAAGTGCCTGTGGCTGCTTCCAGAGGAGGACTGAGCTCTTGGGAAGGAGCTACAAGGCTTTAGGCAGTGATTTCTCTAGCAGGGGGCCAGGAGTAATATAAGGCAGATATTGAGCCATTAGAGAGTGACCAAAGGAGGCAACGGAGACAGGGAAGGGCCTTGATTTGAAGGTGTGTGAGGACACTGAGGGCACTTGGTGTGTTCAGCTGGAGCAGAGGAGACTGAGGGGAGACCTCAGTGCAGTTCAACTGCCTGGGCAGGGGCAGAGGAGGGGCAGGGACTGAGCTCTGCTCTGGGGGGACCAGGGACAGCAGCCAGGGAATGGCTGGAGCTGTGTCAGGGCAGGCTCAGGTTGGATCTCAGCAAAAGGTTCTTCCCCCAGAGCTGGTTGAGGCTACTGCCCAGGCTCCCCAGGGCAGTGGGCACAGCCCCGGAAGGCTGCCAGAGCTCCAGGAGGTTTTGGCTGAATCCTCTGGGGCACAGGGGTGACTCTTTGGGATGGCCTGTGCAGTGCGGCCAGGGGTGGGATTACTGGATGATGCGCTTGGGGTCCCTTCCAGCTCAGCACGGTCTGTGATTCTGTGAGTGCAGAGGTGAGTGCCACAGCCACGCTGCCCATCGGCCCCTGTCCCGCTGTGACCCGGGGCCGGCGGTGGTGGCACAGTGTTCACCCTGCTCCCACGCTCCTTCACCAGCGGGGTTGGGACTCTGCATGAGCTGCTGTTTTAACATTCCTGAACACAAATCCTTCCCCTGACACGCTGACAGTCGACGTGCACGCTGTTCCCCCCGCAGCTCTGCCGCGGTGCCCATCTGCCGGGGTGGCACCGTGCCCACCAGGGCGAGCCAGGAGCGGGGCTGAGGTGCCAGCGGAACAGGCGCGGGGGGAACAGGCTGTGCCACGCCGGGAGCCAACACATCCCCTGTTTGCAAACACTGCCAGCCCCGGGCAACTGGCTGGGCGGAGGTGCAGCTGGAGCGGCTTGCGGGCGCGCACCCCTGGCACGGCCGGAATGCCTGGCCGGGAATGCCTGGCCGGGAACGCTGG
Source organism: Manacus vitellinus (assembly GCF_001715985.3). Lineage (NCBI taxonomy): Eukaryota > Metazoa > Chordata > Aves > Passeriformes > Pipridae > Manacus > Manacus vitellinus. The sequence goes on from NW_021939882.1 coordinate 11,780,646, forward strand.
CCGGGAATGCCTGGCGGAATGCCTGGCCGGGATGCCTGGCCGGGAATGCCTGGCCGGAATGCCTGGCCGGGAATGCCTGGCCGGGAATGCCTGGCCGGGATGCTCGGCCGCCTCCGCGGGCGGGAGCTGGGGGGGGAAATGTGCTGCTCGCTTTTCAGACCAAGGGCAAGCGATAACTCGCTGGAGCACAGCGTCGCAGCCGGGTCTTGCCAAGAGCTTCCGTTTCCAGTTGTTCAGCTGCCCGTGCTTGGTATTCACTTTCAGCAGGAGTTTTTCACACCTGGGAAAGGGGAAAGGCAGTCCTTGGAGACCCCTTGTGCAGGCTTTGCAATCAAACGTGGTGTTCACCAGGAAGCAAGTGTGGAACCCACTACCTCTGAAATGGTGGGGAGGTTGCCAGGGTCATCGTGCCAGGAGCTGCTGCCTGCCCATGGCTGGGGCACTCTGGAGACCAGAAGGGGAGGCAGAGACAGCTGATGCTATTTCAGTGGAGACTTGAGTTTCCCAGTGCACAGATACCCTCTTAAGTTCCAGACAATTGAAAGGGATCATCTTGCTGATGGTGCTTGTTCCTGGTGCTGTTCAGTGACAACAGGAGCTGAAAGGAGTCAGAGAGAGGATTTATTTGATATTAGGTATCTGTCCCAAATTACTAGTGCATTTGCACTAACCATGACTTCCCAGAAAGAGGTTATGCTATGTGGATGTAACGGTGTTCAGATCATAGCTGGACTTAGGGAAATACTTGCCATCATGAAATCTATTTTACACGGGCACCAGTTAGTCTGGTCTTATTGCTGAAAGGCATGAAGGATGAGTGGGAAAGCAACTGTGACTAATGGGAGCTTTCCTCAAATGTATGTAGTCACAGGAGTTAATGAAAAGAGGGAGAAGAGCCAGTGAAGTGTAACACTATGCAGAAAAAGGAGCTGTCATTTTCAGATTTCTTTCCAGCAATTATTTTGTATTTTCAAGTCTCTCGGAGCTCCCAGCTCAGCTCAGGAAATTGTGTTTTCTGAATATTTCCTGGAAAGACCCACCACTGTTACAAGAAGTCCTTGCTCTTGCCACATTCCTACTCTTCCTTGCAGGAGCAGCAAGTGCAGGGGAGACTCAGCCAAACTCCTGTCCTGTGGGATGCTTATCCCAAATGCACCATTGGATCCCCCCAAGCCTGGCTCTCACACCACTCCTGCAGTATCTGGCTGCCCCTTCTGCAATAAGCAGCTCAGCTCCCAGTTCCAGCCACCCTTATTTATTACATTCTGCAGCATAAGTCTGCGTGGTTTAACTTCATTGCAGTGGGAAAGTTTGCAGGAAAGGCTCTTCTACAAAAGCAACTGGAAAAACGCCGGGGTTCTGTGGAGTTGCAGCTGGATTAATTATTTCTGTCTTTTTGTATGAGATTCCTTCATGTTGTACAGTGGATTTTGTGCTCTTGCAAAGTACAGCTCCCTTCCTTCTCTTCTTTGGAATAAAGTTTGGAGAATTACTGTTTCTCCATCCCTGGATTATTCAGCACTTGGTGGAGGCTCTGCCCTCAGAGGGTTGCTTGGCACAGGGGCCGAGCACAGAGCCCACACCCCAGGAGCAGCTCCACTGCTTCCCAGATCCTCTGGCTCAGGCACACACTGCACATGCACAGTGCTCATGCCACACTGATCCCTCAGTGGGCATCTGTTCCAGACATTTCAATGGGAAATGCCTCACATGATGCATTTCTTTGATTAATGCAAAATACGTCCTCCAAATCTGAATTCAAACAAGCCAACTAGAGCTTTGCAGCAACCCCCAGGGGCAACACAAGCCTTGGGAGCTTCTGCTTTCCCAGGCTGGAGGCAAAGCACAGTTTCCTCTGGTCTGGAGGGAGAGGAGCACTCAACCCACCCAGCACTGGGTGGGCTCTGCACCCCCCAGCCTGAACCCCCAGAGCTGCTGCTGGGGGACCACAGTGCAAGCAGAGCTCTTGGCACATCCCAACACTCCAGTCTGTGGCAGGGCAGGGATAAATTTAGCTCTTTCCTTCCAGTTATATAAAGCTCTTACCCAGTTTAGCTGGCCTGTACCCTGCTGGCTTCAGCTTGTGTCTACCCTGACAGATGAGAGCAAAGACAGATGCCTGCTTCCACCCAACAGCAAACAGCCTCGGCACCACAGGGGTTTAAAATACCTGCAGGAGGAACATCAGATAAAGAAATGAGGGGCTGATGGGGGGGCCAGGTGATTATGGACTGGAGAAGGGCAAGGACAGGAGCTGGAAGGGCTTTTATGGGTGGGGCATGCTTGGGCAGGGTGGAAAGGACTGGGCTGGGATGATGCTGTGCTCCCTGGCTCTGTGTGAAGGAACCATCTCACTGCTCCTCCGTGTAAGCTGAGCCCTTGGGCTCTCTCAGTCCCTTTTATCTCCCCTTGATCCCTGTTTCAGGTCTGGAAGGCAGCATGTTTGGAACTTGCCTGCCTGGGGTGCTGGTGTGAGAGTAGGGAGACCTACAAGGGCTTTCTACCTGCTTTAATTAAGCTGTTTTTTAACAAGAAATCTCCTTGGGTAAAATCCAGACTTGATAACAGTTAAAAGCAAAACTTTATTGGCTATAGAGGAGCTAGGCTTGTCCCTAATTAGTCTTTTATAAGGCTGTTATTTTTTTCCTGGTTCTCTGGGCCCAAGGGCTCTGACTGAAGAGCAGGGCTCACTAGATCCTCCCTACAAGACAAGCTCTGCCTTTGCTGAGGCTGCAGGGCTCTGGGAATGCACAGTCCCAGGTCCTGTCCCCCTCTGTAGCTTGTGGTGCAAGTCCTTAGGTCTGTGCTGCCCTCTCCTGAGCCTGGGGAATCCCTGTGGATGTGCTGGGAGCACTGGGACCCCTCAGCTCTGCAGCCGAGGCACAGCCAGGCCAGAGGAGATCCCTGAGGAGCTGCTTGAACCCATCCCTTGTGTTTCTCCCTTCTGTGCCATTACAGTTTTTAACCTGCCTCTTGGTTGGAGTTTTGGCTGTACAACCAGGATTCCTGGTGCTGGGAGACAAGTGGCAGCAGGAGCCGTGGGCAAGTGATGGGTGAGGCTGTTTTGGGGAGGGCAGGGCTCCAGCAGGGCTCCAGTTTTACATCTCCCTTTGCTTCCCCTTCTTTAGTGCTGCTGAAAGAGCCAGGCTGAGCAAGGCTGGGGTCTTACTGCTGAGAGGTTTTGAGTGCTTCTTCCTTTTCCCCTTTTTATCAGTAAGATGGCTTTGAAGCTGAGGCAGTGAGTTGCCCAGCTGGGTTCTTTGGGGCACCTTGGTGACTGCAATAGCTCTCAGACACTTACACAGTCTTGTGTTTGTGTCCCTGGGCCTTCATCCCACTGCATGAACCAGACAGTGTGTTACATTCCATCTGTTTATGTCATAATCTGGGTCTTCCTTGTTTTCTACCTTGCAAACATGTTGGAGATGCCACTGAAATCAGCAGCAGCATTGACAGTGTTTTGCTGTGGATCTGTTGCCCAGAGAAGCTGTGGCTGCCCCATCCCTGGAAGTGTCCAAGGCCAGGTTGGACGGGGCTTGGAGCAACCTGGGCTGGTGGAAGGTGTCCCTGCCCATGGCAGGGGGTGGGATGAGATCAGCTTTAAAGTTTCTTCCAACCCAAACCAGCCTGTGATCCTATGATTTCATGGTATTTCCCACATACATCTCCTGTGAATTATAGTCTGGAAAGCAACAATGTACCTTTGGGGGTCTCAGTCGGCATGGGAGGAAAAAAATCCAAAAAACATTCTGGTCCCTAAAATGAAGGGGGAATTCCTGGCAGCACGACCTTCCTGGAGCTCAGAGCCAGTGAATGAGACCCGGCATTTCTTTAGGTTTCAACACGCTGATATTTCAGATCCTCATTTTGGGGGAGCTGGTCAGTATTGAACAGCTGGTGTCAGACACTGCCATCAAAAGCCTCAGTCCCCCGGGATCACTGGCTGGGGTGGGCTGGCCAGGGATGCACTTCTTTCCTGCCCTCTCCCACGGGCAAGGGGGGGTTGTCACCCCCAGGCATGAGCTGTGTTGGTGTCAGTGACTCTGCAGAGGAGCAGAGCAGTTGCTGGTCCATGGGCCCTCTCAGTGTGTTCATCCTGGTGCCTCTGGGTGGCTGCAGAACTGGGGTACAACCCTGTGGTTCAGGAGGTGATGGCCTGGCACGGGAGGTGGGTTTGGAGAGCTCGTTGTTGCTGCCAGTTGTTCCCAACGATGCTGCCAACCTGCCCAGCCTGCCCAGCAGCAGAACCAGCAGATCTACAATGACCAGGAATAAACTGTTTGGTAAAATGCCAACGTGAGCCTTAAGGACATTTCAGCCCTCTGCCCTCGGGGGATATTCACAGGCTGTTTGTTTGGGCAGCAGTTGATGCTGTGCTGGCCCAGCTAAACAAGCTGCTGAATCCAGGCCAGAGCTCATCACAGAACCATCCAGCTCTGGGAATCTCTGCACTGTCCCCTGCAGCAGCACTGTGGGGTGGGCAGCACACCGGGGCTGCAGCCAGGCTCTGACCACACAGTGAGGGACAGCTAAAGCAGGACCCAGCTGGCTCCACATGGAGCCAAAACTCAGCCCACTGAGCCCCAGAGGAGATCAGCCCGAGTAGTGCCCAGTGGGGTTTGCTGCCCTGAGCCCTGGCAGGGTGTTTTCCTGCAGGCTCTCTCCTGTGGAGGAGGAGTTAGTTCTCTTCACAGCATCACCCGTGGTAGGTGATGCCCTCGCTGGGACCTCCCGTGCCCAGGAACGATGCCCCAAGCTCAGGTCAGCCCCACGTGTTTAGAGAGTGATCCCTGCACAGTTCTGCCCCTGCCAGGCAGCCCCAACACACTCCTTGGCTCTCTGGAGGTGATTAATGAGATCACTCCAGCAAGTATCAATCTCACTTTCACATCTGCATGTTCTTGCCAAAAAGACTTTATTTCTCACAGTGGGTTTGGGGTATCCTGTGAAGGCTGAGCTGGGCTGCAGGGGCTGAGCCTGCCCGACCCAAATCCCTTGCTCTGGGTGCTGCCTTCAGCTGCTGGGTGCAGGAGAGAGCAGGCAAACAACAGAGACCCCAGGCTGGCCTGAGTATCTGCTGGGGTGTGGGGTAGCACAGGGAACCCTCTGAAGCTGCCTTCTGGGACAGGACCTGCATCAGGCTGCAGTGCTGGGGGGGTGAAGGCTGTATGTGAACAGCAGGACTTCAGTGGGACAGCCCTCCTGGGCCACTGAAGAACAGACAGGAGATACTAAGGACCTCTCTAATGGAAAAATTAAGAACGCTCAAATCCTTCACAATCATCAAGTGCCTCTGAGACCCATGAAGTTGTGTTCCTTTATGGCACACTGGCTGGGACACTGAGACAATCCATGTGACAGCCTCTCACTGAGCCTGCTCAGGCTCCAGACCTTCCCTGAAGGTCACCTTTAGACATTTCCTCCCAGAATTCTCCCAACAACTTCATCCAACATACTGTAGCTGAACTACAACACTTTTGTCATGGATCTGCAGGTCCCTGTGTCTCTTGCCCATTGGAGACAGATGCTTTGGAATCACAGAATGGTTTGGGTTGGAAGGGACCTTAAAGATCATCTCATTCCTACCCCTCCTGCCATGGGCAGGGACACCTTCCACTAGCCAAGGTTGCTCCAAGCCCTGTCCAACCTGGCCTTGGACACTCCCAGGGATCCAGGGACAGCCACAGCTTCTCTGGGCAACCTGTGCCAGGGCCTCCCCACCCTCACAGGGAACAATTTCTTCCCAATATCCCATCTAACCCTGCCCTCTGTCAGTTTGAAGCCATTCTCCCTTGTCCTGTCCCTCCAGGTCCTTGTAAATAGTCTCTCTCCATCTTTCTTGTTGGCTCCTTCAGGTCCTGGAAGGCCACAATTAGGTTTCCCTGAAGCCTTCTCTTTTCCAGGCTGAACAATCCCAGTTCTCCCAGCCTCTCTGGCTCTTGAGGTTGCTGGTGGCTCCAAGCTGTGATGAGCTGTGGCCTTTGGGCTCCACATGCAGGTGAAGCAGGTCACAGCAATGACAAAGGATCCTGGTGGCCAAGAGCAGCCTCCTGTCCTGCCCTCACTCCCTGCACTGCTGGGAGGGGGCAAATGGGCTGGGAGAGGCCATGGCCAAGGCAGAAAAGTCTCCTTTCCAGTGTCTTGTTGAATTTTTAGAGTTTTAATAAGGAAAGCAGGCAGAGGCATCAGAGGCATCTTCAAGAGAGGAAAAATAGATTTTGTGCTAAAGAGAAAAAAATTACAGATACCAAAGGCTCCTAAAGCTCCCTCTGGCCACTCCAAAGCCTCTGAGATGGCACTGTCATTAGCTACACAGGACAAGCATCAGCTCTGCCAGCCCCAGCCGAGTCATCCAAAGCCAGAGAAGCCCCAGGAGGTGATCCCAGGTGGGTATTCCTGTTGCTGAGTCCTGCAGTGGGAGATGATGGGCACAGCTAGCCTTTCCTTGCTGTGGGCTGCCCTTATCCTGCTCTCCTCACCAGCCCTCAGTGTGAAGGACACTAATGCCCTGTGGTCACAAGAATTATTCCTGTTTTTTTCCCAAATTCAAAAGCATTTCAGAGGTTCTCAACTGCAAATCCCAATTGCTTTAAGGACTGTTTTTCATCAGTACCTGCACAGGCTGGTTTGGAGTCTCACGGCGTCTGAACCAAGGGGCTGCCTGGGAGAACGTGCCCTGCAAATTTGGCATCTGGTGTGCAGAGTACAGTAAATATTTAAAGCCATCAGACTGAGGTTTCCAAAGGCCTCTAAAGAGATTGATTTCCCCAGGCCCCTGTGACTGCAAATGGAAATTTTGTGCCAGTCTCCCTTCAGCCAGAATTTCCCAGGAAGTCTAAATGCAGATCTCGGCTGCACTGGAGGAAGTGGGGACTCGAGTTCCCCGTTTCTGCTGTGCTGAGATCCCTCTCAGCAGTGGCTGAGGCACAGGGGCTGCTAGCAGAGACCTGCTGTTCTGCTCAGACATGCCATGCTGGAGCTTTTCCTGTGACAGAGGATGTCTGAGGGTGCTTTTCCTCTTGGCTCCCTCCATGCATCCTCCGTCTCCTTTTTTTTCTGTCTAAGAGTAAAATCTGGTGTCCCCAGCCAAGCTCAGAAGTGCTGAGATCTGGAGACAAGGCTCCACCTCTGTGTGTTTGTGGGAGGATGTGCTTGGCAGTCAGGATTAATGGGCAAACCCCGGGATCAATCCAGACTGGGAATGAGCAGATGGAGCAGCCTTGGGAGAAGGACCTGCAGGGGCTGGGGGGGGACAGGCTGGATGTGACCCAGCTCAGAACCCCCCGTGCCCTGGGCTGATCCCCCAGCGTGGGCAGCAGGGCAGGGGGGATTGCCCTTCGCATCAGCTGAGACCCCCCTGCAGAGCTGCTCCAGCCCTGGGGAACAGCACAGGGAGGACATGGAGCTGCTGGAGAGAGTCCAGAGGAGGCCCCAAGATGGTCAGAGGGATGGAGCAGCTCTGCTGTGGGGAAAGGCTGGGAGAGTTGGGATTGTTCAGCCTGGAGAAGAGAAGCTTTGGGGTGGTGATCTAATTGTGGCCTTCCAGTGCCTGAAGGAGCCTGCAAGAAAGATGAAGAGAGACAATTTATAAGGGCCTGGAGTGACAGGAAAAGTGGCTTCCCACTGCCAGAGGGCAGGGATAGATGTGATGTTGGGAAGAAATTCTCCCCTAGGAGGGTAGTGAGGCCCTGGCCCAGGTTGCCCAGAGAAGCTGTGGCTGCCCCTGGATCCCTGGAAGTGTCCAAGACCAGGTTGGACGGGGCTTGGAGCAACCTGGGCTGGTGGAAGGTGAAGGAGATGAGCTTTAAGATCTGTTCCAACCCAGGTCATGCTCTGATTCCATGATTCTATTACTAGTAACCCTGAAGTTCACTGCCACAGACAGGAACAATTGCTGCCATCACAAGGAGAGATCCAAATCCCCATGTGACATCTCTTCAGCTCAGAGCTGAGTTGGTCAGGGTGTCCCACACAGGCAGGGTGTCTGTCCTCAGGTCCTCATGTGCTGCCTGTGCTTGGAAAGCCTGATAAGCTCCCTGGCACCAGGTCCTTCCTCCCCAACATTAATACCCAGCCCTGGGAAAACCCCACAGTTACACAGAACACAAATTGTCTGGGCAGGGACACAGAGGGGTGTGACAAACCAGAGTGGGAGGGAGATACCATCATCAAATAAAGATTTTGGAAATTGTCTCTCCATCTTTCCTGTTGGCTCCTTCAGTCAGGCCACAATTAGGTCACCCAGACCTTGCTCTTCTCCAGGCTGAACAATCCCAACTCTCCCAGCCTTTCCTCCCAGCAGAGCTGCTCCATCCCTCTGACCCATCTTGGTGCCTCCTCTGGACTCTCTCCAGCAGCTCCATGTCCTTCCTAAGACCCCAGAGCTGGAGCAGCTCTGCAGGTGGGGTCATGCTCCTTCCCCTCCTTGGGTGCTGGAGCAGACAGCACAGTCCTCGTGAAAATGGGGCAGGAAGGATGTGCTGACTCAGTCAGAGCTGGAGGCAGCTCCCTGTTCCCAGCTGGACACAGCCCCTGCAGCTGCTCCTGTCCCAGGCTTGGAGTGTTTGCCCATCTCAGCCCTGGAACACTGATCCAGGCTGTGCCTGTGCCTGCCCGAGGCCAGGCTGTGCTCCAGAGCTGTCACATGCCAGGGAGTCCAACCCTGCAATGAGGGCAGGGAGCACCGACCCCAAACCCTGCCAGGGAGCCTTGGAACTGGGCAGGATGAAGAGAAGAAACATAATGATGTCAGTGCAGATTTGGGCTGAAATGATGTGAGTGAAATCCCCAAAGATGTGATGCCAAGAAAAATAAAACCCAGCAGAATGTCAGAAAACCAAATTACAACAAATAACATAGGGGGGATGGGGGGAGAGAAGAAAAGGACTGATGGAACAGGCAGAAGCAAACACAGGCGAGGGGCAGAGGTGAGGGATGTGAAACCAGGTGGTGCAAATCCCAACACCAGCCAGTGTCCATGAAAAAAATGCCAGAGGAGATGGTGGGACCAGGTGGGACCAGGCAGAGACGGGACCATGGGGAGGGACAACAGGCTGGGAGTGACCCAACCCAAACAGTGACTCAGGGGCAGGGAGAAATTTGTCTGAAGGGCAGCAGGTGACCTGCAGAGCAGGGCAGTGTCCTGCCAGGCACAGCCAGCCAGGGCTCCTGGAAGTGCAGCTCCCTGGGGTGGATCAGTGTGTTGTGCCAGGGATGGCAGAGCTGGGGGGTGCTGGGCACAGGGACCTGGCTCCCTGCATGCCAGGGCATCCTGACTCCTAGGACAGGGCTTGGGAGGTGCCTTTGCCATGGGGTGCCAAACACAGCACCTGCCTCATGCAGCCACCTGAGGGACCTGAGCCACCCCACACTGCAGGTGGGGACACTGAGGCACGGGCAGGGCAGGCAGCAGGACTGCCAGGTACCTTCCCTGATGTACATGGGCATTTCCCTCCCTGTCCCTGCCATGAGCTGTCTCCTTCCCTTGCAGTAGCAGTTGCCAGGTGTTTTCCAGTCTCTCCCACCCTGGCACAGCCACGCACACTGTGGGATTCTTGGGGTGTCCTGTGCAGGGTCAGGAGTCAGATTTGATGATCCTTGTGAGTCCCTTCCAAGTCAGGATATCCTGTGATTTATGAGTCTATGTTCTCCCAACCCTGCTGTCATCCTGGGGCCAGGATGGGAGCTGGAGCATCTCCCAGATGTTGCCCTAATGTCACTGTCCTGCCCCTGCCACCCCCTCCCATGGCTCTCCTCCAAACCTCCTTACTGCAACTCAAAAGCAAATTATAGAGCAAACCTTGATTTCTGCACTTGCCCTGATGAAAGGCACCAGTAAGGGCCTGGCTGGAGGTTGGGCAGCACTGGGAGGTGGGAAGGGCAGTGTGGATGCTGGAGCCATTCCCACCTGCTCCCTCCCACAGCGCTGGAGCAGCACAGGCAGCCCCCAGCACCAAGCCCTTGACATTGAATTCATGCTGCATGCAAACACTGAATGAAGCTGCAGAGACAACAGCAACCCTGGGACATTTAGTACATAAATAACTTTAAAATATCAGTACTGTGGAAGGGAAATCTCTGTCATTTCACTGCAGTACTTTTCCATCAACACGCGCTGCCTGCCCTGTGTTTGTGCCGGCAGGGAGGGATGCACAGGGAAGGGGTGCAGGCAGGGAAGGGGTGCAGGCAGGGAAGGATGATGTGCAGGCAGGGAGGGAAGTGCAGGCAGGGAGGGATCACTGAGTTGGAAACGACCCACAGAGATCATCCAGTCAACTCCTGGCCCTGCAGACACCCCGACAATCCCACCCTGTCCCTGAGAGCATTGTCCAAACCCTCCTTTGAGCTCTGTCAGGTGCCCACTGCCCTGGGGAGCCTGGTCAGTGCCCAGCCACTCAGGCAGGGCTTGCACAGGCAGGACCAGGCTGTTTGAGTGTGACCAGGGCAGCCAGGAAGGCCATGGCTACATCTTCCAGCAATTTCATCCAATCTTTTGTGTTTGGGTTTATGCTGGATTATTTTTGCTCTGTTGCCCTGTAATGGGATGGGGAGAAACCCTCACCCCATTGGTGAGAGGGATTTGGGTTTTGATGAAGCCCTGGCTTGAAGCTACAAATATATCAGTTTTCCTTTTAATTTCATCTGGAAATCTTTGCTCTTGAGGGCTGAGTAACAGCATGAAAGCTGAGAAGTCACCTGGGAGGGATCTGAACTGATGGGGCAAAGCCCAAGGGAAGCCGCTCCTCCTGTCCATGTTCTTCCTATGCTCCCACCAGCCTGTTCCTGGGAGTTTAAGGACCAAACCCTCCCTGTCCCTATCCCATCCCCTGCCTCTTGACCTCTTTGCAGTGGGGACAGACTCAAATTAGTGCTACCCAAGCCATTAGTCATGCAGGGAACATCAGCCTGCAGCGGGATTCATCCCTCCTCTGTAAATAACTCCTTCCTGCAGCCTCAGTTGGAGGATTATTTATATCTGACACAAATCATCCCCAGCAGGAGAGTGATGGGAGGCCACGATGCTCCAGAGGACACCTCGGTGTGGTGGTCCTCGCCCTGCAAGGGCAGATGTGATGGGGTGACTCTGGGCTGGAAACCCCCTTGGCTCCAGCATTGTGGGCTCCAGGGCTGAGCCTGCCTGGGGTCAGTGCTCTAAAGGAAAAGCCTCTCACGCTGCCAGACTTCCCAGAGCTCCAAACCCAGCTTAAGGACAGGTTTGGGAGCCACAGCTCTCATCCTTGCCCCAGTTTGGACGTGGGGAAGTGTGATGAGGGATCCCTGCAGTGCTGGCACTGCCAGGTCCTGCTCCACATACACTGCTCCTCGAGTCACTGCTGGGGTTTGGAGTCAGTGCTACCTTTCCACACCAGGAATTTCATCCCCACGGTCCCCGGTCACCCAAATCTCTCTTTAGGAGACCGTAGGAGATGTAGCTTTTACAGTAGCCAGGCAGAGCTCTGGTGGGGCAGTATCTAACAGCTGGAAATTACTGCCCTTCCCTTTAAATGCTGCACCTTGAAGCTTCTAAACATCGTGGCTTCTGCAAATTAAAAAAAAAAATAATCGAGAGAAAAGGAATAAATATTTAAAGGCTAAGAAGCCCATTTAGCCTCTCACAAACCTCCACATCCCGGGGCAGTGTCTCGGTGAGCAATTTGCGTTTCATTACCAGCAGAGTGGACATGTGGTAGCAAATGCATCCCCTGTTTCCACTTCCCGTGACCGCGCTCGCAGCCTGCCTGGCTCTTTACAGCCGCCTCCCACCAAATCAACCCGCTCCATGGCCCATTACAGCCTTTAATCAGCCACCTCGGCGGCAGCTGAAACACAAACAAACCCCACCAAGGTGTTAGGAGGACCCGGCACCAGGATTTTGGGAATGACTCCTGCCCCCAGCGGGGTTTGGTGTGATCGGGTCCCGGCAGCATCGAGATGCCCCGGGTGCTGCCCTGTCTCTGCCTGCAGGGATGAATGTGATTCCCGAGCCCAGTGAGATGGGAGGACACATCCTCTGTGGAGCTGTGCTGGGATCAGGGAATTGTGGAAGGGGCTGTGGATTTCCCCTGGGAGTGAACCCTGTGGCCCAGGGCTTGGGCATGTCCCACTGATGCCAACAGGTTGGGGTGGAGGTTGGGCAGGGGCAGGTTCACAATCCCATAGGGTGTTGGATCTGCCCTTCTCCTGGTTCCCAGCTCCCAAGTGCAGAGTGATGCTCAGGCCAGCAAAGATTGGGACTCAGCCCAAATCCTGCTGTGGGGGAAGCAGGACTTGACCCTGTTTGTCTTCTGCAGCGAGGATGGAGAGGTGGGAGCGTGGCTGGTCCCAACCCAAGCACAGCTGCACTCGTCCCCAGCCAACAGCCCGTGCCTCAGCAGAGCCCCAGGGGAGCAGGCAGGTGTTCCCCAGAGCCCGGATCCTCTGCCCCAAACGAGCAGAGTAACCAGCCCTGTGCTGCTGCCCACCTGCAGGCACAGCCCCTGCACAGAGCTCGGCTCTGCCTGGCTCTAATCACCCTCCGTGCTGAAGGATTAACAGCAGCAATCTTGTTCCCAGACACCCTCCAGATGATACAACATAATAAGACATATAACAGCCTCTTGGAAAAGAGAAAGTTATAGTTCCCACAGCAACTGTAACTCAGCCATATTACACACATATATATATATTAAGGCATAAATTTAACAACATATATTTTAATGCAAAAGACCAGCAATGCACACAGGGACAAATAACCGTGGTTGAGGGATCCATAACGTTTGGCTCTCCCTGCTTCCCACTGCTGGAATCTCCCCAGCTGCAGCACGGGTGAGGAAGATGAAGCCATCCCAGCCATGGCCCTCTTCCACCCTCTGCCAGGTTTGGCAGGGACACACCCACAGACACCCCCACGTGTGCCCCTGTGGGTGACCCCCGTGCACAGACACAGGACAATGTCTGGAAAAGGTGCACAGTGTAACAGCACATCCCACACGCCAGCAAACACGCCTGGATGCAGCAAGGATTTCTCCAGCTGCTCATCAGGCTGAATGCGGAATGAGATCCTTTTGACAGAGTTCTGGGGTTTTTTTCGACTATCTGGTGGAATTGCACAACGGGGATATAATTCTCGATTACATTTTATGAAATGGCTCAAATCCGTGTAGTTTCAGCTCATTTTGCCAGGCAGCTCCAGGTCGCCGGCAGCAAGGCATGCGCCGTGCTGTCCCTGCTACTGCCACCCCGGCTGCTCCCACAGGCTCCCAGGGACAGCTCCAGCGGCAGGAACAACAACGCTGTGTGCTTCCTGCCTCTCTGGGTTCCTTGCAAATGTGGGTCCCTTGCTCTGGACCCCACAAACGGGGTGGTACAGCTGGCAGGATTCATCCTGCAATGCCATTCCTGCTTTCCCTCCCAGCCACATGAAACCCATCCCGGAGGAAATATTTCCAGCTGGGTTCATGCTCATCATGCAGGTGCCAAGAGGCTCTGGGTATCAGGGTCCTGACATGGCCCAGCCGTGCCCAGGGCTCCTGCTGCTGCTGCTGGGGCTGGTGGGTGCTGAGGAGGTGGGAGGAGGTCACTGGGGACACCCCGTTTCCCTGGGGGGATAGGGGATTTAGGGGATTCAGGCTGAGCTCCTTGCTCCCTGCCTCGACAGCCCTGCTTTGTGGCCAGGGCCCCCAGGTTTGTCCTTTCTTCTGCTCCATCACTGTGGCCTGGTGATGGCTGGGCTGGAGCAGGGCTGGCCCTGCTCACCTCCCACAGGTACCGGGGGTCTGCACCCCGGGAAGGGGGGCTCTGCTGCTCCAGGGGGTCCCTGAAGCAAGGAGGCTCCTGCTTTCTCGGCTTGCAGCATTTTATGCCTCTGGCTTAACTCAACATGGCTTTATATCATCTTGGTATTGCAGTGGAGGAGCTGAACTGCGGTTATGGCTGGTGCTGCCCGGCAGTCTGTGGTATAAGCACCTACATTTGCACTCCAATTAGTTTGCTTAATTGCTTTGTCCCCTCTACGGCTGGGCAGGGCTAGTCTGTGCTGTGTTGCTTTGCTGGCTGCTGTGCCCCCTCTTGTCTCCTCCCGGGGAGGCAGAGCTGGGATCTTGGCAAGCTGAACTGCATTGCCTGATTTAAAAATAATGTGTATATGTATGTATGTATGTGCAGTGTTTACAAAGCAATCCCAGCTAATCTCTCTATCCAGACAGGGCTTTAGGATGTCCTTTCAGCAGGGATTTGTGGAGTTTGCTACAGTTATTTCCAAAGAATGTATTACCCGGGGTTTTGGATGAATAATGTAGGTCCTTGTTCAGCAACTTACTTAAAAATGTCGAACCTTAAACCACTGAAGTCAATGGATCTACTTGTGCACTTAAAGTTAGGCACAGGCTTAAGTGTGGCAGTAATTCAGGGCCCTGCAGCCTGCCCTGGCACAGCTGGTGGGTGCACAGCCCACCCTGGCACAGCTGGTGGAAACAGCAAACAGTATTAGAATCATAGAATCACAGGGTTGGAAGGGACCTGAAAGCTCATCTCATTCCAATGGGTAGGGACACCTTCCACCAGCCCAGGTTGCTCTAAGCCCCTTCCAACCTGGCCTTGGACACTTCCAGGGATCCAGGGGCAGCCACAGCTTCTCTGGGCAGCCTGTGCCAGGGCCTCCCCACCCTCACAGGGATGCATTTCTTCCTTACATCTAACCTAAATTTCACCTCTTTCAGTTTGAACCCATCACTCTGTGTCCTACAGTTCCTGACAAATAGTCCCTCTCCAGCTTCCCTGTAGCCCCTTCAGACACTGGAAGGGGCTCTGAGGCCTCCACACAACCTTTATCTCCCCAGGCTGAACATTCCCAACTCTCTCAGCCTGTCTCCATAGGGAAGGTGCTCCAGTCCCCTCAGCAACTTCATGGCCTCCTCTGGACTCTCTCCAGCAGCTCCATGTCCCTCCTGTGCTGTTCCCCAGGGCTGGAGGCAGCTCTGCAGGGGGGTCTCAGCTGAGGGGGGAAGAGGGCAGAATCCCCCCCTGTCCTGCTGCCCACACTATGGGATCAGCCCAGGGCACGGGGGGTTTCTGGGCTACCAGAGCACACGGCCAGGGCATGTGGAGCTTTCCATCACTCATCACCCCCATGTTCTTCTCCACAGGGCTGCTCTCAGTCACTTCTCTGCCCATCCTGTAGGTGTGTCTGGAATTGCCCCGACCCAAGACTGTGCACTTTGCTTTGTTGAACTACATGGGGTTCGTACAGTCCAGGTCCCTCTGGATCCATCCCTTCCCTCCAGTGTGATTGCTCTACACAGCTCAGTGTCATGGGTGGAACTGCCCTGGGCTGTGTCTGCAGCATCCCACGAGGGCAGAGCTGAGGGTGACAGTGACAAACCCGACCGTGTGTGTGGCTCTGCTCAGGTGCCCTCAGCGGGTCCGTGGGGACCAACAAACACCGGGTACGCCCCAAAACGCTCCTGGGCACTGGGCTGTGCTTCATAGCCCTGGGGGGCTTTTCATTTTAACCCCCACTGTGAGGAGAGGGAGGGAGTCCCCCACTCCCCGAAGGTGATGGGTACGGGTGCTGAGCGCCCTGCCGGGGCAGGCTGGCTGTGCCCCGGGCCGGGGGCTGGCTGTGCCCGGGCCCCTCTGCGCTGGGCGCTGCTGCTCCTCTGCCGCGGGGAGGACGGGGCTCTCCGGGAAGGGTTTCGGTGCCGGAGCTGGGCGGATGTGCTGCAGAGCCCTTTGGAAACGTGTGCAGGAGTAAAATCCCACCTCTGCTCCCTGCAAAACCTCGGGGTCAGGGTGCCCTGGCAGGGGGTATCCCCACCCCCCGACCACTGTGGCCCCACTTTGGCAAGTGCTGCAGGAGGGGATCGCTGGGCTCGCCCTGACAGGTGCAGAGCTGCGCCCCCGGGAGCTGAGCTGGATAAATGGGAAGCGCAATAGATCTCCCTTGGAAGTTCCTGGCTCAGTGCCCTCGGCAGGGCTGTGGCTCTGCTCGAGTCAGCGGTACCATGACGGGAAATACTTCAGTCTTGTCAAATGACTTCTTTAAAAATTCTTATTCCCTTTTGGCTCGTGTGTGTGCAGCGGGTGTGCTGCCGGTGGGGTGGCACCGGCACAGGGACCCTTCGGAGCGGGAGGGACCGCGGGGCACAGCCCGCGGGCACGGAGCAGAGGCGGCGTTTCAGCAGAGATCCAATTAGCAGTTCTAATTAGCCTCGATTTCCTTGTCACCTGCAGGTCTCTTCTACTGCTCAGGCTGCACTGCAGAGCTAAAACACCAAGGGGTACGCAAGAGTGGGGGATCCGTCCCGGTAAGAGCCCTCGGGGATGGCACAGCCCTCCTCAGCTCCCCCTTTCCAGGTGCCCCGCTCGCCCTGCCCGGCCTGGGGACAGCGGTGGCCGCGGGGAGCAGGCGGGGAGGGAGAGGAGCAGAAAATAAACTCTTCTCGAACCTCTGCCGTGCCTTGGCTGGCAAGGAGTGCTCCGAGGGGAATCGAGAGCATGGTAGAGTAGAAAAATGAGGGCATGGGGTAGAGGGGTAATAAGGCATAAAATCACAGCTGGGCAAAAAAAAAAAAAAAGGACAGAAAACACTTGCAAGCTGTGAGCTTTGCTCTCCGATTTTGCCTTCCCTGAGTGGCCCTGGGAAGTGGTGCTCCCAGGTCACAGCCAGCCCATCCCTCCTGGCACAGCTTGTCCCCTACAAGAAGCAAGAACCCAAGTCATGTCTTTGCCTCAGAGCTGTTGGGAAGCAGCTGGGACAAGGAGTGTGGTGTCCCTTTGGACAATGTAGAGTGGGAGAAAGCAAAGGCAAGCTTAAAGCATGTAAACCCATGGTTACTCTGGTGAAGAGGGAGTCACAGGCATGTCTGAGCCCCCCTTGGAGAGGTGGGTGGGCTCTGGCAGCAGCACTGGGAGCCTGCTGGCAAAAAGTCTTCATCCTCCATTACGCTCTCTGGAGAGACTTGTGCTTCCCATGATTGCTTGGACAAATTCTTGTGCTCGAGCCAGCAGCTCTCCTCTTGTCTCTTGTAATTACTGTCCCAGTGTTCTCCTTGAGAGAGACCATCTGCTACTCCTCCATCACCAGTCATCTTCCCATTTCCCCGGCGCAGCCCTTTCCCCGGAGAACACGGATAATCGTGCTGATGGTGCATGTCCCGGGGTCCCGTGCTGCTCGTTATGCTCAATCACATCAAAGGCTGCTGCTCCATCAGATGTTGCACCAGCCACGAGCTTGGGGGGCCCTGCTGGACCCCCCAGCCTCCGACAGGACACACTGGCCAAGAAAAGAACAGCCAGGCTGGTGCTCCTCACCACGGGCAGTGGGAGCTGGTGGCCCCACAAACCCTTGCCCCCGTCTCTCCATGCCTTGCACAGCTGCTGAGCGAACCCCAGGAACTTTCTGGAAGTCAGCTGGAGGGTGGGATATCCCAGGAAGGCAGGGGCTGGGTGAGAACAGGCAGCCTGTGGTGGACATATGGGAACCAGCCCAGTGCAGGGTAACTGGGAACACTGGGGTGACACTGGGCGCTGTTTGAGGGGATAACAGCTGAAACAAGCAGTTTCTGGGTCAGAAGGAGGATGCATTTCAGAGAGCTTTGGGGCTCCCAAGAGCAGCAGGGCTGGGCTTCGAGGCGGAGCAGCGGTGTGGGGGAAGCGACACAGTGCTCGGCTGTACCGTGGTGCCCCGTGCTATTAGTCTCTTGCTTTTAATCAACAGCAAATGAGTCTCTGGGGACCTATTCTCTCACTGCAGGATACCAGAAACTTTCACTGAAGTCAATAGAAGTTACTCCCACCCTTAGGCAGAAGACTGTGGTCCTGGGAAGTTGCTAGGGAGCCGTGATTTATGCTGCGTGTCGCAGGCTCAAGCAAAGCTAGCGCCTGCTTCTTGGTATAATTCACAACTAAATGTACATTTATATAAAAAATACAGTAAAACCATCACATTTTATTAGGGGAGGGCGCACGATAAATTTTTACGTCGAAGCTTCCAGCAGCCAAAGATGAAAAGCGTCTTCAGGAAAATCACTGCCATGGAGACAGGTTTTCATCCCGCCGTATCAGGCGGCTCGTTTGTATTTTTAAGGCATCTCATTAGAGCATTAAATGATCTGTAAAGGGTAAAACAGCATTTTTTCTCAGTGGCTCTGGTGCTCACCAAGCTTCGAGCCCCCATGGAGCACAGGGAGGTGGACATGCGGTGCTGGGCACACGCTGAGCCCACCGAGGCTCTCTCTGCCCCCAACCCCATTCCCAGCCTGTCCCCAGGGCCAGGCAGGAGTGCTCGTTTATTCAGGCTGGCAGACGTCCTCCTAAAAGCCCCTATAAAACTGATTTCCTGTCTGTTAACCAAAATTATTGTCTACAAAAACAGACGTGCACCTCCTGCAGAATTTACCCAAAGCTCTAGCTGTGTATTCCCATCCCCACGCCCGTGGATGAGCCGGGTGCCAAGCTCCTCTGTCTGTCTTGCCTGTGGCTTTGCGCTGGCTTGTAAGTGTTCCCATGTGCTGGCTCCCTGTGGGCAGCCTCCAGCCCCCCAGGCTGGGAAGCCCTGCTCCTGGCTGTAGCTCCTGTGCTCTCCCCCAGCCCTGCTGTCGTCGCTTCGCTCTCTCCCATCCAAGAGCTCTCGCGCTCTCCCCTCGTGGCAGCGTCTGCTCCCCCATCTGTGAGGCTCCAAGACAGGCTTGCTGGGCTCTGAGTGGCCCTTCTGCTCCAGCTCCTGCTCTTCCTTCCCAAATCCCACACCATGGCTCTGTAAGGCGATGGAATGGTGCAAATGATTGATTTTTAGAGACAACCAATCACCTGTGATCAGAAATCCTTGCACTGTTCCAAGGCCAGAAATAAAACCTACACCTGAATTTGTGGTTCAGGTTTAAAACTGCTGGAGAGCTGCAAGGAGGGTCTGAGCTTCTACAAGCCAGTTTCCTCCAGTATGAAGGAAGAAATAAAATGGTTGGGACAGCAAGAGATGAGTGATTTTGCAGACATTTGTCCCTTCTTTTGGCAGCGTTTCAAGGACATCTGGCACCACCTGGACGTGAGCAGCCCAGTGAGCACAGCAGCTCTGCAGAGGAGCTGGGGGGCCTTCTGTAGCAAGATGATGCACCAAGGGGATATGCCTGAAGAAAGGATCAGTCCTGGAGCAAGGAAACTCTTTGCAATGAGCCCCAAAAGCTCCTGTGCATCCCAGTCCGGAGTTGCTGCATCCCCAGCAACTTGGGGCCACTGGCAGGAACCAGCACAGCTGGGCCAGGAGAGGCACGGGCAGGGACCGACCTGCAGAGCTCTGTGATCACTGTTATCCTGCCCAGCTCCCAGCAGCATGAGGGTAATTCCCATGAAAGCTTCCAATTCATTATTTCCTAAGAAGATTGGTTTTCACAAATGAGCAGCTCTGACTGTACCTAATCGGAGCCTCCCGAACTCAGCCGAGGTTGGACGTAAAATAAAGGCGTCTGGTTGCTTTGCTTGAACACATACCATCTTTTTTTAAAAATGAGTAATTCACAGAAAATTATCCTCATCCCTGCACAAGAAGGACTTGCAGAATTTGTGAAGTGCTCAATATTTTTTATGAAGTGTTTCTAACCTCTTTTTCTGCGAAGAAAAGCTTGGCAGGGGAGCAGCTTACCTGCTCATAAATTAGCGGGCAAATTAAAGAGGACGTACAGCCTTTTTTTTTTTTTTTCACTACACTTAACCCAGCTCATGCTTCTAAAATATTTGGGAGTGGTGGTGCTGCAGTGGTGCTCCCGGAGGGGAGATCTGGACCGAGCAGCACATCTGGCTGTGCCTGACTGGCCTCCATCGCCCCTTCCCTGCCCTGCGTTTCCAACAGGGAAAGAGCAGCGCTGCTGCTGAAGCGCTGACTGAGGGAGCCCAGGAGCATGAACCAAGGGCAGAATCACTCGATATGTGGCCTGGATCCTATATTTTTCCCCTGGCTTTTGCTCCCAGGCTCCATGACACTTGGCCAGGCCTGGCTTTGGCAGCCTTTGTCCTCCAAACATTGAGTGGTTGCTGGCGCTGCCCGTTACAAACTCTGTGAACTGGCATTTTAGCCTCTCATTAAAAAGGAGGAGGAGGCTGGGAAAAGGAACCTCAATTAAGTGAGGTGAAAGTTAAAGCATCAAGAAAAGCTTTTAATTGAAGCGCAGCCCTGCAGGGAAATGCAAAGGCAAGTCGCTTGTTTGGCAGTTTTACAGATGGAGATAATGTCACACTCTTTGGAGAAAGGAGAGGGAGAAAAGGGAGCTGGGGTGGTCAGGAGCTTTGAAGAAGTAGGACATGTACAAAAGGAATGGGAGGGAAGGCAGAAAGCTGCATGTTGGCTGCTGGCAGCTGCTGCTGCCCTGTCCTCCCTGCCAGGGATGGCCCTGTCCCTGGCATCCAGCACCTCCACCCCTGCGGTCCAGGAGCGCTGCTCGGAGCCTCCCACCTCAGCCAGCACACAGGGAAGCCCCCTTTACCCCACTGAGTGTGTGCTACTCCCCAGGCTGTAGAAAAGTTTCCTGTAATTAACTCAAAATGTTATGGGAAAATGCAGTTTCCTATTCATCATATCCTGTGTGGGAGCCCCATCCAGTTTGCTGTGCCTGCCTGGATGGCACCTTGACAGCAGGGACCCAAGGGAGCAGGACCTTGCAGCTCTTCTCTTCCCTGTTTTCATCTGACTTTTTAAAATTTTTCCTCTCTTTCCCAATTCTATCTGCATTTTCTTGTTCCCTGTCCTGTCCTCGGGGGCTGCCCTGAGTGAGGAGACAGCAGTGTTTTGTACAGAAATATCATCCATGTCTCTAGTTTGTGACCTGGAGGAACAATCAAAGGAAGGCTTGAGTCCTCCCTCTACATCCTTAAAGAAACCAACCCAAAAGCTTCTTCCCTTTGCAAACGGGGTGGGAACAACATCTCTGGATTTTGGTGAGCTCAGATTTTTGCCTGCAAGGTTTCCCTGTTATAATAATTCCTGGTGGGCTCTCAGCTTTCCCTCTCTGACATCCCGGATCCCTGATTACCAGTCCCAGGAGATGTTACCCTCTGCAGGGGCAGAGCCCCTCCAGCAGTGTGAGGAACAGCTCAACCCCAGCTCAGTCAGCCTCGAGAACACCAACACTCCCAGAGGGAAGAGTTCCAGCAGTGAAGGTCCTGCAGCTCTGGAGAGTCACCGAGGTTTGATCTCGGCCCCGAACCGCTGGGAAGCATCAGCTGCTGCTCGAGTCAGAAAAAGGGTTCTCTGAAGGGAGAACCTCCTTGCAGAGAGGAGGTGGAAACCTTGGAGCAGCTGGAATGGAGAGGGATGATCCCTTTGGCAGTGCCTATGCCCAGGGCTGGGTTTTCATTCATACCCTGGAGAACTGGTTTGCAGGCAGGAGCGTAACAAAACCGGGATGCTTCACCAGTCTGATCCTGCCCTGAGAACCACGAGATCGGTGAAGATCTGGGAGGAATAACACTGAAATCCCAGAAATCTCAGGGCAGGCTGGGAGCCAATCCAGTGCCAGATTAGCATCAAATCAGATTTTAAGTCATCTTTTCCAGATTTCATGCTCATCAAATCAAGGGAGGAGACCTTCACATCTGCCCAGAACTAACCAGTCTGGCCCAGATCTCCAGTTCTGGCTGGCACACACTTACAGTGAGATGCTGAGGAACAACCTGCAGCTGGGGAGTTAATAGCAATAATTATTCCTTGAGTAGTTTGGAACAAGGAACAAACCTGAGAAACTTCGGCACTTGTTGGCTGATCACAGGGATAATGAAGAGAAAGAGCTCGGTGCCTGAATTATTTGTGATGAGTTAATTATGCTGGAAAAGGATGATGGAAGATAGAACAGCAGTCAAAATTTTCTGCCTTTTTTCACCCACACAGTTTTCTCAGATCCACTCAAAATTAATGTGAAGTTCAATATCAGACCCTCTCAAGTGCTGGGTGACTCTGAGCCTGAACACTTTTTGATTTACTACTCTATCTAGTAGTACTGTGCCTTGTTTGTTTGGATCTCTCCAAGATGTAAATCTGGTGGGAAGTGAAAGGCTTTGATAATCCAAGGTCCTGCTTCTGCAGGGGAGGTGACAACCCTCCCTAGATGACCCTGAACACTTGGAGATAGGACAGAGCTTCCACCTTTTAAGACTAGCCTAGAAATAATGGGGTCATACAAAACCAGAAGGCAAAATGCAAAGACCAGGAGATGGTGGGAGAGGAAGATGAGGCACAAAACCCAAGAGCTGGGAGCTCCTGAGGACGTTTGGGCTTGAGAGACATGAGGTCATGAGGAATATCTCCAAGCAGAGTGATCCTTCCCACAGCCCTGGGCAGGTTTATCCTTGTTCAGCCCCTCGGGATTAACACTGTGGGAAGGTTCTTCCCAGATACTTGCAAGATTTACACAGCTCCAATTTTCCACCCCACTAAAAATTGCAGATCTCCCAGGAAAGATGCTTTCCCATGAGACTTCCCACGGAATCTTGCACATCCCAGGGGGCTGCAGAGCACCCAGCAAGCTCTGGGGTGTGTAGGCTAAGCTAAATCCAGAAGCACACAAGGTATTCTCCATGGGAAGTGCATTACCTGCTCCTGTGCACACAGCAGCTCCTGTTGGAGTGGTGATGAAAACTCTGCTGGGATCAGCACACCTTTAATTAATGGCAATTTTGCAGAAAATACTGTGTGTCCAAAACGACCCTGTGACGAATTGAGCACGCTCTCTCACTCTGTTTTCTTTAATCACATGCATCGAGATTTATTGAGACATCCAGGCTGTTTTCTGAGCTTTAGGAGGCTCTTTTTATTGCAAATCCATGGATTTTTATGCATTTGGTAATGGATTTCTGATGGAATTCTGAAGCTGGAGAGAAGCCACTAGCGGGGACTCTTCAGGGCACCACTCTTGGCACCTAAAGAAGGAAAAAAAAATGGAGAGGAAAAAACTTAATGAAAATATATATTTGTATAAACAATCAATGAAGATCGTGTTTGTGTGTTAAACAACCACCTTGAAATTGGTCTGTCTCAAAGGACTGAGCAATTGCAGACTACCTTAGCATGAATGATTTATGACATTCATGAACTTGGCAACTGCATCAGTTTTCCTAAACCTGGCAGCAAACACCACCTGCATATTAAGTGAAGATTTATGATTTATAAAACTCACCTCATTATGCAGAGGAACATGAATTGTCTTATGTGTGCAGTCTATAACTCCTGGGACAGATGAAAAGGCAGCTATGACACACAATTTATGTGTTCTTGCAGCCGAGGTTGGTGAGGGAAAAGCAGGGAGAGTAACTGGGGCTTTGAGCTGGGTACCTTCAAAGCTGTCCACGTCCCTCTCCCTCCCCCCAGAATGCTGCCGTGGCTAAAATTGCCTGTTCTCTTGGAGGAATTAAAAAAAAAAACAACCCAACCTTGCAAAGATTAATGGTGGAGGTCATGTGAATCAATACACTAAAGTGTGCCCTCCCTCCAAAAAACACAGGGATAGGAAGCATCCGAGGTGCCTCCATGGAAATCACACACTTGGTGTTGAGCTCACTGCTCTTATTTTTCCCCACCTTGTCCTTTTCTGATCTTTCTCACCCAAGGACACAGATTCCTGGCTTCAGGGAGTGAAGGGTTTTGTTCTGGAAGAGGCCAACATGTGGCTCATGGTCAGGGATGGGGCTCATGGCCCCCAGAAAGGAGTGAGGCAACAAACACGTGAGCCCAGGCTGCAGCTGGTTCCCCTCACTGCAGGCCAGAGAGCGTTGGAAAGGCTGTTTGAAAGGCAGGGCTGATGGACTGAAACAGGAATGACATGATCCAAGGAGAAAACACCTCAGGGCAGAATTTACCCCAATCAACCACAGGAGTTTGAGTGAATCGTGGCTTGTGTGTCCTCATTTCCTCATTTGCTTTAAAAATACACCCAGAGAGCAGACTGTGGTGCAGTTTGCTCAGCAGTGCTGTTGGGGGCTGCCAGAGGGTGCTGAGCTCTCTGGTTGCTGCTGAGAGCTGAAAAGCCCCAGCCCAGGGTTCCCCTTGCATGCCCAGGGCACCATAGGACACAGACACCTCCTCCTTCGCTGCCCTGCCTCGAGTGGGGCTCCCACAGGCTGGCCAGGGGTGTCTGTGCTGTCCCCAGGCTCCTGGACCTGTGTCTAGGGAGTGGTTGCTGCAGCAGGGCTGGGACCTGCAGGGACAGCAAGGCAGGGACAGCAAGGCAGGGACATCGTTGCTCAGGGTCAGGGTGTGATGCCCACTGGCCCCACCAGCCCCAGGCTGCTCCTGGACATGGCTGGTGGGTCACAGGCAGGACAAGAGTGCAGTGGGGACTTCAGGCTCCTGCACAGTAGGGCAGCCACGTGTGGGTACCTGATCCTGCCAGGCAGCACCTTCCCAAAAACTCAGCAGAGCCTCCTCCTCCTGAAGGAAGGGAGGTGATCTGGGAGCAGCAGTTCAGAGCACCTGAGCTGCCCCTCAGCCCTGAACCAGCTGCTAATTACACCCAGGGGTTTTGGCCTCTCCTGCAGGAGAAAAGCATATGTCAGGACTTTGGGTCCCTAATTGGCTGCAGTGCTACTTAAATCCAATTAAGCTGCTTCCATCCCTGGCCTGGCTGCCTGTGCCCACCCTGGGCTGCTGTTGGCAGTGCAGGGAAGTGGCTTGGGAAAGGGCAAGGGGGCTCCAGCAATCCCAGTTCCCACAACCAAGCATCCCCTGCCCCCAGGTAAGCAGGGGCTGCAGGAGCTCCCAGAAATCAAGATATAGAGGTCTTGGATGTGTTCCTTTTCAGCAATGAAGGGGTTGGCTTGTGCCAACATGGCTGTGGTGTGGCTTGGTCAAGTGGGAAAGCTCAGCTGGAGGTGAGGAGCTGAGGCTGGAGGCAGTCAGGATGTTTCTCCTGCTGCTTTTTGGGGGGACACAATTCACTGTTTATTTTCTGCAGTAAAAGCCTTCACTGAAGCTTTTCAAAATATATCTTGGTGCTGCTGGAGGGAAGGGAGTCAGGAACGTGAATGATTTTATGTTTTCCTCCCTCATTGTTTTACTGCCAAGGTAGCAGAGAAGGAGAATTTCTTCTGTCTGAGCACAAACCGGGAATTCTTCTCCTCCAAATGTTACCCCTTTGTTCATGCCTGTCTCATGAGGCTGATTTCAAAATGCAATTATTGTAACTGCACATATTAAATAAATCACAGGCTCTACCTGGGCTGAGTGTGTTGGCAGCAGCTGATCCAACAGGAGCTTCCTGGCACAGGCCCTGCCAGGCAGGGAAGAGCCTTTCTCTCCTGGCTCTGCCTTCAGAGAGGGAGCACAAAGCAAAGTGTTTGCACAGAGGAGCTGCCGAGGCTCCCGGCGCTGCAGCTCACAAAGGGAAGGACAGGTACGTAGGAAATAACAAAGGGAACAGCGGGTATGTATCAATGGAGTGATTTATATTGTTCCCAGAACAAAAAGCTGCATTTTTGCTCAAAAGACAAAGACGCTGCCTCAGGACTTATGCGCTGGCTCGGGAGTTTTGCAGCCTCCAAGCTGCATCGGGAAGGGGGAGTGTGATGGTTCTTGCCGGGTGGAAACTCGGAGAGCAGATTAAACCAGCACAGGTCAAAGGACAGCAAGCAACAGGCACTGCAAGGAACCAGCTCAGAGGGAATTAATGGTGTGGTAACACACCCTTGAGATGGCCTGGAGGAGGGAGCACAGAGCAGTCAAACTTCCCCCAGCTGTACATGTGGTGATTCTGCAAATGCCAGAGAGGGCAGAAAGAGTGGGGAGGACAGGAGGCCAGCAGTGAGGGATTGATTAGTGCCAGCAGAGGCATGTGATCACAGGGGAGTGATCCTTCCAAAGCCATTGATAAGGGAAAAATTAGGGAAGCAGAAAGAGGGATGTGTTTGGGTCTCGTGCTGGGATGGTGCAGGGTATGTGAGACACCAGGCCAGAGCACAGGGCTGGTGTGTGCTGGAAAATCCCACTGTGAGCCAGGGAAGGTGGATGAATCCAGCCCTGGGCAAAGGGGAGACTTGTGCCAATGCACATCAAGGTGTACCCCCCCAAAGGAAGGGCCCCCAGGGCCTCCCCTGCCCACAAGGTTGGCTGGCTGAGCCCTGACAGCCTTCCCACAGCTTGGCTATGGGTGACCTTCAAGCCAGCCCATCCTCTCAGCAGGGCTGAGACCAGCCTTCAGAGCTTTCCCAAAACCAGTCTTTGTACCTCAGCTGCTTCAGATCAGGGTAAAAAAAACATCTGCAGAGTGCAGCAATTGGAAGTTTTCATTTGTAGTACGCTAATTGCCCTCATTATTGTGGTTCCTGGAGGCACCTCAGATCCTTGTTATGGCAGCTGCAGTTGTGTAGGGGTCAGGTGTGATTTGCTCTCCCTCCAGTCAGCTGCATCCTGGGCTGAGGGACAGGTCTCTGCCACCTGACCTGTAGGAAGAAGGTCTGGTGAGCTCCGGCAGACTGGCAGGCAGCCCTCACAACTGCCTGCTTGCTGCCTC
The DNA here is from genome assembly GCF_001715985.3 of Manacus vitellinus. NCBI lineage: Eukaryota > Metazoa > Chordata > Aves > Passeriformes > Pipridae > Manacus > Manacus vitellinus. Next base: position 11,807,111 of record NW_021939882.1, read on the forward strand.
TGGGCTGCTTTCTGATTTGTTTTGTTACTCTACAGGCTGATGCTTGTTGCCAGCTGGAATCACAGAGGTGACACCAGGGAAGCTTGAAAGGATGCTGTGGGGTTGCCCAGCTCTGTTGAATGCCCACCCCAAACCCTCCTGTTCCTGTTGTAATTCCCCCTGAGATGATCACCTGGCCAAGCATCTGACTGGTGGTTCATCACAACACTGGAACATATGAACTGTTAAATACCCGAGTCAAACAGCTGCATCCTTCCCACCCCTGCAACGGGCTTATTTTTGCCCTGCCTGCTGCAGCCCACCCTCCCCCAGCCAGCCCTTCAGTAAGCATTTGAAGAGAACCCTGGATTCCAACAGGGCTCTCCCCTCCTGCACAAAGCGTGGTGGGGCTCTGTGATCCAGCCTGGCTCAGGGAGCAGACTGATGTCGTGCTGTGTTTGATCCATCACTGCTTTTTCCATTAGACTCCCCTTCAGTGAGCAGGAAAGCAGCTGAAGTGTGGCTGTTTTGGCAGCTGCCTTGACGAGCCTTTTCACACCCAGTCACCTAAAATCACACAGTGGTGGCTCAGGGTAACCCCAATGCTCTTGGGAGCCAGAGAGCAGGAGCTGCCCTCAAATCCCTGGGCGTGGGGAACAGTGAAGGTGGAGGAGTTAATGTGGAGCTCCCTGCAGGCCTTGTCGTGCTGCCAGCAGCCCCGGATCATCAGATGCCTCTGATGTGCTTCTTCCACTGAAAACTGTGGAACTCCTTGCAATTTTGTCATTTGCAGTGACATCCTTCTGAGACAGATGCCCATGGAGCTGACAAATGCAGCCAAGTGGTTTGAGGGTTTGTAGGAAAGGACTTACAGCCCCACTCTGCTCATGCAGTCAAGTAAATGCTCCAGTGTGGATCCCTGTGGGAGTGTGGACAGGACATCCTCATGGAACCCTGCCTTTGCACCCGCCAAAGGGCTGCCCTGCTGGCAGACCAGCCTCTGCAGTGCTGCAAAGCAGCCCTGTGTCTGCAACAGTTAATGAGGAGTAAAATTAATTGAGCCCCCCATGGCAGCTCCTCTGTCTGTGTCACTGTGCCTGTGCCCTGCTGCAGGTGGCTGGTGCCTGTCCTTGCTGTGGATTGTCCCAGAGGAATCTCATTGCCTTGCCCTGCAGTCCCCTCCCTGCCAGCCCCTCACAGATTTCCCCCTTTCTGTTGGAAGGCTTGGGAGCTGATCCTCCTGCTGCAGAGCATTCTCTGGGTCAGCAAAGGCAGCGAGTGGAAGCTCTGGAGCTCTTGCAGGAGGTGCTCTGTGTGTCAGCCCACTGCCACCACGGGGGCTTTGCCAGCACTGTGGGCACAACATGGGCAGCAGAGGGGAACCCAGGGCAGGTGGGTCCTGAGGGAGTGTGTGTGGGAAGAGGGGGGAGAGCAGAGGACATTGCAAGTGCTGCAGTTGAGGGCAAGAGCTAAGGGCCATCTGGAGCCCAAAGCTGTGGCTCTTGGTGAGCAGGTGAGCTTCTTGCACCGCAGGAGTGGAGGCTGGAGTTGTGTGCTGGCCTTTACTGGGGGGTCCAGAGGGACCTGCTGCCTGGAGCGTGGACACATGGGCACTGACACCCAGAGTCAGCCAGACCCCAAGGTGCTGTGCCCAGGGCCACTGCAGGTCACATCTGACTTAGAAACAGCCGGGGGGGATTTTGTGACCTCCAGAGCAGATTATTTTTATTTTTTTCCTCTTTTTACTATATCTGCAGAGACTGCTGAACCATTGCCTGTTGCTCTGTTGGCAGCTGAGCTGCTCCTATCCAGAGGGGCTCAGTGTGGGATGGGACACCCACTCTGCTCGCCTCGGAGGGGACGGACGGAGCTCCCAGAGAGCTGCCAGCGCTGGAATGGCTGCCTCGCCGGGAGCTGTCAGTGAGGGAATGAAGCTATCACTCTCCGGGCTTAGAGGAGCCGCCGGGAAGCAGCGCAAGCACGGCCGGCTGCTGCCCCTGCCTGGCGAGGGGAGAGCCTGGCACCGGCACTGGCACCCTCCCACCCTGCGGGATCGGAGCTGGCCTGGCCAGGACTCCTATTTACAGAGGCAAAGGTGGGATGAGGTCAGGCCGCTGTGAACCGCGTGGGAACACTCCGGTGGTCACGGGAGAGCGCTGGTCCTGCCCAGGTACACCGGCTGGGACCGACCCCGTGGGATGGACCCGCTCAGGCAGCACCAGGCAGGGCCATTCCTGGGGTGCTGGGTACAGTTCTGGTGTCCCTGACACGAGAAGGACATGGAACTGCTGGAGCAAACCCAGAGGAGGCCATGGAGTTGCTGAGGGGACTGGAGCACCTCCCCTGTGGGGACAGGCTGGGAGAGCTGGGGCTGCTCAGCCTGGAGGGGAGAAGGTTGTGTGGAGACCTCCCAGCACCTGTGGGTGTCCGAAGGGGCTACAAGGAAGCTCAGGAGGGACTGCATCAGGAACTGGAGAGACAGGACAAGAGGGGATGGGTTCAAACTGACAGAGGGGAAACTTAGGTTAAACATGTGCTGGTTTAAAGGTAAACTGGCAGGAGAAATGAACCCAACTGGAAAGAGATTATAAGTCAGAGTTAACAATTTAATAAAAATAATACAATAAATACAATTATATAGACAAACAACTGGTTTTAACCTACAAAACCCAGATGTATAACCCAGCACCCGGGGACACGAACAGAGTGGTGTTTTTTGGCACCTGCACTGAGCTCCACATGGTCCTGAGTCCAAAAGTAAAAGGAGAGGAAAAAAAACCTGTTGGTGTTAGTGATGGTCACAGTCCGGTCAAGAGCGGTGGTTGCAGTCCAGTTGAAAGTGGTGGTCTCACTCTGGTTGAGAGTGGTGGTCACAGTCCAGTCAAGGTTCTGGTCCTCCTCTGGATCCAACCAATGGTACCAGAAGTCCCAAGACCCCAAAATCATATACACTGAGGTTTGAGTGGGAATGCCCAGCACCTCCTCTAGGGCAGGGAGTTCTGCAATGGGTGGTTGTGAGTCCTGAGGTATTTTTGGAATCCTTGATGGCCCGTTAGTAGACATGACCCCTCAGGCTATAGTTATGGGTGATGTTAACTCCCCTCCAGGGAGTCATTAGCACCTCCACACCCAGCCTGAGGGGTCAGGTGTGCTCTGGGCAGCTGCTGCAAATGGTCTATTGTTAATAGGTCCTGGGAAATGACATTATAGAATGCACAGTTTGGGTTACACCCACACAGTGATGAACTGCTCCTGGCTGCTCTAACTAGGACAAGACATTAGGAAGAAATCCTCTCCTGTGAGGGTGGTGAGACTGGCACAGGTTGCCCAGGGGGGCTGTGGATGTGCCAACACTGAAAGTGTCCAAGGCCAGGTTGGAAGGGGCTTGGAGCAACCTGGGCAGGTGGAAGGTGTCCTTGCCTATGGCAGGGAGAAGGAACTGAATAATCTAAGGACTATTTGAACCATGCAACATTCATTCTATGATTTGCTGTCCTGGCAACCCAGTGCCAGCCCAGGGGCACATCCCAAACCTGCAGCCACAGCTCATGTGTGGGGTGGGCTGATGAGCTCCATGTGCCATGTGGAAGTCCCTGACAAACCCAGAGGCAGCCAGCTGTGTGAAACTGGGAGCAGTTGGAGCACCAGAGCTGGGCTCCAGGCTTTCAGGTTCCAGCTGTTAGGCTGAACGTGCCTTTGGGAAAAGGGCATTAAACCAACACAACTGGGATGGAGACAAGGATGTGCTCAGTCAGAGAGTGCCAAACTGACACAGCTTTTCTTCTGCTGTGCCTCTGGCATTGCCAGGAGCTGTGTTAGGGCTCAGCCCCTGCAGGGAAAGGCCTCACAGATGCCCTTGACCCATATTCCTGAGCCCTGGGAGTCTTTTTAGCCAAAGCACAGAATCACCAAGGTTGAAAGAGACTTTGGAGATTATCCAGTCCAACCATGTACCCACTGGAATCACTGACCCATCACCCAGATCCAGACACCTCCTGAACACCTCCAGGGATGGCGACTCCACCTCCTCCCTGGGCAGCCCTTCCAGTGCCTGACCCCCCCTGCAGTGGAGAAATTCTTCCCAATATCTAATCTGAATCTCCTCTGTCTCAGTTTAAGGCCATTTCCCAGCATCACAGAGTGGGTGAGGTTTGAAGGGACCACAGTGCCTCATCTGGTCCCACCTCCCTGCCCAGCAGGGCCATCCCAGAGCACATGGCACAGGGTTGTGTCCACACAGCTCTGCAAGATCTCCA
>NW_021939882.1:11812990-11814778 GCF_001715985.3 Manacus vitellinus
CAGCCCCCGGGGGCGCAGAGGGACCTGTTCGCGTGGCTGGGTCTGTTTTGTATAAAGTGAATTTGTGGTGGGAGTGGTGAGTCCCTCACTCTCCGAGTGACGGTGAGAGCAGGGACCGCGCTGGGAAGGGCAGGATTTACGGACAGGCAGGGATGGCACATCCCACAACACTGGCCACAGCAGCCTCACCCACCCACGGGCTGTACCCGCGTCACAGGTCCTGAAAAATGAGCAAAATATTCCTGTCGTGTCCCTGTTTGTATTGAGATGTCTTGTTAAAAGCTCGTTCTCAAACAGAACAGGGGCTAAAGCTCCCAGAGCCGTCTAGGATGCTGGTTTACATGTGCAGAGGGGTGGCCACTGCAGAAAGGCTCAGAGTGGCCAAGCTGCTGGAGCTGTGCAGCAGAATCTGGAGCACAGATCCCTCAAGGGATGTAGGAGGTCGTTTGCTGCTGACCAGGCACAAAGCCTCGAGAAATGGGGTTAATGTTTATCTGGTGCTGCTGCTCACTGGAAGCTGAAGGTTCAGAGTTGACTTGCTGAAATGTCTCTTTACTGGTAACAGATTCATAGGCTGTTCTGTCTGAGGGAAATGCTCTGTTCTGTCATAGAAATCAGGGGTATGGCAGATGAATTGGTGCAGTAATTGGGGTTTTTTTAATCAATTTGACTCTTTCTCAAATCCCTCCTTAGTTTGCGCCCAAGTTTTTAAAGATAAACACTGTAGTGGGACAGTGTAGCTTCAGACACTGCTTGCCTCTGAAAGCCTTGGTTTGAAGACCACTCGATGTTTTAAACTAAGTTTCCATCAATGTGTCTGTTTTCAGACGTTCTGGAATGGCCTCAGTCAGAATGTCCTCAGAGCAGCCTCCATCAGGAGATATGCGTGAGTATTTCCTTGGGGTTTGGGATTTGGTTGCTTGATGTTGATATTTACTGTCCTCTTGATACCAGAACTGGTTGTTGTAGCCAGAGATGGAGTAACAGAGCAAACCCAGCAAAATAAAACCAGAACCTCCGCGTGGAACTTTTCTGAGGCTGTTTCTTTATCTCCAAGGGAACTTTGAGAACTGCTCTTTCCCTCTTCTCCCACAAAATGTGGATTGTTGAGATTTGTTTGATTAAAAACAAACAAACTAAAAAGTACCCTGAACATTGATGGAACAAATTGTTTTACACTGCCATGGAATGAGTGATGCCTGGCTCCATTGCTCTGGGGATAAAGTTCATTTCAAACAGCTTATGCATTTGAATCACTTATTTTTCCTGTTCCAAGGTAATGGGAAATGAGTAGCAGTTGGTTTTGCCTTAGTCAGACATTTGTGGCTGATGCTGATTTGGGCATTGGCTGGGAAATCTGCGTTAGGAAAACTGGTTCTGTTTGATGCAGATGACCTGAGCAGTTGGACATTCCAAGATCACTGCTTTGTTCCTGGAACTGGTGTTAGAGCCACTGGCAGCCTGGGGAGGGAGAAGATGATGTCCTGGTGATAAACACAGTCCTGCTCTGCCTGCAGAATGCCTTCCCCATCCCAGAGCATGGCTCTGTAAGGCAAAGCTGTGATTCAGGGTTCTCTGAGCCTCGAGAGGGCTAATACACTCTTCCTAGAAAGGAGGAGGAGGTTCCAATTTTTTTTAATCCCATTTTCCAGATTTAAATTAACTTGTTGCTCCTCAGGATCAAAAAGGTGGTTTCCTTTGGCTCTGGCTCAGAGAACCCCACATAGCCTGAGCAATTTATCATTGTGGATCCTTCTTCCCATGCTAAGCAATGATAAATAAACAAAT
>NW_021939882.1:11816793-11818504 GCF_001715985.3 Manacus vitellinus
CCTCTTAACACCTAGTTTATAGCCTGAGGAGTCAGGCTCTATGGGCAGAGGGTGCGAATAGTCTATTGACAACAATAGTCTAGTTTCTGGGAAATGACATGGAAGGCTATAGAATACAGTTTTGGGTTACACCCACCATGATGAACTGATCTCAGCTGTCCTAACTAGGACATTTGTCTAGAGCTTGTCCATGTTACCTGGTGATAGAGCAGCTGAGCGTGGAATGCTGGTGTTTTGCAGTAAGAACGTGCCGTTTAAGATTGTCCGTGCCTCCAACGGGGACGCCTGGGTGGAGGCCCATGGGAAGCTCTACTCTCCCAGCCAGATCGGTGCCTTTGTCCTAATGAAGATGAAGGAAACTGCAGGTTGGTACAGTTTGGTCTTTGCTGTCTGTGTGCTTTGTAAATGGAGGTGCTGCAGCCAAAAAGGTGCTTTTTTGATACCAAAGCCTCACAGAAACAGGGCAGGTGGGGGGGAGGGTACAGAGTGGACTCTTAGGAAGCCTCAAGGAAGATCATTCCCTCCTCAGTCCCAGACCTTTGGCAAGATATTAGTGCTTTACTTAAAGGATACTCTTACCAGAATTAAGTACTGCTCGAGCTGATCCTCACTGTGATTGAGTTCACACTCACTCAGAAGGGGGAGCTCCGTTTCCTTGGAAGCCCAGTCCTTGTGCCTCCCTGGCTGCAGCTGAGCACGGGCTGGGGCAGCCAGGCCTTGCAATGGCTTTGTTCTTCCTCAGCTGCCAGGTGGAGAGCATGTAGGGAGAGAGGGAGCATTAAGGGACCCCATTGTTGGGCTCAATGAATGGCTAATTAGCCAGTGGTGACTTTAAATGATCACTGGGGGAAAAGAGCCATTGGCCTGGAGAATTTTTTTTTCTATTTCAATTCCTATAAAATGGTTTCTGGGGACACTGAGTGATACAGAGAGGGAACAGTCAGTGGCTGTCTTCTTCATCCTCATTGGTAAATATTGTGTCCAGTGATAGGTGTGAGGAGGGCAGGATTGAAGCTTCATCCAGAGGTTATTGTTTTTCCAGTGTTAGGTCCTGGACATTTGCCAAAGCTCCACCCAAGAGTATGTGTTATGTGAGCATCTAGAGATGATAATTCTGGCTTTTATTTGGAGGATGGTGTGCCTCTGCTTTTGGCCTGGGTGCTCCATGACTCCAGCTGTGGAAGGATCTGGCTCTGCAAGCAGCAGAGAACAGTGCAGTGGGTGAGCTCTGTGCTGGGCTAGTGCACAGCCATGAGTCCTGTCAGGGCACCCTGCACATTCTTTTCAGCAGGTCTGAATCTGCATTTGCTGGCATCCTTCTCTTTTTATTGAGAGCAGTTCATGACCTTAAATTGAGGTGTAATACGTGTTTTTCTGACTTGCTGTCTAAAAAATTAAACACAAACTTATTTTAATAAGTGTTCTAAAAATTATTTTAGTAAGTATTGACCTAATTAAATGCTTATAAAGTTAGTATATGTACATTATTTGTACTGTGTAAGTTACCAACAGCAGATTTGGTAATCAGGATGAAAAAGAGGAAATTTTAAATGCATCACATGTTGAACCCTCAAAAAAAAAGGAGAACAGCTTCAGCCTTGCACTTGTCTATTTAGAGACAAGTTAAGGTCTCAGATGAATTCACACCAGTGCCATCCAGTCACTGATGGAGTTGTGGAGGTGCTGCCAAAATAGGGCTGTGCTGTCAAAA
>NW_021939882.1:11818954-11840247 GCF_001715985.3 Manacus vitellinus
GCTTTAAGGTCCCTTCCAGCCCAAACCATTCTGTGATTCTGTGAATAATGACTTGATGTTCTTACAAGGATAACCTTCTGTTTTGTCTCCTTCTTTTTCCAGAAAATTACTTGGGGCACGCAGCAAAGAATGCTGTGATCACAGTCCCTGCTTACTTCAATGATTCTCAGAGACAGGTACTCATCAAGCTATAAGATTTGGGGGCTTATAAATTGCATTTAACTTCAGTAGTCAGCACTGTTCCTCTTTATCCCTCAGGCTACCAAAGATGCTGGGCAGATCGCTGGCTTGAATGTTTTGAGGGTGATTAATGAACCAACAGCAGCTGCTCTTGCCTATGGTCTGGACAAGTCAGAAGACAAAGTGTGAGTGCCTGTGCATTGCACCTCCCCTCTCCCAAATAACGTGCTGGGATTTGCTTTGGAAGTGCCTCTTGTTCTTTCTGGTTTTTAGAGCGTTGGTTGGAGTTGTGCCAAGGTGGACTCACTGCCATGAGTCAGAGCTGTGTAATGTCACCTCTGCTCTGTGCCAGCCAACCTTGTTACAGAAGGAGAGTTCATAACTTGCAGCTACAACTTAATTATCAAACCTGATGTCAATTTAATGATCTTGCCCACTGGTGGCAGTGATGGGTGTGGCAGGACAGCTGGGTGACAGCCAGTGGTGCTGCAGGGTAGCACAGGAGGTACCCTGAGCTGTGGCAGGTACCCATGGCCTGCAGCTTCCCTGCCTGCATTCAGCCTTCTGCTGCTGTCAGGGCTGGTTACGTAAATGCAGGGCTTCTTTCTGTTAGAGATTGTGTATTTCTGATGGAGATGACAGTGTTTCATAATAGTTGTGGTGTCCCTACCCTTGTCATTGGATGTGGGTCTGGTTTTGAAGAGGGAGGAACTGCCCTCTCTGAAATAATGGGCAAGGTTGGGCATCGTGCAGCACAGCCCGAGAAACTGCCCCGTGGACTCACAGTGCTCAAAGGATTTGTGCACTGTGAGGTTTGTTTACTGCTGTCTTTAGAGGGGCTTTTAACTTCTGTGGGCAACAGAGTGAGTTCTGCACACTGCATCTTTTGGGGAGAGTGAGTTTTGAGCCACACAACTTTGTGTAGAAAGTGATGTTTTCCTGCCTTTCTCCCTGCAGCATTGCAGTCTACGATCTGGGTGGTGGCACTTTCGATATTTCTGTGCTGGAAATCCAGAAGGGGGTCTTTGAGGTGAAGTCCACCAATGGTGACACTTTCTTAGGTGGAGAAGATTTTGACCAGGCTTTACTACAGCATATTGTGAAAGAGTTCAAGAGAGAGGTAAGGTGTCTCTTCAGAGCAGAGTGTTACCCTGCTTTTCAAACTCACTTCTGTAGAAGAATGGGAATCTTTAATTATTAGGACTTGTTTAGTCACTTATGGCACAGTTAAAATTTAAGAGTATTAGACACCTGTTGGCCCAGCTTCCAGTTCTTACATTTGTCTTCTTGAGGTGGATTATTCATCTCCTGGAAGACATAGAATAGCAGGACTTCTGCCTTTTTTCTCTCTTGTGTAGCAGGACTCTCCTATGCATAGTCTGCTTGCTTTTAAAAATCAGTATCTGGTGCAGTTGAACGTGATAGCACAGGTGCAAGACAGGGTTTGCTGGGGGAAACTGCAATGGTAATTCCAACTCCTTTGCTAATTCAGCCTTGTCTTTGTTTTCTGTGATGCAGCAGCTTTTCCAAGCTTTTAATCTGTACCTTACTGTATAATCACTTGCAGAGCAGAGAGGACTGGCACATTTGAAATGCTAAATACCTCTGCCAGAAGTGAGAGAGCAGCAGAAGTGCACATAGCAGGCTGTATTCTAGAAATATCTTTAGAGTCAAGAGTGGTGAGAAGGTGAACTGCAGTGAGGTGACTCCTGAGCAGAAGCTGAGTCTGTTAACCTGTTGTTTGTCACTCAGACGGGTGTTGACCTCACTAAAGACAACATGGCCCTTCAGAGAGTGAGAGAAGCATCAGAGAAAGCCAAGTGTGAGCTCTCATCATCTGTGCAGGTACGTGCCTGGGTCCAGAGCAGTCTGGTACAATGTTGTGAGATGCTGTGAGTTTTGCATTGGCTTTGTGTACAAAGCTCTGACATTGCTGATTTTTCTTGTGGCAGAACAAGCTCTTCTGTGTAACCAAACGGTGTCACTGTCACAGCAAGTCCTGTACCAGGATGAGCTGTTCTGGAGCACAGTTGCTTGTTGGGAGCTGAGAATGGTGCTGGATTTTGCCTTTTTTTCTGGCAGTGTGTTTTCTGATCTTATAGGGAATGCGACCTTGTTCCCAGCTTACTCTGTGTTTCAGAATTTCCCTGTGCTGCAGGGAATTCAGCTGCAGCCAGTGCTGCTGGGTTACTGGAACCACTTATTTGTGCAAGCTCTTCAAAAGCCTTGGAAAACCTTGATGCTACTCATTCCATTGAAACAGCTAATTTGTATAGTGATTTCTATAAAGAATCTCAACTTACTTGCCTATAGAAGAGTTGTCCAGACATTGGGCAACATACACCCCCTTTCCTTTTTCCATCCACTTTGTGTATTAATGCATTCAAGCGTGTCCTTTATTCACTACTGAATGAGGAGCTGGAGAAGGAGCAAGTTGGGAGTGTAATAGTCCTGGCTAAGTGAAATTAAGGTCAATTATATAGTAATTGAAATGGGGACTCTGCCAATTTCTAGGTTCTGAATAAACATTTTTAATTTTATTTGATGGTGGTCTTTTTGTTGGCCAGTGGGGAGCTCATAGCAAGGAGTTTAGGCCAGTCACAATGGATGCTTAGTTCTGCCAGAGACATAGCAGGCTCTGTTTTATGTGCTCAAGAGCTGGCAAATCCAGTTTGTTCATAGCAGGAAAAACTGAATTCCTTAACTCTTTAGCAGTGAAGGGAAAACAACTTGCTTTTGGCCCCATTTTCCCCTCATGCTTTTTACCACGCTGTTTGTAAAGTGACTGCACACCTCTAGTCAGTAACGTGGCTTTAGTTCTTGTTGTGTAAACTTAATCTCTAGAGCTTAAAGCACTAATGTTTTAATTGCTTTGATTTGTAGTGTCTTTTGATGTCAGCATGACTCAGCACTTGAATGATTTCAGTATAAGATTTGCTTTAAAAATCCAGCATGTGAATTTGTAAGAGATTCAGAAATAGCCACAGGAAGTGGGGATTATGGTCCCTTGCACTAATTAACTTTGGCTGTCGAACATGAGTTGTTGGCATTTAGAAAACAGCCATGAGTTCTTTTCTTCAAGGAGCTTACCTGGTATGGAATGTTAGTTGGCAGAATCTTTGGGAACTCTGAAGATGGGCTTTTTCCTGAGTTGTGCTAAAGGAACAGGATTAATGTTGTCACTTCCAGTGTTTCAGCTCTTACCTCTTGGCTATGACTAATTAATTTGTTTTTCTTAACAATGCAAAACCTTGCAATAACACAGTATTAAAATGGGAGCTTAACAGTTGTAACCGTGAGATGTGGAACAAAATAACTGTCTCTTCTCTGAGAGAAGAGACAAACATAAAAGTGTTCCAGCCACCTAAGGCCTGGGCTGTAGGGTGAGCAGCCATGCAGATGCTTCAGTACAGGCCAACAGAAGCTGTAACTTGATCTGACTGTGGAGCAGCCCTGTTTTCCATTGCTGTGTTCACTCCAAGCCTGTTTCTGTGCTGCAGACTGACATCAACCTGCCCTACCTGACCATGGACGCCTCGGGACCAAAGCACTTGAACATGAAGCTGACTCGGGCACAGTTTGAGGGCATCGTGGCTGATCTCATCAAGAGGACGGTGGCACCGTGCCAGAAGGCCATGCAGGATGCTGAAGTCAGCAAGAGTGACATTGGGGAAGTCATCCTGGTCGGTGGCATGACCAGAATGCCAAAGGTATGAGCTCAGTCCCTACTCCAGGCAGAGCTGGCACAGCTGCCCTGGGCTTGCAGCAGAAAAGCTGAGAGTCTGGTGGCTTCAGAACCCCAGCAGCTGAGGGCCCCCAGAGCAGAGCAGATGTGCTGAGGAGTCCCATGGAAGCAGTGCTGAGGGACTCTCATCCTGTTAATTAGCTCAGCTTGGTCTGGGGGCTGTAGCTGAGTTGCACTTCACAAAGTGAAGTGGGACTTGCCTGGAGTTGCATGTTCAGCTGCAGCCTGATGTTCTGGTATGGATGGACAGAGGCAGCACTGTGGAGATGTACAGGGTGTTTCTCTTGCTGTGGCCTCAGTGTGTCATAAAGGTACACTTCAGTGACAGTCACCTGTCTTTGCCCCCCATGGGCTTTGCTCCCTGTATAGAGCACTTACAGCAGCTGGGAAGAAGCTACAGGAGCAGAACTGCTCTGATACCTGCTGGTTGTGTGTGATCAGATACCTGTGGGAGGCTGGGTGTTGGCAGGCCCATTTCCCTGTCTGTTCCAGACACTCCTTATCTAATGCCTGGCCCTTCTATTCAGTGCAGATAAGCACTAACAGGTAACTTAAAAGACTGCTGTGCTGACATGCACAGTCTTGTAGATAAGGTGCTGTCTGCAGGTGATTCACTGCTCCTGTTCCAGCCAGTCAGGCTGCTGCTCCCCAAGCCAGAGCTGAACAGGGATGTGCACTGCTCTCTCCAAGGGTCAGCGTGTCCTCTCCTACAGAGCATCAGAATCTCATTCCAGAGGAATCAGTCAGGCTTGGACTGTTTGTTTGCTGTTAAGATTTGTGATTTGCAGGTTCTCTCTAGGGCAGTATGTGTGTACATGGTCCTGCTTGGGGTTCATTTGGAGTTTGGTGAGAGGGTTTTTCCTCCCTATATTAAATGACCCTGATGGCTGGAGGTGATATTTGTGTGAGCAGAAGGTCACCCAGAGCAACAAGATAAACAGAAGTTCCTGATCTGACCAAAACTTAAGTGGAGTAACTCTGCTATATGTTCCCAAAATCCCTGTTGTTCCAGCTGGATAAAGGAAAAATGGTGTGATTACTTACATATAAAGTGATGACAAACACTCAGTGGGAAAGCCTCTTCTGAAACATTATTTATCCTTTAGGGGTGGAAGACAGGACTTAAATATTGATTTTTATTTTTTTTGTATTTATTTTTCCTTCCCCCCTCCTTTATAACCCCCAGCATCTGTGGCCTTATGCTTACAGAATGCTTTCCTGAGTGCCTGTAGTTACAGCTCTGGTTCTGAAATCAGTGCTGATGTGTTGTACACAGCCCAGAACCTTCTCTTCTGTATGTTGTTCTCTTCTCTTCACCCTGCTAGGAGGGAATGTGGCTTCTTTGGAGCGCTTCCATGGCCAGTACTCGAGGAGAAGTACCGTGGGTGGTTAGAAGTAATGTTTCTGTAAAATATGCCTCCAGAGGGAAAGACTTGCACTTAATTATATGCTCACACATAAAGAGTGTTCCTCTGTAATGAACACTCTGGGCAGGTGTCTCCTGGCTGCAGTGCAGAGTTGGGTGTTTGCTCCCAGCAGTTTTCCAGGCATATTGTGCTCCCCTGTGCTGGTGTGTGCCCAACAGCTGTACTCGGAGAGGAGCACAAGTCCCACACCCTTCCCCTGTGGGGCAGAGCAGGGGAGTTCTGGGCTGTGCTGTGGTGCAGACCCTTGCTGCATTCCCATGTGGATGCCTCAGCAGTAAGTCTGTTGGAATCACGGGCACAGTCCTTCCAAAGGGGCCGAGCAGTGCAGTGCTAACAGCGCCTCTCAGGCTGCTGACACGGCACATCTGCTCTGCTGAAACAGCCTGTTCAGTAAAGAGTTGGAAAATTCTCTTCTTTACACAATTCCCTTTTTTTTCTCCTTTATTGCACACAAACAACATGAACTGTGCTTCTGGATTTGTTTTACCTTCCCTGTCTGTGCCTCCACAGCTGTGCTGTCCTTGACAGCTGTGTTCTGCTCAGCGTTGGCTTGTGGGAGTTCCCAGGGAGCATGGAGTGACCCCTTCTGAATATGGCTGGGCTACATAAAAGCACTGCTGTGAGTTGACTTGCAGCTGCAAACTTGATGGCACAAAAGCCTCCAGAGAAGGGGTTGTCTAGACTGAAACGAGTGCATTTCATAGGGTGCGTGGAAGATGGGGCACAGACCTGAAGCTCAGTGTCTCTGTCATGCCGCAGGCTCGTGTGGCAGCAGGAGCCCAGGGATGCCAGGCTGAGCCCAGGCTGGCACGGTCTGTGGCAGTGGTGGTTCCTCCAGTACAGCTGTGCTGTGTCTCCATGCAGGTGCAGCAGACTGTGCAGGAGCTGTTTGGCCGTGCTCCCAGCAAAGCCGTGAATCCTGACGAGGCCGTGGCCATCGGTGCAGCCATCCAGGGTGGGGTGTTGGCTGGGGACGTCACTGACGTGCTGCTGCTGGATGTAACCCCCCTCTCCTTGGGCATTGAGACACTGGGAGGTGTCTTCACAAAGCTCATCAACAGGAACACCACCATCCCAACCAAGAAGAGCCAGGTACGAATTGACTCTGGATGGGGGGGACTTTCAGGGTGCTCTTGGACACCCAGTGAAGGCTTCCCAAAGCATCCCAGTAGATGGTCTTGTCTCCTCCTCATCTGGCAAGGAGAAGCAGTTGTAGAAATGAGGTTGAATGTCAGTCACTGAGTATCTCTGTTGATTATTAGTGTGCCCAGGAGTGGAGGGGAGTTGAATTAAAGGGTGCCAAGATAGCCCAGGATGATAGCTCAGGGTTGTTGCAGTGTGTGTGCCATGATGTCAACTGTCAACACATCATTCTGAAGAAGAATCGTGTGGAGACTTTCTGCAACTGAGCACCACACTCGCTGAAAACCGCCTTTCTTGGGCTGCATGCCTCAGGAGGAGTTATCTTCTTTCCTATGTTTTAAGGCTCTGACAGACTTGGGTGTGATCCTTTCCTTCCTTGGCCTTGTCTGGGCCTGCTGCTGTGTGCTCACTGATAACCCTGGAGCTGCCTGGGGCGTGGGCTTGGGGCAGAGCCCGGCTGCTTCAGGGGGAGATGTTCTTGGGGGGCTGGCTGCCATGGAACCTGCTGCTGACACAGCATGGCCTGGTTTTGTGCCTCCAAGTGCACATAGGACAAGATGCCACTGAGCTTGGCTGTTGCTAGTCTTGATGCCTTGGAATTTTGTCAGAGGAACAGGAGAACAATGAACATTTAGTGATTCTTTCTGTTCCAAGTAGCTTCCTTTTATTCCTTCAGTCAGTTTGTAACTGCATCAGTTCGTGTGTTCCAATTTATTAGCTGTACAGTAACACACTGTTCCTTTTCCATAGGTGTTTTCTACAGCTGCTGATGGGCAAACACAAGTGGAGATCAAAGTGTGCCAGGGAGAGAGAGAGATGGCGAGTGACAACAAACTCCTTGGCCAGTTCACATTGGTATGTGGGCTACTCTGGTCATGACCTTAGACTCGACCTTCTTTGAGACACTCAGAGCCTTCTCCATTCCAGTTGACCCCTCAAGGCAGTGTTGAGGGGGAGTCAGTTACAGAAGACATTTGACCCCATTTGTAGTAAAAAAGCAGCTTCCAGAGGTATGGCCCAGCTCTGGGACAGCCTTTCTGTGGCAGGGGAGCAACTAGCATTTAAGATGGAGGTGAGAGTCTCTTGAGCAGCCTTATGTGGCACAGGGGCTGCTGCAGCTTTAGGGCCTGCTGACCTAAAAGGGCTCTCTGGGCACAAAAGACCTCTGCAATCCCAAGCCTGTGCAGCAGATAAGCTGAGGGCTGGCCTTTTCTCTGGTGTTGCAGAGACAGGACTTGGAGCAGGCTCCAGGATACCTGCAGTCCCTGTGAGCCAGGGTACCCTGGGAGGTTTGTGGCCTGGTTGGGATTGTGGTGTGTGTGCCATGATGTCAACTGTCAACACATCATTCTGAACAATTGTGTGGAGACCTTGTGAAGCTGAGCCCCACGCCCTGCTGACTGGAGAACAGATGTGCTCCAGGGATTGGTGTGCAGTGTGGGGCTGCCTGACAAACTCCCTGCCCAGAATGGGTTTGGTCAGTGCTGGAAGAGCCCTGCAGAAAGGAAGGGCTTTGCCTTTTGTACTTTAGAAGGAAGCTGTGCTGCCTGTCACTGTCTTAAAATGGTTCCTCGGAAGTGGTGAGTGAAGTCTGCGTCCAGAACTGAGGAAACAGAGCATCCTGCCATGCCCATGGAAGAGGGGCTTGTTTAGCAATAAAGCAGAACCTGTATCACTTTGAAACCAAACTTGAGGGTTTTCTCACATGGTTTCTGTGCAGCTGTCCTGGGTAGAAACCTGTATCCTGTTAAATCTGTCCAGATACTGATGCACCGCATGATGCCAACAGGTGCTCAGAGGACTCAGCTCTGAGGGTTGGTTAATAGCTGATTCATTGTCAGATGACCAGGGTAACGTGCCCAGCCCTGGAGCCTCGTGTCCCTGTGGGAGCTGATGGCCAACCCTTGCTCTTCCCAGGTTGGGATTCCCCCTGCACCACGGGGAGTGCCCCAGATCGAGGTCACCTTCGACATCGACGCCAACGGCATCGTGCACGTGTCGGCCAAGGATAAAGGCACCGGGCGTGAACAGCAGAGTGAGTGCTCTGGGATGTCAGGGATGGGGAGGAAAGGCCTGGAGGATCATGGCAGTGCCATGGCACATAGGGCACTGAGGGGAACACCAAGTGACTCCAGAGGTCATGGAATGCTGCCTTGATGGGCACCCCACAGTCAGGTGGGGACTGCAGCACTGGTTTGATGAAGAGCAAGGATGACCCAAGCAGTCTGTTGTCAATGCAGCACAGATGCAGTTGAAGTCATCTTCGGCTAAGTGCCTCCCCTGGAAAGGAGGGCAGAGTGAGTTGGGGAAGGGGAGAAGTGACAGAAGTGGTAAAGCTCCTGTGTGCACACAGCACTGCCCTCTCCAGCAGCCTGCTGACATCCTGCCAGGGAAGCTCTCCTTGCACGTTAGGCGGAGATGAAGCCCCTGAGCATGCCAAGGTCAAGGCAGTCCTCACTGGCAGGGTTTTCCCATGAGTCCTTTTGCCCTGTGTGACAGTCCTTGCTCAGTCCTGCCATCTCCTGGGATCGCTACACCAGCGTTTCAGCAGAGTGCAGCTGTTTGTTGGGTTTCCTGCACAGGTCAGCCATGCCTCAGTGCCCAGAGGTTTTGGGCACAGGTTGGCTAACTGAGGGCTCACAGGTGTTTGTGGGCCGTGCTCCTGCTGCTTCCCAGGGTGTCCTGTGTCACTGAGATGCTCAGAGCAGTGACATCCTGCCCTGAGTTACCCTGAAGGGACAGAAAATCCTTGCTTGGCAATGCAGCACTAGTTGTTCTTGAGCTGTGCTGCTGGGCACACTTCCTTTGGGAGTGCCCTCTGCTATCACAGGGATTGCTGTCCCTGAGCCTGTCTGCTTGAAGGGAGAAATCAAATTAGGAAGATCTCTGAGTCCAAGGTGTGTAGTGTATAGCTGAACAACTCAGCTCTTGCCAAGACCATATTTGTTTGTCATTACTCCATTACAAAGGTCTGGAGAGTCAAGTATTTTTGAGCAGCAGGTATTCCCTGTAACCACCTTGTTCATTTTTATCCACTTAGGCTGGAAGTCTTGAACTGGCAGGAGGCTCAGGGACTTCAAGCTGTCAGTGTGTTTTGCTCTGTGGTGCAATGAAATGTCGGGCCTGGTGTTCCAGGGTAATTAATGCCACAGTTGACAGTTTCTAAAGCTCTGTTGTGGGCTCAGAAAATTAATTTGAAGCATTTACGGATTCCCCTGATAGAAAATAGATCTCTCTTGTTCCTCCAACTGGGAAGCCTCTGTACTGCCCTTCAGTTGTTTCTTGGAAACAACCCTTGAGCAGTGGAATGCACACTCAGCTAAGGAAAGTATTAACCCCGTATGCACAACTCAGAGGTATGTGCTGCTCTTAATCACACTCTTGGCTTTTCGGCAGCCACATCTTACCAAAACCACACTGCTTGTTACTTCGATTTCCTTGTAGATTTTGGGGGTGTGGCAGCCTTTTGCTGCTAAGTAAAAGGCTTCTGATAATAGGCAACTAGAATGTTTTTTAGCTGCCTACCTGTGTGCAGATGTGGTCCTAATTACAAAGCTGAATTGCTCATCCCACATCTGTATCCAGAGGACTCGTGTATGTGTGTCCTTGTTCAGGGTTTTGCACCACTGGCAGATTTTACATAGAAAACTTACTTCATATGAGGATTTTAATATACCTGGATGTCCTGGATATTGGTCCTCCCTTTCACAATGAAATTAGGCATTACTGCAGAAATTAGTTAAGTCTAGACTATATTTTTTGACACTAATGGAAGGGGGAAAAAAGGGACCTTTAAGAGCCTACTCACAGAATCTTGCTACATTCCCTTATTAAGGGCAGTGTAAGGAGCTGGGTGGGGAACTTGTCTTATCCTGCCACCAGCCTGGGCTGCTTTCCAACAGGGATAGGAATCTTTGGTAAAACAATTCCTTCTCCTTGGATTTTTTTGTTAGTTGGGTTTTTGGTGGGAGGTTGTTTTTTTTTAAGTTCCGTGTTTTAACCTGGGATGCCCCTTTGCTTTGGGGGCTTTGGTGCTCCCTCACTTTCCAGGAGAAGTAACTGAAGACCAGCCGAAGGGACCTGCAGACCAGACCAGCGGGCAGGCTGTGGAGTTTGTAGATCTGAGAGATCAGGTTTTTACCTTGCCAGCAGCATCTCTGCCTCTGCAAACACCGGCTGGCTTTGTGCTGCCCACAAGACCTTCACAGGGGCAGCGTCCCTGAGCGAGGCTGCTGTTAGGTTTGGAGATAATCCTCTCCTCAAGGTGAGAGCACGTTGTTCATTGATGTTCCTCTGTGCTGCAGTTGTGATCCAGTCCTCGGGCGGGCTCAGCAAGGATGAGATTGAGAACATGGTGAAGAACGCGGAGAAGTACGCGGAGGAGGACAGGCGGAGGAAGGTAACGGGGGGTCCCTGCTGCCTGTCACCCGTGTGCCAGTGGCTGTGCTCACCTCTGAGGGGCTGGGGGCTCTGCTCTGTGAGCCCTTGAGCTGTTACCCCTGTATCTGCTGCCTTCCTTACAGTCAGTTCACACTGAGTTGCAAGAAGGTGTCTGCAGAAACATCTGGCTCTGGGGTTTGGGTTGGGTGCCTTGCCCTGTGTGCCTGGCATTTTATTGGCTCCCTGAGGAGTTCCCGGGCCATGGAAGCAGCAGTGGGCAAACTCACCTGCCTGTTGCTCATGACTAACAGCTTTGCAGCTCTACTTATGTTTTTGCCATCACTGCTCTTTGCTGCCCACCTGCCTGTGCCTTTGGAGCCAGCCCCCTGCAGGTGGGTGCTCACAGCAGTGCTCTGGTTAGATGGAGACCCTGTGGGTATAGTTAAGCTACTCTGAGTTCATTTGAAAACTTAATTTATAGAACCTGCCAAACACAAGTGCACCTCAGCCTCTTCCTTGTTAAAGTGGAAGGTTGCTTTCCATAGTGGTTGAAGTCTCACTGTGGCATGTGGAATTCCATATCCATGTGAGCACAGTGTTGCCCCTCAGTGCAGGGGAGGCCATCAGGAGGTGCTGGAAATCCTCACTGGCTGTGTCAAGGAAAGACTGACACTTGCCAGTCGAGTGACTGGACCTGTGATACACACAGGATTGATGGTTGGAACTAATTGCTTTAATGAGGGTAATACTAATGAATTATCCAACTAAGTATAGAGCATTGATTTTTAAGTAGACACAGCACAGGCTGACTCTGGGATATGGCACCAGCATATGATTAATGATTGCAGGAACTGGCACATGGGATTGATCCAGTCTGTGCTCTTCCAGTCTGTAGGAAGCTGCCTCAGGTGTTCAGGCAGTGCTGTAAATCGTGCCCTCAGTAGTGAAGGGATCAGAAAGGGACTGAAGGGGAGAAGGCAGGGAATAAATTCACAGGAAGCAACATCACCTCAGAATTTGTAAAGCCACAAAGCACTGGCTGATGAGCATTTGAGGGTTAGATGGAGAACCATCAAAGAGCTTGGTGTGAAAGTCCCACTGTTAAATAACCTCGTCATTACCATGAAGCATAGGGGAGGCATTGAAGAGACTGCAATGAAAACCTTCCTGCTGCCTTACTTTGTATCTTAAATTGCTGGATAAGTTCTTCCCTGTTGTAGTCCTGAACTGGGACTCACCCCTGTTCAGTGAGCTCTAGAGGAAGGTGATTAGGTGTCTAGGTGACTAGTGTCCTTGTTGCTGAAGAAGCTTCAAAAGCTTTTCCAAAAGCTCTGTTGCTTTCCAAGGAGCAGAGTGTGCTGTGCTGTCCCTGAAGTTCCAGTGTGCCAACAGTGATACTGCTTTAGTACTTCAACCTCAGGGAAGTGAGTTTGAGTGTGGCAGTGTGAGGGCTGACTGGCCTCTTTGGACCTCTTGGTGCCAGAGTGCATCTAGGAATTGTTTGCTTGCGTTTCTTGCCCCCTTGACACTAAGAAGGACCCTATGTGGGAACTAGAATGGAGCTTGGCAGTTGGGGCAGAGAAATGTCCTCAGGTTGTGTCAGCAGTGGTGTTGCAGCAGCCCCTGACGAGCTGTGTCCCCAGGAACGTGTGGAAGCTGTGAACATGGCTGAGGGCATCATCCACGACACCGAGTCCAAGATGGAGGAGTTCAAGGATCAGCTGCCAGCAGATGAGGTAGGGAGTTCCTGACCCTGTAGTGTAAAGCAGGTAAGGTTCCTTATCCAGTCTTTGCTCAGACTCTCACTTAACTCACAGCTGGCTCTGGCCCCTGGCACCAGCTCCGGGCATGTTTTCATGCCAGGTAAAGGTGGCATAGTCCTCAGTCTCTGGTGTTGGGACTTGGGATGAGTGTGGCTGTACAACAAACTTAGAGGAGCAGGGTTTGGATAATGGCAAATACCCCATTTCAAAGTGTGAGTTCAGTGTCACTGAGGATCTCAGAGCCTGGAGGCTGCTCGTGAAAGGTTTCTGCACGAGCTCTGTCCTTGGCTTGGCCTTGCAGTGGTTTGATAAGAACTGTGCTGGAGCCTGTGAGAGAGTTTGGCTCCAAAGCTGGAGATCCTGGACAGTGCCTGCCAGTGTGTTAACACAGGGAGAAAGGCAGAGCTGCTGTGCTGTCCTGGCAGTGCATGCACAGCACCCAGGAGCTGGGGGGGCAATAAAAATTATTGTATCAGCTTAGCTCCAGTTTTTCTCTCTTGAGAATGAAACGGATGTTTTAGTATCAAAGAGTGCTTTTCACACCACTCTGAGGTGGTGCACTGTGGATTTCAAAAGCCAAGTTCAGAACAGAGCACCCAGTCTCTGGGAAGCAGAATAAAAAGGTTTCTGGGGTGTTTGGGGGACATGATTATAGTTTATTGGTAGTAGCCTCTGGTCAGTTAAAAGGCTGTTTCTCAGCCAGCAGATAGTGACAGGACAAGGGGCACTGGTTTTAAATGGACAGAGGGCAGGCTTAGATGGGATATTGGGAAAGAATTCTTCCCTGGGAGGGTGGGGAGGCCCTGGCACAGGCTGCCCAGAGAAGCTGTGGCTGCCCCTGGATCCCTGGAAGTGTCCAAGGCCAGGTTGGACAGGGCTTGGAGCAACCTGGGCTGGTGGAAGGTGTCCCTGCCCATGGCAGGGGGTGGGAATGGATGAGCTTTGAGGTCCCTTCCCCCACAAACCATTCTGTGATTCCATGATACTGGCTGGCTCTCTGGGGTTATGATCACTGGAGTTTTCTCATACAGCAGGACAAAGCCTAAATCCCTGTTCCCTGCAGGGACTGTTCCCTATAACTTTTTTTGGGGGGAGTACCAGGGGGAGGTGGGCAGCAGTGCTTGGAGCAGCCCTGTGCCAATGGGGGCTGACAGCATCTGTTGTTCTCCCTCCCCTCACTGTGGTGTGACCAGAGCTCTGCCTGTTCCTTGCACAGCTGTCCCCAGGAGCCCCCTGCCCCTCCAGCACCCTGCCAGGCTGGCAGGGGAATGCCAGCCTGTGTGGGGGTTGACAGATGGCTGCAGGGCTGGGATGAGCCCACACTGCTTTGGTTTGCCTCTCTGCTTCTCCTCCCACGTGCGAGGGGATTAACCAGGGTGGTGAGCAGCCTTACTCGTTGGCTCCCTGACAGTGCCTTAAATATCGATGAAAACCAGCTTTCTCTCCCCTTCCCCTGGCTCCTGGGGTGGCTGACTCATGGCTGAGGTGTGCCAGGCAGAGACACGGCTGGCGAGCTGTCAGGCTCTGCAGGGCTCTCTGTCCTTGGCACCTCTGCCCAGACAGCAAACAAGGCCCCATTAACGCCAACTGGGACACGGTTAGTGAAGTGGACAGGTGCCCACTGGGAACTGGGCACAGTCCTGGTCCCTGCAGGCTCAGTGTGAGGCTTAACTTCATGATTTCTGGCAAGGAAAGGTAGTTTTGCTGTGGCAAATAGGTGGGATGGAGATTCTCAGTGAACCAAGTGCAGCATTTCACTGTGCTTGTTGTGTCTTATTTGCAGTGCAACAAACTAAAGGAAGAAATTGCTAAAATGAGGGAACTTCTGGCTCGTAAAGATTCTGAAACGGGGGAGAACATCAGGCAGGCAGCAACCAGCCTGCAGCAGGCCTCCCTGAAGCTCTTTGAAATGGCATACAAGAAGGTAAGTCTGGGGGCACTTCAATCTCAGAGCCCTGGGATGGGGAAAGGGGGGGGTCAGGACCCCAAACTCCAGGTAAGAGCTGGTCTGGGAGGGAGTTGGAACACCAGATTCCAGCTAAGGGCTGGGAGGGAGTTGGGATCCCAAACTGCAGAGAAGAGCTGGGCTGGGCTGGTGCTGAGCCTTGGAGCAGCTCCCTCTGAGTGACACTGGCTGAAGGGGCAGCTGTGGAAGGTCAGGGAGAGCTGGAGGCCTGAAGTCGTGGCCATGCTGCCATAGGTGCCCTGCATCCAGGCCAGGGCTTCTGGTACTGTACAGCATTCCATGGAGAAGTGCTGGGAGCTCCTCATGAGGAGCATCAAGAAGAACACAGAGGGGGCTTTTCCCTCAGTGCGGGGGGTGCCTGAAGGAGAAAAGCAATGCCTGATCTTATTTTCAGGATGACTAAAACAGGCTTCCTGTTCAGTCTGCCCAAAGCCACAGTAGTAAGGCCATTGGGATTTTCTTCTCCATCTCCTTCCCAGTGAAAGGCCCCCCCATTTGAATTCTGGCCAGTGTATTGTTACCTGTCCAGGGAGGTCTTGCACTGCCCAGGTGACCTTGGGGGTGCTGAGCTGTCCTTACTGTGGAAAGCTGCTTTCCTGATGTCAAACTGCAAACGTCCAAAGCTGCAGTATAAGCTTGTTCCATCCCCTGGGAAAGCAGAAATAATGGGAAGATCGTTCCTTCCCTCTCAGAGCTCTTGCAGAGGTGAGGTTGGTTCTGTCCTCCAGTGCACAGTTGCCCCTTGCCCTGAGGGAGGGGCTCTCCGAGCTGGGGAAGAATGTCCGGGAGCAGTTTGGTGTTACTACGACTAACAAACCAATGTTTTCACAGATGGCCTCTGAACGAGAGGGTTCTGGAAGTTCAGGGGATCAGAAGGAAGAGAAGCAATAAGTCTCTGTCTTGCCTTGGCTGGAGTACAATGAAGAGGTCGATTTTCTTGATGCTTGGGAGAGAAGGGACCTTCCTGAGCAGAAAGGGGCAGAATTCAGACTTACTGTGTTTTTGCAGTATTCTATATATAAAATTCTTTAATGTATAAACTTAGTGATGTGTCTGCTAGATAAATTGTCACTTGATGAAAGTTAATTCGTGCCAGACAGAGTTAGGCGTTGGGCCCTGGGGCGTTCACCTGAGGCACCCGGGCACTCGCTGATCATTTAATACTTGACACAATGGTGTATTAAATCTGAGATCCCAGTTTGGAAACCATGTCACTAAATTGAGGGTGGAGATGGAAGTCGTGCTGGAACAGGGAGGAGAAGAACTGCATGGACCCTCCTTGTGCATCTGAGGACCTGTGAGCAGGTAATGAGGCCTGTGAGCAGTAGGGCAAGGCTGGTGACGTTGGTGGAGACTGTTCAGCCCTGAGCTAGGCTCGTACCCTTGTTCTCAAGGAAAAGGGGTACTTCAAACTCAGCTGTAACATTATTTCTTACACAAGAGGCTAGGTGGAAGTTAAATACTTTGCTTGTCTGAGCCTTCTGCTCCATCCTGTGTCTGTTCTCTGCTTATGGTGAAACAATTTCCTTGATAATAAAACTGTTACTGGATCCACTCTGGATTTTTTTAAAATAAAAGCAGAAAAGTGTCCAACATGGAGTTCGTGGTATCCTGGCCTTTGATGGAGAACACGAGCCTGTTACTGCCTGTGAGAGCTCCAGGGGAACAGGCAGCCTGTCTGGAACTTGGGCTTCATTCACAGGAAAAAAGGAGGTCTCTGGTGTCAGGTCAGAGTTGGTTCCTGCTGAGAGTGTCTCTGCTGCACTCACGAGATGCCTGAAGTCCTGTGACTGCAGTAACTGGGACTTCACCCTCAGGCACTCTGTGCTTGGGCTCAGCCTTAGCAAACCAGCGGCAGGCTCGGAGCAGCAGTTGCCCACCGTGGCCTCTACAGCCCAGTCTTCCAAGGAGGTGTGTTCTCCTTGCCACAGTAAAGGTATCTGTGTCTCCTTTTTCCACATCTGTGTCTCTCTGTGTCATTGACTGAAAAGCAAACACAGTTTACAGCTGCTTTGTCCTGACACCTCAGCTGTTTAGGAGGGAGGAAAGGATTTTTTTTCTGGCTCTAGACAGTTTCCTAAATAAGAGAAGCTATGGGGGAAGGCTACAAGTGCTGATTCTGTGAGCTTTCTGTTAAGTTACAGACTGGAAGGGACCAAGGCTGGGCAGTGAGGGGGAGCTTGCAGCCTTCTGTCCTGGTGTGGAAGGGGCCCGGGGCAGCCAGAGGAGCAGGGAAGGGCAGTGCCCGGGGTGCCCAGCATGGGGTGCTGTGGGGGGCAGGCGGCTGTGCAGGGGGGTCTGCACAGCACTTGTGCTGCCTTATTGCAGGGGGACTGAGGAGATCCAACCCACACTTCAGTGCTTTGCTTTCAGCAGGGGAGCTGGTGGGGCCTGGGGACCCTGGCTCTGCTGTGGCTGATTCCAGGGTGGTTGTGGGGTATGGTGCCAACTGCCAGCCCGCAGGGCTTCCACCAGGCTGGTGGAGTGAATGTGGGTCGCCCATGAGTGCACAAGTGACACAAAGGCTGTGGGTCCAGGCCCTGTTCTGTTGGGTTTTTCAAGTGGCAAGTCTGTATTTGTCCCAGTTTACTTGGATCACATGGCTGGGGGCTTTCCTGGAAGTTTTGAGGAACAAGTGGCTAAGGACGTTCATGTCCACAGCAACTGCTGCTCCCAGGAGCCGTGTGTGTCATCGGGATGGGCGGCTCTGTGTGTCCTGAACGTGCTGTGTCCTGTCACAGCACCACCCTGCTCTGGGCTTGGGCAGGAGCACGTGGCTGGCCATCTCCTGAGAATTATTTTTACAAGGCTTGACTGCAAGTGACTTCTGTCCTGAATTCCCTTCTGCTGCTGCTGCTCCTGTCAAAAGTGATCCCCTGGATAAAACCACAGTCCGAAAAAGAGAAGGAATTCTCCGGCAGAGCGAGGTGGGCGTTTCAGGCGCTGAAAGGAAATGTCCTTAAGTGAAACAGTTTGCAAAGCATCCTCGGTGGAAGCTGTTCCTGCTGCCTCCCCCAACAGGCAGCCAGCTGTTGCCAGAGCAGGGCTGGGGCAGCCCAGGACAGGGGGCTGCTCTGGGAGCTGCTCATGCACCATTTCCTCCCTGCTGGGCTCACGGAGCTGTGGACGGATCCTCTGCTGCCTCCAGGGTCCTGAATCATTGATCAGGATTGGCCTTTGCTTCTTCAATGAATTATTTTCCCTGTCGCAGTTTAAATACATCTTTCAAAGATGTTCTTTATTTATTAATGTGCTCTTCTTAGCTCCTCCTTTATAAGCTAAATTATTGAACTGGGGAAGGAGCAGTGAAATGAGGTGATGTGTGTCATGCTGAGAACAGTTTCTTGCTGGGAAAACCTGCCAGGGAGGCAGGAGGTGCAGCAGCTGGGCAGTACCTCTCGGGGAAGGAGTGACTGCTCTCCTGAGCCATTGAGTGTTGCCATCCCACCACTGGGAAGGCACTGGCAGCACTGGGACAGGCTGTTGGGGGTTTGTTTTCCACACAGGCCGATACTTATTTCAGGAAGCTCCAGTGGTGCTGCAGCTCTGGAATAAATTACTGCTCTGTGGGTGGTAGTAATCAAGAAAAATTTAGTAAAACTTTGGGGAAAAGGCAACAGGATGATGTTCCCACCTACCTGTGGTGGGAGCTGGTCAGTGCCAGGCACGGCCCTTGGGCTCTGTCAGCCTCAAACACCATCCAGTGACACAAACAGGACTGAGCAGATCCCAGTCACAGCTCCTGCCTGACTAAGAGGGGAGGGGAGGCTGAGTTTCTAGCCAGGCACAGGAATCTCCATGTGCCTGCAGTGCCTTCTTTCCCTTTCCTGGGAGCCTTCTCCCCCAGCTCGGGACAGTGTGACCTGTTTGGGGAGTGTGCCTGGTGGGGATGAGGCTCTGCTGTGTTCCTGTGCAGGCAGGCACTCAGCTTCCTTGGGGAAGTACTTGCAGCACTGCCCAGGAGGAAAGAGAGAGTAGAGTCCCTGGATGGAGCTGGAAGGGCAGGAGTGCCTGGGAAGCACAGAGTAAGTTGACCTCCTGCCCCTCTGTGCACACTGTCCCTGGCACACTGGACACAAAACTTCTATCTCAGCAGATCTACTCCTAAAGCCACACCTAATCCACTGTCTTCCTGCTCCAAGGAGGATTAAAAAGGGCTGTGTGGGACTAGGTGCATGTGGAAAAAATACCTCTGAGGGTTGAAATTGGTACTTGCTCAGCCTCAGAAGAGAAGCAGGACTTTAAATCCGACCAGGTAGTTCAGAAATTCACAACATCCTCCTGGCACAACCCTGAGGGTAAAAAACCCAGCTTTGGACTGAGTCCCAGCCCAGCCTCTGTTTGGGTGGCTAGGCTGCCCAGCTGGGCCTAGCTCCTGGTAGGGCTTCGCTGGTGCTTTCCTGGGATATGTCCTGTCCTGGAGAGCTGAGAGGCAGCACAGGAGGGAGAGGAGGCTGCAGTGGGCTCAGGCTGTGGCAGCACTTGCTGTCCCGGGAACACGATTGCCCCCTGACATGGCACAGCACAGGTCAGAGCCCAGGGGCAGCGCAGGGTAGGGCCCTGACTGATGGCAAAGGGCAGAGCTGGCACATCCCAGGGAGGCAGACTGGGGCTGGGGAGACACCACGGCCATGAGCCCCCCCGCTCAGCATCCCCGGGAGAGCATCACCTTGGTGGGGAGGCACAAGGGAAGCAGCCTCCTGCTACACTTAATGAAAGGAACAAGGAAATGGCTTCAGTGTGCTTTCATCATTGTGTTTCCAGCTAGTCCCATTTGGAACTGTCCTGGAGGCAGAACTGGCAGGTGCTCCCTGGTCCCTGGCACTCCCAAACCCCCTGCCGGGCATCTTTGGGGCAAAAAAGGCAGGCAGTGGGGTTGCAAAGCTGCACACTGAGGCTGTGGGGGTCTTTGGCTGCAGTCCTGGACCTGTGCTCAGGCAGGAGAGGTGGGTGAGCTCCCCACAGTGCCACAAGGGTGGGCTTGGTGGCTCATCACTGCCATGTGCTCCTGAGAGCCAGGGACTGACAGCTCCAGTCCCCCCCACTAACAGGAGAAGCCCCAGCCCAGGGCCCTGCAGGGGCACAGGGGAGCTCTGCTCCCCAGCCTCATCTGCCTGGGGTTGGTGTGACCTCCTGCCCTCCTGGGCCCAGAAGGGAGTCAGGAGGATGCCCTGGCCGAGCAGGGCTGTGGGGCTGGGCTGTGGGGCTGGGCTGTGGCTGTGCTGTGGGGCAGGAGGCCCTCACCCCTCCCAACCAGCCCAGTGCTTATCTCTCCTGTGCGGGGCAGGGCTGTGGGGCACAGTCCCCCAGCCAGCCACTGCCACCTCCTCCCTGGGCTCCTTGGGCACTATTCCAGCCTCTCCTGAGCCTTGCTGCCCTTCTCTGGACAGTCACCACTCCTTCAGTGCCTCTGAGGCAGTGCCTGGAGCACAGGGGGGCTTGACCCAGCCCCCTGTGGGTGACATGCATGCCCTCAGACACCCCCAGCAGTGATGGGGCAGCAGGAAGGTGATGCTTCCCAGGAAAGGAGAAATGGGAGATAACCCTATGGCTCCATAAAACCCTTCCATCTCCCCCTGTCTCCCTTCTCCCTGCCTCCTGCCCTGCTTGGCGTCCTCCAAATGATGTTCACGGGCCAGAAAGGGACCAGGGGCTGAACAGGGGCGTTTCCAGAACAGGGGCTGAGGGCTTTGGCTGCGCCTGGGACAGCAGCTGCTGCATGGACAGGGCACAGAAGAGGGAGGAAACACCTGGAGTGTGAGAGGGAGGCTGCAGCCCCCAGTACAGGACCATCAGGCACTGCTGGCTGGGGTCTGGCCCAGGGGAGCTGGAGGGGCCACATGGTCCATGCTGTGGCCAGGTGAGCTGGCAGGGGCTGGGGAAGAGGCACAGGGGTGGTGTGGGGTGTAGAACAGGTGGCCTGGGGGGACTGAGGTGGCCCAGAGTGTGATCAGGAGTAGTCAGTGTGGGTTCACTAAAGGCAAGTCATGTTTGCTCAACCCGATTGCCTTCCAAGATGGAATGATTGCCCGGATGGCTGAGGAGAGAGCAGTGGGTATTGCTCACCTTGACTTCAGCAGGGCCTTTGACACTCAACTCAGGCCATGTGGGCTGGATGGGCAGTGGGCTGGATTGAGAACTGGCTGAGTGTCATATCCCAGTGGGTTGTGATGAGTGGCACAGGGCTTGGTTGGGGGCCTGTCACTGGTGGTATCCCCCCAAGGTTAAGTTCTGGGTATTGTTTAACTTGTTCATCAATGACTTGGATAAGGGGGTTGATGCCTCCTCAGCAAGTTTGCTGATGGCACAAAGCTGGGAGGTGTTGCCTGTGCACCCCTTCAGGAGGGTCTGGACAAGTTGGAGAGATGGGCAGAGAAGAACCCTCTGAAATTCAACAAAGGCAAATGCAGGGTCCTGCACCTGGAGAGGAACAACCACGGCACCAGCACAGGCTGAGGGGGACCTGCTGGAGAGGAGAAGGCCCTGGGGGTCCTGGGGGACAACCAGCTGTCCCTGCCCAGCCGTGTGTCCTGGGGGCCAGGGAGGCCAATGGGATCCTGGGGGCATCAGGAAGAGCCTTGGAGCAGGGCAGGGAGGGGATCCTGCCCCTCTGCCCAGCCCTGGGCAGGCACATCTGCAGGGCTGGGCCCAGCTCAGGCTCCTCAGCACAGCAGGGCCAGGGAGCTCCT
>NW_021939882.1:11842087-11874608 GCF_001715985.3 Manacus vitellinus
CAAAAGTGCCTGTTTGGGTGGGTAATTCGACAGTGGTCGGTTACATTGGTCAAGGACCCACTTGGGCTCGAGGAATTGTGAGATCTCGAGGTTCTGGGGCTGTAAAATAGCAAAGGAAGTGTGTCTCGGGATATACTTTCATAAAATAAAAATGAAAGGTTACTCCTTGGCCAGCCCAGTGGCTCCAGTTTCCACAGGCTCACCTGAGCAGGTGTCTCTGTACCTGGGGCACCACTGGCAGTGTTCTGTGCCCCGCAGAAGCCTTGGGACAGGCTTCTTCACAGAGGCCTTCACAGAGGCCCAGCTGCCCTTCTGCCATTTCCTCAGTGCCGGGGCTTGTTCTGTGTGGAGCCTGATGGGGAATCATTGAGCTGAAAACTAACCCAGGCAGCAGGGGAACTTGAGCCACAGGTCTCTCTAAATATATTTTTCCCTGATATATGATGCAGCTGTGCAGGGCTGGGGCTGTGGGAGAAGGGAGTGGGGAGCCTGGGCTGCCCTTCCCTGTGGCAGAGTGGACTTTGGCTGCCAGAGCTGATCACTGGGCTGTGCCTTTGAACAGCACAGGTTGTGCCCACAGGGGTCCCAGCAAACACAGAGCTGCTGCCTGGAAGTACAGAGGGCTTGAGAAGCCACGGGCACCCACTGCAGCCTGTGAAATAGGTGTCTGTAACAGCACTGGGGGAGGCTGGGGGGGAGTTGGGAAGTGTAGACTTGGCATTTTGGGTCTCCCTGATTAGGAATGTGCCCGCCTCTAGTATTGTTTGGGATAGGAGAAGGTTAAGGTATGGGAGAGCTCCTGGCAGAGGGGAGGCTGAAGGGCAGTGGCTGTTGGGGGTATCAGCTTCCTGGGGCCACAGCCCAGGTGCCTTCCCTGGTCCCCATCAGTGACCCCTGGCACACCTGCTTTGTGGTAAAGGTGCCATGGGCACCGTCAGATCCGTGTGGGGAGGTTTAGCTGAGCCCCCTGGATCCTGCACCTCTCTTAGGTGTTGTGATCCTGCTGTTCCTTGGTTAAATATGTGCCAAACCACCACCTGAGGAAGGCGCTGATGGCAGCAGTTCTTAGGCTGCTTGTGTGGGAATGCGTGTCGTGCTTCCAGGGAGCCCTGGCTAAAATTAGTCTAGTTTGGGTCCAGTAAGGAGAAGAGATGCTGCAAGTTGTGCCAGCTGCCCTGCACAGGAGGTGTGAGCAGTGGAACAGGCTTTTCCGGCCTTTGGGAGAGTCGCTTCCTCTTCCTGTGGAGTAGGAAGACCTGTTCTGGGGTGGGTTAGGGGGCACAGCCTTTGAACAGGGTGATGTGGAGGGCCAAGGACTCCTTGGCGTCTCCACCTTCCCTTACTCATGTCCTCCTAATAGTGACCCAGCAGAGTGTCCCAGTTTCATGTGCTGGTTGTTCCTGCAGTGGATCAAAGGGACAGGAAATGGAGGAAGCTGGAGTTAGACATTCCGTTGGCATGTGGTGGTTGGGGCACCTCTGCTCTTATCCAGCTGTTTTGGGAAAATCCCAGTGAAGTCTGCAGGATGTTAACAAAATGTGAAGTGGGCAGGAGAGCAAGGAAGTGCTTTTATGGAGTGTGGGATAGATGAGGGAAGGGGCAGTGCTTGGTCAGAGCACTGAGGGGGAAGATTGGAGCTTCAGCTTTACCAGCTGGTCAGCTGGAGGCCAGCGAGGTGGGACTGCCTCAGACTTTGAGGTAACACTCTGGTGGGAATGCCCTGGATTGTTTTCCCAGCCCTGCTAAGGAAAGCAGGCTCTTTCAGTGATGTCTATAGAAAGAATCTGTCAAGTCAAAATAATGAGAAACAATTTTTAACCCCCCAACCCCTGCTCAAAGCCCTGTCTCTGCTGGCAGGACTAGAAGGAGCTGGTATCTGTGATTTGCTTCCTAAACCAGAAGTGTGTCTTATCTGCTCCCAGCTCTTTCAAAGTTTGACTTGCAAATTGTCTGACCCTGTACAAAGTTAATGAGTTGATGTTTGTGATTTGGGGAGGTGGGAGGGAAGTAGCTGGGTCCCTGCAGAGATGTGTGAGGGACAGCACTGAGATCCAAGTTCAGCACTGCAGGCAATTAACCTTCCTGGCCAGAAGAAGATGAGGTGAAAGGCTGGTCATGAGCCAGTTATGGCCTTGACAGAAGTCCATCCTTGTCATTCATCTCTGAGAGCTTGGAGTGCTCAGACTTTCATCAGACATCTCTGCTTCTCCCCTACACAGGGATTCATTCTGCTTTCAGTCCATAGGCAGGTTTTGTGGAACAGATTTGGTGAAACACTGTGCCCCCAGAAGTTGCAGCTGTGTCTTCCCAGGTGGAGGTTGCAGCAGCCCAAGTAGAAGCAGTATTAGCCACTGTTTTCCCCTTGTCCTCTCTCAGGGCTTTTCTGCTGTTGCTTCATGCAGTTTTCCAGTGTCAGTGCTAAACTGACAATCCCTCTTTGTTCCTTTGGTCTCTGCAGTTCTGAATAGTTAGCTGGGCTATGGGCAGGGTTTTTTGCTAATCTAAGCTGTAAATGCTTGGCAAAATCAAGTATCAGCAACAACAAGCAGTCTCTTTGCTAGGAGAGGACCTGGGGTGTCACATCTGAATTGTGTTTGGAAAACTTCAGGTCTTAGAAACAGGGGCTTTCTTTGTGGAATCAGAAATGGTACTGACACCTTCAGAACAGGTGGGCATCCTGACCCCAGATGAGCGTGCAGGAGGTGCTGGTGCAGCGTGTGGATCTCCCTTCCAGTGGTAAAACCTTCAGGAACCCGTTCCCTGGAGACATCTCCTGCACCTGAACTTGCTCAGAGCAGTAGCCCTTGATTACTTCACTGAAACCAGGAAAGAGGAGGCAAAAAGCAGGGTGTCTCTGAAGGCTCTGCCTGCAAACACAACAGAGGCTGACAAACTGTGTGTGGAAGAGTATTTTTTCCAAATTAGGTGTTTTGGAAGGTGGGGGAACAGGGCAAATGCAGAAACTAAGTCTGAACAAGTAACTTATTCTGGTTGTAACTGGAAGAAATGTTTCCAAGCAAGAGAATGGTGAAATGGCAAGAGAAAGAGAAGTTTTGGTGTCTCCAAAGCTGTGGGAAAGCAAAGTAATGCTGTTTCCTGCCTGGGTTTGGATTCTGCCAGGTTGAGACTTGCATCTACTATGCGGGAGAAACCAAATATGAGAGATATAAAAAGTCACCAGGAAGGACAGAGGGCTGAAAATACATGGGGATTCCTGCAAAGTGAAATGTAGTTCTGCTTGAGGGTGGACAAGCTTGTGTGTTTTTTGGACATAAAAGATTTGCCCAACTTGCTTTGCCCAGAAAGCATCATTTGCAGGTGGATTCTCCTGCAGTCCATCTGGAGTCTTGCTGGTCCTGATGGAAAGGGCCCAACCTTGAAATTAGCCACACAGTGCTGCTGTTTCCCAGCCTTGTGCAACAGGGACAGGAGGCTGTGCTTCTGCACACCCTCCTCTGGGGTGTCCTGGGACGGTGTCGTTTTGTGACCAGGCAAGCTGGCAAGACTGAGACCTGTCTGGTGATTCTGGAGAACAAACAGGATAGTCTTGACCTGTTCCACCGATGGGCCTTTCCAAAAGCGGCCCGAGAGCCCACCTTCCTGTGAGTTAACACCACAGCACCAGCACTGGGGGGTAACTGGGGCCAGTGACAGCCATGTCCTGGGCTGGTTTGCCTTGTTCCCAGTTTCTTTTGAACAAAAGCCTGGGAAACTGCTGGTGCTGGGGTTCTCTTGTGCTGCACTGGTGAGCTGGATTTCCCCCCTGGATTAGGCAAAGCAAATTCTCAGTCACTCCTGGGAGCACCTGCAGCACTTGCCTGTGGATGGATTGTCCTGCTGGTGGCAAGTGCTGTGCAGCTTCATGGTGCTGAAGGTGCAGCTGTGCTGGAATGACTTGGACTGCAGAACAGTTGATGTTCAACTCAGATGTGGATTCTCCTCCTGCTCCATCCCAGGCACAGCACCCTGGGTGCAGGGATGTACTCTTGGTTCAGTGTAACACCACCACCGGGTCCAGGCAGGTATCAGTGCAGCTGTCTTGGCTTAAAGGGATGTCATGTACCAGGAGGAGCATTTGGTGTGGGATTTCATCCCTGTGACTGGCTTCTGGCTGCACTGCCAGAGATGTGTTGATCCAGATGCTCCCTCCCCTGCTCCCAGGCTGGCAGGAGATCTTTTCTTTATCAGGATGTACTTGTTGTTGTGGCTGTGCCTCAGGTCTGGGCTCTCTTGATATAGGATCTGTTTCTGCAGAGCTGGAGATTTCACCTTAGGACAGGGAGTGTGATGGAGACCTTGCTGGGTGAGCTGGTCCATCTGGGAAGGTGCTACTTGGCTTTCCAAGTGGTGCTGTGTGGTGGTATGTTAAGCTAGTGCCAGTCATGGCATAGCCTTGAGGGTCTCTGCACTGCAAACTGGTGTCTCCAGTGGACCTCTCTTTTAGGAAAGTCTTGCTTCAGCTGGAATTTGGACTGGGCCAGCGCTGGGGTAACCTGCTGTTTGTCACACTGCTGGGAATGTGGGACAGATGTGGGGCAAGGACGGGAAGAGGAGGGTCTGCAGAGTGGCATGTGGAATTTATCTTTACTGACAGTGAGTTTTCTGCTTTGACTTTATGATCTGCCATTACAGTGTGGAATGTTTAGGGAAGAGGTGGTGATTTAAGGTCTTACCTAAGCCAGATTGCTTCCTCAAGGTGGTGCTTTCTCAGCCTGCTTCTGTCAAGGGAGTTCCTGAAGGAGGTAAAGGTTATCATTAATACTGTGCCTTTTGCTTCTGGTAGTGTGAGGAGAGGGAGATGTTTGCAGAGAGGGTGGAATAGAAATTGTCCCAGGCAGAAGGGACAGCTGAGGGCTGTGGCAGCTGAGCAGGCAGGATGTGCAGCAGCTGCTTCCACGCTGTTTCCCTGCTCTGACTGGTGGAGTCTCTCCAGGCTGCCAGTCTCCATAGTGCTGGGTTGGAAGCTGAATATGCATTTCATGTGAGCAGGGCTGGTCACACCTCTCAGGACCAAGGCAGTGTCTCTTGTGTTTCAGTGGTGCTGAGGGTGGGTGGTCTGAGAAAGCCACCCCTTTCCTGTGCCAGGTGAGAAGGCAGCTGGAGCCAGGGAGAATGGCCAAGGGGTTGTTGACGTCCTGCTGGTTGCCTGTGTCTAATTGTTGTAAAACATTTCCTGGGCTCTCACCTGCCTGCTCTACCTGTTCCTTTTGAATTACAGCAGCAATTAGGAAGTGCTGTTTGGAGAGAACTTGCCAGTGAGTGGCTGAAAAGAACCCGAGCTGGGAGAGCAGCTCCACGTCAGAACTCAGCAAGTGTTTGACAGCCCTGGGTCCTTCAGCAGCCTGGTACCTCTTTACAACTGTGTGAATCATTAGTGAGCAGTGTGATTCATGCACAGATCATCATTCACATCGAGCTAATGAATGAGCCCCTGAGGAATGACGTGGTAGGAGATGGGAGCAAGCACCTCAAAAGAGGACAGACTTTTTTGGCTTGGTGGCAATGATTTCTTTCCCCCCCTGTTAGCCACCTATTCCCATGTAGATCTGAGGCATTAACATCTTAATAAGCAAATCTGGATTTGTTGTTTCAGTCTCTCAGTGTACATCTTGTACCCAAATGGCCCATTAGCATAATGCAACAAGTCTTTTAAACTTGGAGCATTAATAATTGGAGAGGGAGGAGGGAGAGCAGGGGAGCAGTGGCAAAACTGAGCCTCCCAGTGAGTCACAAATGTCTGAAGTGCAGAAATGTCTGTTCCACTTACCAGTAATTGGGTATCCGGGCTTTCCACATGAGGTCAGATGCAGCCAATAGGGCCTATTCCAAACGTGGCCCTGCAATTATGTTTCGTGGTGTGTTTCCTTAAATCCAAGGATTTCGGGGGGGCATTGATTCACCTTGTCTGTGGGGTGTGCAGGATCTGCTTGTGCTGATTCAGTGCTCCTCAGCAGTAGGGGATGAGGTTGGGCTCTGCTCCTGGAGCTGCACGAGTGATTTTGGGATCTGGGTGCTGGTGGTGGCCTGAGCAGCAGCCACAGTGTTGGAGCTGCTCCAGTTGGGGATGGGGGGACTGGGAACATGGAGCTGCCTCTGTTGACCTCTGGGCAGGTGGTGCATGGTGGACCAGTGGGCAAGGGCTCACTGTTACCTGCTCCTGTGCACCCTCAGACACATGATAGCTGGCCAGGCTGTGCTGTGGAGCAGTAGGAGTCCGTGACCTGATTCTTCCCTCACCTCCATGCTGTCCCGGGGAGGGAGGCCAGTGGAGCTCAGGAGGCAGGTCCTGGCAGCAGGCCAGGCTGGGGGGAAGCACTGCCTCACCTGACCCTTGGTGAGCACCAGCCAGGCCTGCCTCTGCTCCTGCTGGAGCAGCCATTTGCTGCCTCCCTGTGGGAAGCTTTCCCTGGCTGCTGGAGCAGAGCACTGAGGGAATCAGACTTGCTTCTCTCTTGGGTTCTGCCTTGGTGCTTCTCTTTGTAGCTGGCACTCAGTAAGCTTGGTGGCATCTAGGGGTTTTTCCTCTCTGAGAAGATCAGTGGGTTAGGGTACAAGGCCAGGATACCTTTCCAGGACAGTCTTAATGTTTGTCTTCAAGCTCCTCTGGCTCTTTCTATCCAGTCTGCCAGCATTAACAGAAAATGGTGTATGAGATTCCTGTCTTGGGCTCTGCAAGGACTACAGCAGGAGAGCTTGGCATTGTATGAGCCTTGGGGGAGCAGCTGCATGGTCTCATGCTGTGCAGCTAAATGGTTTTCCTTTGTCCAGGGTTGAGGTGGCATTTACAGACTGATGAAGGAATTTGGTATCTGGGGTGTTTCCTCAGTTCAGAGGAGGGGGGCTCAATTTCTCCAGTTAATGCTTGTGCTGAAAAGGATTCCTGAGGAAAGAATGGCTTGGTCTCCTGACTCTGCAGTCCCCTCCTCATACCCACCCTGCCCCCATCTTGTGCTCTTTCTTTGCTTCGGAGGCGTCACTCGATCCAGAGAGGTGAACTCTTAATTTTGCTTGGGAACTGGACTCTTTGTTATCTTCATACCCTTCTTTGGATGACTTGGAAACCTTTGAGGAACAACTTGTGTTGGTGTTGCCTTTCAGTAGATGATCCAGAGTCCTGTGCAAGCTGTGGTGAAATGCAGAGCACCACTGAGGTGCGGGTTGTGAGGTTCTTGCTGAAATTGTGCTGTAGGAAGTTCTGCCAACAGTGTGGCTTTTGGCTCAACTCCACATTAAACTTGAGTGGAGCTCTGGTAGGTCCCACTCTGAGCTCACCAGTGCTGTGTGCTCTGTCTGGGTGTCTGTGCAGCACTTGTCTCCTGCTGAGCTGTGCTCTGAGCCCGTTGCCTGAGCAGGGATGGGAGTTCGTGTTTCTGATGGAGACATCACAAAGCTGTTGCCTCCAAGCAGCAGTTAGGTTGAGGCATGTTGGCTGTGTTTGTTGCAGAGCAGTCAGCTGATATTTTCACAAGCAATGCATCCTTTGGCTTCCAGGTGACATTGCCTCTGAAACACTGGGAGGGATCTCAGACTCCTGAGAGTCCCTGCTCTTTCCTAGCAGGCTGACAGGATTTCCAGGAAAAGTTGTGCAGCTTTTGCATCTGCTGTTGTCTCTGGATTTGGCATCTCAAGTGGACTTGAGCCACTTTCTATTTGATGAAGGCTTTGTCTTATTAAAAGACATTAAGTTTTAAAGGGCACAGCTGTGACCTGTTTATGTCTTCACAGCCATAATTTATAAGTTGTGAGAGCATGTGCTTCCCTATGGCAAGGTCAGAGCTGTTGCCTACAGGGCAGGGATGGATCGGGAGTGTCCGATGGCCTGTGTGTTGTAAGAGAACCCAAACCAGCAATTTTGTATTCTCCTATACCAAAGGACACTTACTTTTTATAGCACTCCATTCAACATCTCTGCTCAGATATAGGATCAAAAAATATTTTTTACTTACATCACTGATTCTGTGGACTGTGCCCCCGACTTTGGTGAAGCATCACGTGCCTGCAGTGCTGGGGATGTTTGTTCAGAAGCAGTTCCGCCCTTGGACCTGTGGCATGTGCCTGATGGAGTTCTGCCTTGGATTACATGGATATTGCTGGCAGCTGTCTTGCAGCTGGCTGTGGACGTGTCAGTGATGGAACTGGTTTAGCCATCGTCTGACTTGGGTGGTCTTGGCTGTCCAGGCAGCTTGGGCTTCTGGGAATATATTGTGCCTGCCCAGTAACTGAGTTCCCTCTGGATGGAGACCAGCAGAGGTTACCTGGGGAAGGTAACATTGCTTGGAGCACGGTGTGGCAACAGTTGTTTCATGGAAAGCTTCCTAGCTGTGGAATGTGGTTAGGATCACGTTATCTGAAAGCTGTTTGCTCTGTGCTCCTGCCAGGCCTCACACTGCTCTTGGTTCCTGGGGAAAGCAAGATGCTCATGAAGCTGTGCCCTGTAAAAATAGGCTCATTTTGAGTCCTAGAGAATGACTGGCCTCCCATGCCTCTGTATCCCCACATTACACAGTGTGCTATCACACAGTGTAAAATGTTTCATTGTGGAACAGCTACAGCTCAGCTGCTGTTTGTCAGGTCTCTGATACCACGGGGCAGGCCACTCACTGCTATTTATATAGCACGTCTGTGAAATTACTGCTCTCCTGTGCCAGCAAATATCCCAAATTGCAGGAGACAGGTTGACTGTTCCTTCTCACACTTCTGGCTGTGGCTGCTCTTGTCTGCCAAGTTGAGGGGAGCTGTGGCTGGTGCTGCTGGTTTGGTTTGTGTGGCATGTTCAGGTCACCATTTCACTGACACAACACTGTGTAAGGTAGTGGGAGCCTTTTACAATACTGTTTCTAGTTTCAGCTGAAAGCCTAGGGGTCTGCTCAGCTGTTCCTTCTGATGGGCATGGGAGTAGAAACCAAACCTCTGCAGGTGAGGATGGACAACCAGAGCAGGAGGCTCCTGTGCCAGCTGTAATGGAGCACTCGTGGCAGTTCATCTCTAACATGGGGCACTGCCCACTTTGGGCACTTGCCATCTGCTGACAGAAACACAGAATATGCTGAGTTGGAAGAGACCCACAAGGATCATCCGGTCCAACCCCTGGCCCTGCACAGACCCATCCCCAAGAGTCACCCCCTGTGCCCCAGAGGATCAGCCAAACCCTCCTGCAGCTCTGGCAGCCTTGGGGCTGTGCCCACTGCCCTGGGGAGCCTGGGCAGTGCCCAACCAGCCTCTGGGGGAAGAACCTTTGCCTGAGATCCAACCTGAGTCTGCCCTGACACAGCTCCAGCCATTCCCTGGGGGCTGTCCCTGGTCCCCCCAGAGCAGAGCTCAGTCCCTGCCCCTCCTCTGCCCCTGCCCAGGCAGTTGGAACTGCACTGAGGTCTCCCCTCAGTCTTCTCTGCTCCAGCTGAACACACCAAGTGCCCTCAGTGTCCTCCCACGGCTTCAAATCAAGGCCCTTCCCCATCTCCATGTCCCTCCTTTGGACACTCTCTAATGGCTCAATATCTTCCTTATATTGTGGTGCCCCAAACTGCCCTAGCATTGCAGGTGGGGCTGCCCCAGTGCAGTGGATGATCCTCTGGGGCACAGGGGGTGACTCCTGGGGATGGGCCTGTGCAGGGCCAGGAGTTGGACTGGATGATCCTTGTGGGTCCCTTCCAGCTCAACATGTTCTGTGGTTCCTCTTAGGCAGTGCAGGAGGACCTTGCAGGGAAAACAAGCTCCTTGGATGCTGTAGTGCCTGCTTGCAGGCGGAGTGGCAAGACTTTTCCCTTCAGCTTTTTGGGCCTATGTCAGCAGGGATTCAGCGTTGCCCACGCTGCCACTCGCTGTGATAACTTGTTAACACTTGCTCTGAGGTCTCTCTGTCTGGGAAAGCTGTTTGTTTTGTGATACAGTTGCCTGAAATTCCTTTATTAACGTCAAAGTTTTAATGATAAGAACAGACTGTCCTATACACAAAACTTGATTTTCTAAAGAACTTACTGTCTTGGGAGAGCAAAATATGCTTGTTCTTACTTCCCCTTTTTTCCCCAAACAACTCTCTGCCAGGCTGTAGGAGAAAGTTGGAGCCTACCTGCAGTGCTTTAGGAAAAGTTGGAGGCTGGATCCTCATGTTCTATCCCAGAGATACCTAGTGCTGCTCATTCCAGGCAGTGATAAATCTGAGCTAATTGCCAGTTCCTGGCAGGGCTGGCACAGTGAGCAGTACCCACAGTGCCAGGCAGCACAGGGCTTCTGCCTTCCCAGAGCTGGCACTTAACTGCCCCCGTGGTTCTTACAGTGTGTGGGCTGGTGCCCTTGGTGCCCCTGATTGTTTTCCCCTCCCCAGTCCCACGTGCAGTGGCACACGTTGTGCTGGCCTGTGTCTGGGATGCCCTTTCCTGCAGAGCAAACATCCCGGAGCATCACGTCCTTGGATTACAATGGCAGCTCTTTGGCTGCTGTGCAGGCACTCCTTAGCCCAGAATAGGGACAGCAACTGTCTGGAGCTGCTGCCATCTCCCTGGCTCAGTTCTGTCGGAAAGCATTAGCTTCCAGCTGCTCTGGCAGAGCTTGGCTGGCTGTCCTAAACCAGGGGGAAACCTTAGCAGTGCTGTGAAACTGGGATTGTGCTGAGCAGGATATAATCTGGAACTGGGTCCGTCCTTCCTTCAGGAGCACTGGGGGTGATCCAGGGAAGAAGCAGCTCATTCCATGCTGGATCCCAGGTGCCAGTGTGAGCACTGCCCTTAATCTGGATTGGATACTCAGTTCACCACCGTACCAGGTGTGTGGGGCCAGGCTGGGAACATCCCCTGTGCCTCACACTCAGCAGAGCCCCCTGGGTTCAGGGTCTGCTCTCTGGAAAGACCCATTTTGGGAGGCCTGAGGATGATTCAGGGGAAATATCTGACTCATTCCCAGGTAAATGCACTGCTGAACCTGGTGGCAGCTCATCTCCCAGCTGCCAGGGGGACAGGATGGGATTTGCAGAAATACCTGTCGTCTTGTTGAGGCTGCAAAGACCCCGAGGAGACCTGGAAATTGTCTTCCTCTGCAGAATAACCTACTTTTTTTCTGAGTGTTTTTGAACAACAGCTTTCTCATTGCTGCGTTTTGTCTTACTGTGGTGAGTTCAGCAGATGCAACCACAGGGTTTTTTAGACCTTGCCATCCTGCAGGAAGGTCAGAAGGCACAAGCTTGCTTGGAGAGGGGAAAAATGCCCTTCCACGGTAGGATAGCAAGGTGTTAGTGGTGTGTGAGGGAGTTCTGCAGCCATCCTGATTCCTGTTGCCCATCTGCTTCAGCTGGTGTCTTGCTGGTCTCAACCACTCTGGGATGTTTAATGTTTAGTCCTGACCTTCTGCTTGTTGGAGCAAGAGGGAGACAAGCAGGGGGTGCTGGCTGTCCCCTCAGTTACCTGGCTGCCTAGTGAGCCGCTGGGCTGGGTGGCTGGGCTGTGCCCAGTGGGCAGTGGCAGCAGCAGCACATGGCAGGGGCTCCCCCTTGGGTGTCCAGGGACACTGGTG
This sequence comes from Manacus vitellinus, assembly GCF_001715985.3. Classification (NCBI taxonomy): domain Eukaryota; kingdom Metazoa; phylum Chordata; class Aves; order Passeriformes; family Pipridae; genus Manacus; species Manacus vitellinus. The sequence goes on from NW_021939882.1 coordinate 11,853,593, forward strand.
ACATGCTGGCTGGCTCCTGGTGCTCTGGGCTTCCAGCAGCCTGGGATGCCACAGTGTGCTCGGGCTGCTGCTGCTCCCGTGGCAAGCTGCACACCAGCTGTGTCACTGGATTCTGCAGGAATTGGTTAGAGCCAAAAATAGCTTTGGCTCTGTACTGGTGAAAGCATGCCAAAGCCAAGAAGTGCACTTGATGTTGGTAGTGGAAGGTGCTTTTGGATATAAATCCAGGCTGGAATTTGCTGAAGGGTTAGACCAAGCACAGTGCTGTGCTGTGTTGAACTAGTTTGAGATTTAAGTGAGGGGGAGGGAGTGCAGCATCTGAGAGACCCTTCTGGTTTGTTTGTTTGCAGTAATAAATCACGAGGGCTTGTGAAGGCCACTGTGTCACCTTGGGCAGGGTGTTCCCAAGGGCCAGGGATGTGTCTCTGCTCTGTAGTTAAGGTGCTGTGTGTGGTACAAATAACCCCCAGTCTGATCCCATGGGTGCTCAGTGCTCAGTTCTGGGGCAGTGGAACACAGCATGGGGCCAGGGCTGGGATCTGAGGGCTGCCTTGCATTTAAAAACTGAAGGTAGCTTTACAAGGCTTTTTTACTGAAGGATTGATCTTGGGAGGGCAAGCCTTCCTTCTTGCTGTTCACAAAGCTGAAGAAGGGGCTGGAGCACCAGAAGCAGCTGAGGGGTCTTAGCCTGGAGAAAATGAGGTTCTGGGGGGACCTTCTGGCTCTGCAACTCCCTGACAGGAAATGTAGGTGTCGGGGCTCTTCTCCCAGGCAGCCAGTGACATGACTCTGTCTGCTCTTTCCCCTCTGTCCTCAATTCAGGAAAAATTGTATGAAATCTCTTCCTAGCAGGAGAGCCAGGGAGCACCCACCTGCCACGCTGGGATGCCCTTAGTTAATGCAGGAGGTTGTGATAGTCTAATCTCTGGGAAGTCTGAGACTTTCTTTGTTCAGAGGAAGAGATGAGTGCTACTTTCAGGGAAGTTAGGAAGAGTTGCTTTCATTCTGATCAGCCTCTTCCTCAAAGGAGCCTGCTGGGGATGATAGGCCATTATCTCTCCCCTAAGGCTGGTGCCATTCTCTGGGGTAGCCAACTGCTTTAATTGAGCAGGATCTGGAGTGTTCTTGGCTGGTGTGACCTGGAAGCCTGAGAGCTGTCAGCATGGCTCAAAGCTCCTTCTGGGAATAACAAGGGCAAGTGTCTCTGTGACTTTCTTGATTAGTGTGTATGGGGATCTTGGATATTAAAACCAATTAGTTGTCTTTAAGGTCGGGGACTTATTTGACCTACCAGCATCTGTTTCAACTTGGCCTGGATTGAAGATCTTTGGGAGAGGGCTGTCCAACTTCTGTAAAGAGGCTAATGAAGTGATGCTTTTTAAAGCACTTCCCTGCTGCCTCTGTAGCCCAAACACTTCAGGCAGGACATTAGTGCGTGACAGTCTGGAACAGCAGCAGGCAGGGGCTGTGTTAGTCTTCTCCTCCCCTAAGAAATGTAAAAGAGCAAAACCCCATTTTTTTGATGTCTGAAAAGCACTTTGTTGGTTCTCTGACTCAGAATCCTGAGAAGAGGTTTTTTCACAGAGCTTAGCTGGTTTGCCCTTGAGAGAGGGCTGGAGGATATGATGAGGTATTTGATTTTTTTGCCATTACTCTAATGGGAAGCATGAGGTCTGGGTTAAATTTGAGACAATGCAGAAGCAGCACTTCAGACATCTGAGATACTTCAATGGCAAATGGGAGGTACCTGCTGGAAGGCAGATGGGAACTTCCCCAATTTTCCTTCTGGCTTTGGATGGATTTGAACCATGAGGCGGCTTTGGGGATTAAGACCTCTGCAGGATCCATCCCAAAGCCATAGGAGAAATCAATATCAAACTTAGTTATTTTCATGTAATTTAAGCCTTTTCTGTGATTTGTGGGGTCTTATCTCCTGACTCCATGCCTGGGGTTGGTGCTTGTGAACCAGCAGTCATGTACTTAAGCACAGTTCAGTTAAAGCAGCTGCCAGAGCTGGGGAGATGCTCTGGAGAGCAGAGTGCTAGTGGGGAAATACAAAAGGCTGACTGAGGCAAAGTTTTGTTTTCTGTATTAATCTGAGGAAAACAAAGTGTTAAAACAGCACTTGGGCTGCTGGGTGCTCCAGCTGTCTAAGAACAAATGGAATGGTCCTTAAAGTATGTGGCTGCACTGTTTTAAATAATCTCTGCTGGGAGCTGCTTCCCTGCCTTCAGCTCCCAGCCCTTAGCCTGCACGGGTGTTCTTTTTTTCCCAGAGTAGCATCCCAGGTTTAACAAGCAGCTTTTGGAGGACGTGCTTGGTAGTGGCAAACCTGAACACTGGGTTATGGAGTCAAATCCTCTGAAGAGCCTGTTTTATTTTCTTTACTGTCCCATTATTGTCCAGCAGAAGGGGAATTACACCGGTAGCAGTGAAGAAGCATCCTTGGCGGGGCGGGAGGGATGGGAGACAATGGCATGTGTGGAATATCGTGTGGGTACACTTGTTGCTTTGGTGGCTGGCTGCTCACAACCCTCTCTTTTCCCTTCTCAGCAATGGTACCAGCATGATATCACTGATCATTCCCCCCAAAGACCAGATCTCGCGAGTGGCGAAAATGCTGGCGGACGAGTTTGGCACTGCCTCCAACATTAAGTCTCGAGTGAATCGCCTTTCAGTACTGGGAGCCATTACATCTGTACAGCAAAGACTGAAACTCTATAACAAAGGTAACTTCTAGCTTGTATGGATGCTGGCACACTTCCCTTTCTTGGAAGCAGCCTTAAGTTCCTGCACTATGCAGTTTTCTGCTAATCAAATCTGTTGGCCTGTGCTGCTGTTTTGCACTGATATTCCAGGTATGTTGCCCTTGGATGGCTACTACAGGGGTGGACTTTGGGACTAGAATAGTGTGGTGGTCCTTGTCTTTAATAAGCAGGCTCATGATTCTGTCCTTAGCAGTGCTGATTCTGCTAAACTTGGCCAGATTTAGGAGCTATTTATTCCACAATAGTTCATTTGCATTAAAGTGATTTTGCATCAAGCAAAAACTTCTGTGTGCCTTATGCACTGTGCAGCTGCCATCATTTGGGAGGGAACAGACCCAGACCATCTAAAATGAGCACTGAAAGAGTTCATCATTATTGCCTTTACACTGGCATGTGGCCTTCCTTGGGATGGTCAGTCTGTAAATCACTGTATGAGCAGTAGGAGAGCTCCATGGGGCTCTTCAGCCTTTCTCTGGGTCCTGTGAGTTTGCAAGCTCCTGGGTTTAACAGATCGTTGTAGGCATAGGTGCACTAAATGAGTTTGTTTTCCATTGTAGAGCTCTGGGAGGGGATGAGGTGGGGAAAGGGAAACTTAAAGATTTGGGAACTTTAATTTCAACTTTGCCATAAGTCTCAAGGTCTGGCAGTTAGTTTGTGATGGGTGCAGCTTGCCATGTTTCTTATAAACTAAAACTGCATTGTGTCGTTTATAGTACCTCCAAATGGTCTGGTTGTTTACTGTGGAACAATTGTGACAGAAGAAGGAAAAGAGAAGAAGGTCAACATTGACTTTGAACCTTTCAAACCAATCAATACGTCGTTGTATTTGTGTGACAACAAATTCCACACAGAGGTAAGAATTCTCCTGTTGCAGCAGCCAAAGTCAGCCTGCTTTGCTGGGCTGCCTGGGCCCACCTGGGTGTGCTGAGCCTGTGGAACAGCAGGCTTCTGGGAGCACGTGCTCTGGGGAGGGCTTGTGACTGGCCACAAATGTGTGATGTTTGCTGAAGGGAGTTGAGACACTGCCAGCTCCTGCCACACTGATGTCATGGCCCAGCCCATGACTGCTGAGTTGGTGTCACCCACAAACATAAGCTCCTCTCTGTAACTGGAGGCAGAGAGCTTTCTTTCTTTTTAACTGCAGAGGCCCATAGATCTTATTCCAAGCCAGGCCTTAAAGTACTGCCAAGATAATTATCAGTGTTGCCAGTCTTGATATCAGATGTGTTAACTGAGACCCTTGATGGAGAACTGGCATGTGCCTCATCTGTCTGGGATAAAGTGAGATTATTTTTATCCAACATCTAATTAAGTTAAATGAATGGTTTGAGGCATATTTAAAGTAATGTGGATTATAGCAGTCAGTTTGTTGCCTCTGTTTTGGCTCTGGCAGGTGCAGAGGTCTCAGTGTTTGCAGTACGATTCCCCCCACGTCCAGGGTGTTCACCACAGTAGATGTGTGGGCTGAGACTTAATTGCCAGTTGTCAAACCCATGTGACATGGGCTTGAGAGGCCCTTCAGTGAGGTAGTTCTGCTTGTTTGCTTGGGTTTTTGGAGATCCAATCCATTACTGGCTTTCTCAGGGTAGAATTACAGGAAGGAACAGGTGAGGTACATCCCTGATATTCTGTGTCCCCACAAATGATGAAATCCCAACACATCTTTGGCCTACCAACAATACAAACCTGTGCACAGGTTTAGAGTTCTGCTGAGTCTGTGTGTCCACAGGCAAGTGAAAGCAAGAGGTAGATAAGAGAATTCAGGAGAGAGCCAGGGAGGTGTTTGTCCCTGCCATTGTTGGCAGTGGGAAAGGGGTGGGTTTCCTTCTGCCCTGTCAGGAGAGGGATTAATGTGGTGTCCTCTGCTGAGTATATTGCCTCAGGGCACTGACTCAATCCAGAAGTGTCCAGCAGGCTGTTCCCAGGAGGCAGCTCCAAGTACACTGGTGCTGGTGTGTGGCACTGCTCAGGCAGAGCGTGGCAGTGACCTGAGAGGACTCTGGTCCTTGCTGCTCCAGATGGTGTGATTGCTGACAGGCCCTCCCTCTGGGGCTGTGTGCTCTCCCCTTGGGAGTAGGGGATTATTTTACTTCTGCAGAATCAGATGGAGCTGTAAAGCCTGCTGTGTGATGTGAGCACCGAATTCTGGGCTTTGTCCATCTCTTTGGTTGTAGAGCAATGCCTTTAACCCCATGGTTCCCCCAGCATGTACCCTGAGCTAACAGACAGGGCAGCTGGCTCTGTGCACTCACAGATTTCCTAGGAAATCTGGAGAAGGGGATGTGAAGGAGCAGGGAAAGGAGGTGATCTTCACCTTCAGGCTAAAGCTGCAAAGAGGAAACTCAGTCCAGGCTGCAGGAACAGAACAAAAGCAATAGTCTCTTTTTGGTGCTTGATAGGTCAAACAGTGGAATTGCTGACAGAGGGGAGACTGGGGGAATCACTGATCACTGGATACTGTATTGAAATAAGAGGGAATCAAGACCATCAGAGCCGCAGTCATCTGCTGCCTGGCAAGAGTTATCTGATAAGAATTCCTCTGGATGTTTTATTGCCTGTGTGAAACCAAAGCACCTCCCCGAGGGGATCGGAGCCCGATGGGTCTGAGGGGCAGAGCTTACAATGACTTATTTTGATACCTTGGCTGGAGCATTCATTCCAGTCACACGATTTGCTTGGCTCTGTCCCAGTTGCAATGTAATATGCCACTTCCTCCTCTCATTCATCCCACTGCTGGGGAATTAATACAGAATATTTATTTTGGCCAGGGGATTCCATTAAACCTTAGTGCCTGGTTCTTTGAAGCTCAAAAGCTGTAGCTTGGTTTGTGGATTTTGGAAGAGGATGACTGATGGTTTTTATCCTTTCAGTTCAGCCCAGTAATCAGGCAGGCATGCTAAAGGGCCTGTGCAGTAAACCAGCACCATCACTTTCAGTATTAAACTGGGGACTTAAACTCCAGATTGCTTTGACAAGTTCTCCATCCTGCTGATGTGGGTTTGCCAGTTAGAAAGAGGATTCTGGCTATTAGTTTTTTGGGGCATGTATAAATGAGAAGGAGTGTGTGTGCTGGATGTTTCCACCTGCTCAGGTGGCCCTTGAGGGAGCAGTAGCTGACAGATTCCCTTGAAATGGGAGTTTAGGGTGGGGTGCTTGGGATGTCCCACACCACCAGAAGCAAGGCTGGGCAGGAAGGTGGGCAAAAGTAACTCAAACCCCTTGATGCTGTGCAGTGCTTTAGTTGTTGGTCAACTTAAATGACCTTATGGGATGAATTCAGCTACCTCCTTTACAGGGAGGAAAATGGAAGGATAACTTCATTTTGCAGCAAATGTTACTGCTGTCTTCTCCGTAAGCAGTTATGCACAGAACAACTATTGCTGCTGTGACTTGTGTTCTGTAAGGCTGAATCTGCCACAGACACTATAGATTTAATCATTCTGCCTGTGGGGCTTGAAGTCAGCAGGTGCAGCAACCCAGTAGTTGTGGTAGAGGTGAGTTGAGAGGCTGTGTCAGTGCTTTGGAGTGCAAAAATGAACTGACAGTCAACTGAACAAGTTCTGCTTTCCTGGCTGGAGTGCTGGGAAAATGACTCTTCCAGCTGTGCCAGCCAGGGAGGTGCTGCAGCCTTGTAGGTGTGATCATTTCTCTTCTCACCTCCCTGAGACATCTCTGGGGCTGTGCTATCACACGTGCCCGTGACCTCAGGTGAGGAACTGGCAAGGCTGTGAAATAGTGATCAGAATTAAACTCGAGTTTCCTTTATGCTCTTGACAGTGTTGCATGAGATTGGATTGTATATGGAAGGAATCCTTCCCTGTGAGGGTGGGGAGGCCCTGGCACAGGTTGCCCAGAGAAGCTGTGGCTGCCCCATCCCTGGAATTGTCCAAGGCCAGGTTGGAAGGGGCTTGGAGCAGCTTGGGCTAGTGGAAGGTGTCCCTGCCCATGGCAGGGGGTGGAATGAGATGATCTTTAAAGTCCCTTCCAACCCAAACCATTCTGCAGTGGGCTGGAATAGTCACAGCTCCTGAATCTGCTGCTCTTCCTGTAGTTTATTTGTAAAACAAACAGCAGTGACCACCTACAGAACTAAAACTGAGCTGTGCTGTCTGTGGTGACCTGTCTGAGCCAGGGTCCCTCACCCCCTGTGCTCAGTGACACCTCTGCTCTGTTCCAGGCCCTCACGGCGCTGCTCTCCGACGACAGCAAGTTTGGCTTTATTGTAATAGATGGGAGTGGGGCACTCTTTGGAACCCTGCAAGGAAACACACGAGAAGTCCTGCACAAATTCACTGTGGATCTTCCAAAGAAGCATGGTAACACTCTAGTCTGCCTCTAGACTGTCTGCAGCAGCATGTCCTGGGGTGGGATGTGGGGGTGGAAGCAGGGAACTTGGCCTGTAGGGGTTTAGCTCTATTCAAGTCTTTGCTTCCTTGGAATCTGACAGCAAAGCCTCTAGTCTGAACCTTCTGTCAGAATTAATGAATCATGGTAACATGCAGCTGATCCTAAAAGTGGCACTTTTTATTTCTTGGGTGCATTTGACCCTTTACTTGGTTTTGGGACAGTTTTAATGAAATGTTAGTAGCACAGGTAGTAATCCCACTCGGTTTAAAGTTTGCATCCCGTGGTGTTGTGTGCAAACATCAGTGAAGAGCAGGCAGTTGTTCCCTGCAAGAAGCACAGAAGCTGCTTCTGTGGAGCAAGGAGAATTTGAGTTCCACTGTATAATGCTCTGTGGTAGTCAGGCACTGACTGTTAGGTATTCCTGGCCTACTGTCCTGTGGAGAGTGGGATGAGACAAAATGAAACAGAAATGTGTCCCGCAGTAAGGTTGTGCAGCAGGAGCTGCTGGGCTCACTGCAGCAGTGCACCAAAGGAAATGCAGAACGTGCACAGATGTTCAGTTTCTATAGAGAGTTGTGAGTCTGTATAGAAAGAAAAGAAAAATCACCATATTTTCCTCTATGGGATATGTGGAGAAAAATCTCTTGCTGTGAATGGACTCTCTTTGTTCACTGCCTGTGCCGTGAGTGTCACGACTTGGCTTGTGGCAGACTGCCTCAGCTGCCCTTGGCTTTGGTTCCTGAGGGCCTGGTTGGGCCCATGTTCTGACAGCCCTCCTGGAGTGCAGTGGTGCCCAGGCTGGCTCAGCCCTCTCGTGCAGGTCGGGGAGGTCAGTCTGCCCTGCGCTTCGCTCGCCTGCGGATGGAGAAGCGGCACAACTACGTGCGCAAGGTGGCCGAGACGGCCGTGCAGCTCTTCATCTCCGGGGACAAGGTCAACGTGGCCGGGCTCGTCCTGGCTGGCTCAGCTGATTTCAAAACTGAACTCAGTCAGTCTGACATGTTTGATCAGGTGAGTGGCCTTTCCTGAGCAGAGCTCCCCTGTTGAAGCTGTTGGTGATAATATGGTAACATCGACAGTAGCTCTGAGATGCTTCTCAGGAGGGGTGTAACTTGTGTCTGAAGTGACTGGATCAGAACTAAAAGTGTGGGGTATCCAAAGAGCTCTCCCTTTCCTAATCCCTCCTTGCAGGAGATCTCCTTTTCTTAAAACAGTACCAGTAAGAAATCTGTCCTCCCTGGTTTGGAAATAGCAGTCATGTCCTTTGTCTTCCTAAATCTAAAGTAGAAGCTTTATAGGAATTAAACTCCAATAAACCAAATCTTAGTGTTCCTGTTGCCTGAAAATTGTGGTTCAATATTGTGCATTCAGAGGTCCCTCTGACTCAGAGCTTGTGCTTGCAAGTGAAGCCCAGTAGATGAATGCAGTGAGTCTTGCCAGGCCTGTACTCTCGTGGTGGGATGAAGGAATCTGATGGCCCTGCTCTGGAATAGATTTAATTTTTCCTGTCTCCTCTTTCCCTTGTTTAGCGGTTGCAATCCAAAGTGCTCAAACTAGTTGACATTTCATATGGAGGAGAAAATGGGTTCAATCAAGCAATTGAATTGTCAACTGAGGTCCTCTCCAATGTGAAATTCATCCAAGAGAAAAAACTAATAGGTAAGTGCTGCACGTGCAGCCTCCTCCTGAGCCAGACACGTGTGACTGAATATGCTGGTCATGCTTCCAACCTCCTGGTAGTGCCTTTGGGCTGCCCCAGCCCTGCCATGGTGGCTGAGAGTGTGACTTGTGATCCTTTCTGCTACCTGGGCACCTCAAATACTGGGGGGGATGTTTGTTTATTTTTTTTCTCCCCATCTTCTTTAGCCTTCTCCAGCCTTTCACCAGAGATTGCCTTAGTTCCAGGCCTTCTGGTGACAGTTTCTTCTTCTTGCATTCAAATGAAGCTTGTTTCAAGCTGTGTGTGGTGGGATGAGTGCTGGTGACAGTCTCTTTCTTTGTGCCCTGGCTGCAGGACGATACTTCGATGAGATCAGTCAGGACACGGGGAAGTACTGCTTTGGTGTGGAAGATACACTAAAAGCTTTGGAAATGGGAGCAGTAGAGATACTGATAGTCTATGAAAACCTGGATATAATGAGATATGTCCTGCACTGCCAAGGCACGGAGGGTAGGTGGCGCTTTGGGAGACCGGGTCCTTGAGGGTTTGACACCTGAACTGTGTCACGGGGAGAGGTCACTCTGGAGGAGCTCCCTGAGATCTGATCACAGGGAGGTTGTGTGGGCAGGTCACGGACCTGCAGCTTCCCAGCTCCGGGGGAAAATCCTGTAACAAGCAGGATTCCCCTGCAGAGAGGGAATTGCAGTGCCAGGGTGGCAGTTTGTCACAGGGCCAGCCTGGAACCTGCCTTCCAGCTGTGAAAGTGTGATGCCAGAGGGGAGGCTGATGTGACCCTTAGGGCCAGAAACAGCATTCTCACTGACTGCAGACAAACCCTGTGCCCACAGCAGGGCCTCTTCCTATTCTGGTGTTGGCACTACAGCTGTTCCCTGCTCCCTCCTTGGTTGCTGGGAGAGCTTCAGCTGGAAAGGAAGGCAGTGCCAGTGAGCAGACCCTCTGAGCTGTAATTGCTGGCTGTGCTCAGTCTCTTGCTGCCTTTAACCTGCATCTGGTACTTTTATCCAACCTAATACTATTTTTTTTTTCTTGCTTCTCAGAGGAGAAGATCCTGTATTTGACACCAGAACAAGAGAAGGATAAATCCCACTTCACAGATAAGGAGGTATTCCAGCTTTGGGGCTTGTGGGTTTATTCTCAGTTACTGCAGGGCTCTGGACATCTGGGCTTAGTTTGGCACAAGCACATGAGCGTGGTCACCTTCTGGCACTCATGTGAGACTTCAAGGCAGTAACCTGTGGCTCTTCTGTTCACCTCCAGTGTAACCCCTGGACTTGCTTTTCTCCAGTCTTCCCTGCTGCCAGTTCCAAGGCTGTGTAAATGGGCTGAGGCAACAGGCAGTACAGGGGCTTTGGCCACCTTCAGACCATCTGCTACAGGACTTTGGTGGCCACCATGCAGGCCAAGGTCCCAAACCATTGCTCCCTGCTCACTGTGCACTGATTTGGTCCGTGCAGAACCACTGTGAGGTTACAGAGCATGACACGGCCTGAGGTGCAGGGCAGTGTTTGCTGTGGGATGTGTTGGATGTGTGGAGCTGTCATTTGCTGCCTGTGCAGGTCAGAAAGCCCTGATGGGGTGTTGGGGGGTCTGTGTTACTTTGCAGAGTAAACTGGGCAAAAAAGTGTGTCCCTTGCCCAAAGGGTAGGCATCCCTGAGTCATCAGAGTTGTGCCAGGGAGGCCATTTCCAGCTGCTTTCCCTGCTGGAGGGAATTGCTGATTCCTTCTGTGCATGGAAGGTCTACAGTGTTACCTGCAGTGATGTGTGTCTATGTCAATAATCACTTGACCTTTTTAGTTACAAAACTGTGCTTTTGGCCTCTGTATCTGCATGGATCAGTGCTTCTGACTGGAAGCAGTGCCTCTTTGAGTGGGCTGGAATCTTTGCAGGGTGTAGAACAAGTCTAAAGGAACAATGAAAACTGAGAGTGTAGCATGAGGTGACACTTGAGCAGAAGAACAAACAAGGCATTTTCTCTCTGGCTTTTACCCCAAGTTCCAGATTAGAGAGGCCCAAAACAAGGCCTGTCAGTGTTTCATTTTATAGCACCAGGAGCCTTCTGCTTGAGCCAGCACTGTCTGACACAGTTGTGTCAGGAATGCCTTCCACCACGAAGCTTCCTGTGGAGCATTAAGGCTGCTGTCCTTAGGAATGACAGAACCGTGGTGATTTTTAAGCCAAAGCCAACTTTTGGTGTGAATTTTCTCAATACCAAACAGACAGTGACCAGGACAGTTTTTATTATTCATTTCTCCCTTCCAATGTCTCCACAGACTGGGCAGGAACACGAACTGATAGAAAGTATGCCCCTCCTGGAGTGGTTTGCAAACAACTACAAGAAATTTGGAGCAACATTGGAAATTGTTACAGACAAATCACAAGAAGGATCCCAATTTGTGAAAGGATTTGGAGGAATTGGAGGTAAATTGCAAGAGAAAAATGTGGGGGTGGGGGTTTAGTGGTTGATTTGATAGTCTGGTACCAATAGTGGGATTAGTCTTAGTCCTGTCAGTCACGAAACTGGTTCAAGAAGAACTGGTGTTCACCAGGGATGTCCAGGTGAACTCATTCCATGTGCAGCAGGATGATGATGCCTGGTGGGCAGCTGTCACTGTCCAGCTGTGTTCCTCAGTCCCTCTGTCCTCCAGAGTGCTCAGAGGGGGGGCTGCCCTCCTTTCCAGCTGGGCATGTCAGGAGGGCCCTGAGCTGCCTCACTGTGTCTCTGCAGTGCCCTGTGTGCAGGGGGGTCTGACAAACCCCAGCCCAGCTCCTGGGGCAGTTGGATCCCTCACTCAGCTCTCAGACCTTCCCTGTACTTGGCTCCCTGGTCTTGTGCTTCTTGTCAAAGTGTTTTTAGCCCAACTTCATGGAGCAATGAGGCCCTGGGAGGCTTTAGTCCTTCTCCTGAGCTCAGTGACCAGGATCAGCAGAGGTGCAGGTGGATCCTGTGCTTCAGGCTGACAAAAATCATTGGCAGGGTAGGGCACAACCACCTGCCACACTCCATGTTCTGCCCAGGCCAGGGATTCCAGGACAGAGCTGGGACTGCTTTGCTGCTAAGCCAGCTCTGCCTCTGGTTGTGCTTGGCTTGATGGATGTGAACCAGGGATGAATGTATTGGAAACAGGAATTTCTAGGCCCAGAGAACCAATCAGAAGGAAACAAACTTGGATTCTCTGGCTACATAAGGAGCAACAGGTTTCTAAGTGTTCAGGTTTGTAATTCCAGGAGTCCTTAATTTCCTGCCAGATCCAGCCTCTTCACATGGTGGGATCCTCTTTGCTCCCAGGCCTGGTAGACTGGAAGGGAAATACTCCTTGAAAATAGCCTTCACCTCAATAAATGGGATAAGGCTTCCCAGAACCCTGGATTGGTGTTTAGGGTGGGAAGAGTCCAGGAATACAGCCACTAAATCCTGCTTTTCCTGCACTGTAAAAGTAACCTCAGTGCCAGCTGCCCTCTGGATTTAACTGACAGGCCTCTGTCAGAGCAGTTACATTGGAACAAGTGATCTGCTACTGGTATTTTTTGGAAATATAACCCTAGAAGAAATATTTGGAAGAAAATCCTTCCCTGAGAGGGTGGGGAGGCCCTGGCACAGGTTGCCCAGAGAAACTGTGGCTGCCCCTGGATCCCTGGAAGTGTCCAAGGCCAGGTTGGACAGGGCTTGGAGCAACCTGGGCTGGTGGAAGGTGTCCCTGCCCATGGCAGGGGGGGATGAGATGAGCTTTAAGGTCCCTCCCAACCCAAACCACTTCATAATTCTGTGATACGATTCTAGAATGGGCTCAGCTCTTCCAGGAGGAATCTGGCCTGGCTGGGCAGGTGGGCATTCCTTCCTTTTGGCCATGAGTTCCCTGTGGATTTGTCACTCCAGCTGCATGTCTGCTGGCAGGGCTCAGCAGGAGCCTGAGCTGGCTGCTGAGCAGTAATTGGGAAGCTCTGGCTGTGCAACCAGGGCTCAGGAAACTGTTCAGGTGGAATTTTGAAGAAGCTAAAGCGTGTTGTCTTTGCCAGGTATCTTGCGGTACCGAGTGGACTTCCAGGGCATGGAATACCAAGGAGGAGACGATGAATTCTTTGACCTTGATGACTACTAGGTAGTCGACCTGGGTCCGGCAAAACGTGCCTCGCCCCTCCAGCATCCAACCCAAGGAGCAAACTCATGGTGGAAAACACAACAGATCCCTGCCTTAGAATTGGAACATTTCCAGAACTTGATCCACAAGCATTGGATTTAAGAAAGCAAAACCCTACACTTTGATTTGTCATAGTGTCAGTACAGCAGCAAACTACTAAGTTCCTATATGCCACTTTGGACTAATTTAAAAAAGAATCCCAGTTTTTACTTTTACTCAATGGTGAAATTGGTTGCTCTTGTATTTTATGGAAATGATTTTTTTAACCTTCATGATACATTAACTGCTGTAAACCTCTTCCTTCAAAAATTAATAGAAGTAAGATCCTACTGGTTTGTTTCTTTATACTTTGATTGGAGAAATCAATTGCTGCATTTGGCAGCGCCGTGACCCATTTACATGGCATTCTCAGCTTAGACTGCAGAAGAAATGTAACGAGGTTGGAGCCATTCTCTTCAAAAGCTTGAAGAGGCACTGACCTGAGTGCTAGTTCATAACATGTGGCTTGCAAATTCCAATGGTTTGGGGAGGCTCACCAGCCAAACGTGCTTTAATCTGTTTGCAGAAACACTGCTCTTGTAAACTAGAAAATGCACTTCATGGATTGCAATGGAAATGCTGCTGAAGTCTCGGGCTTAATTTGGATTTGGGCAGTGCAGCCTTCAGGAATTCTATTTTTTTTTTTTTCAGTCTTGACAAAAATAAACATGAGATTTCAGTGAAGTAAGGTACACTTGGCTTTTTGTTCCTCAGTAAGTTTTTCTTTTTGCTTTAGGACTGCGTAAGGTTTCCTTGATTATGTGAATTTGAACCCACAGTTCTTTAAGGGAAGTGGGTATTTTACAGGAATACTGAGTCAGTGAAGGCTGAAACTTTAGTGCTGGGGGTGTGGAACGTTGGATACCAACCCTTGGAGTGCTGGCACAGGCCCTGGGGCCACCATCTCCCAGCACTAAGGCAGTGTCTGTCCTGGAGGGGATGTGCCCTTCATGGGTTAAAGCCCCTGGGTGCCCCAGACCCCCAAGGCTCTGTGTCCTGCCCGTCCCACAGAGCAGGACCTGCTCCGGGTGTTGGGGGGTCCTGCAGGCCAGGGGAGCACTGGCACAGATCATGCACATGCACATGCACATGTCCTGCTTCTTCCCAGGGCTCTGGTCCTGCCTCTCCCCGGGGTGTGAGTTCCTGCACTCCCGTGGGAGCCGGGCCTGTCCTGCCCTCCTGGTGCGTCGCCGGCTGCAAACCTGCCTCTTGTCCCATGATCCTGGTTCACTTGAACGGAGGGGGAGCTTGTCTTAAAATCTCTGCCACGCTGTTCTTTGAGGTCCAAAATTCCTGTGAGCAATACAATTCGTAACCCTGGTCTCTAACCTGGCAGGTGGCTTTGCTGTCGCTCTCACATCCAAGCTGGAATTCTCACGGAAGGTGGGACTGGGTGTGCCGTGGCCGTGCCCAGAGCCAGGTCTGAGCACCCCCAGGGCCCTCACAGCAGTATGTTCTGGATTCTGCCATTGTAAATGGGTCTAATGTGACATGACAAGACCACAAAAATTGGATGTAAATTTACATTTTTGAATATACTGCTTGTTGTTTCACATGATACATTAGGGTATGCAGCTCCTTTTTGTAGTTTTTATTTTTACTATTTAAGTTTGGAAATGATGCCAAATTTTTGTATTTCTTTAATCAATGTGTTCTCTTCAGTGATATATATTGCATTATATATTGATGTGTATATCAATATATACTGATATGTATTACACTTACACATGCAAACACGTTCAACGGGGGTGGAAATTCCTAGCCTTCGCTACTATATAGCCTCTGCAGAGAGATCCCAAGCAGTGATATCTTGGTGTTGTGATGTACAGAAATGGAGAAGAGTATTAAACCATATTTAAGAATATAGTATGGACTCCTGATTTATTTTCTTCAGGAAATTCCTGCTTTTTACTCTCAGCTTGGTCCCAGCTTCAGGTCAGTGCTGGACTGTGGAGGCAGCTCTTTCAGCTGGGCTTGTTTCTCTCTGGACCAGTTTTCCCCCTGTGCTGGCCCTGCTGAGGCCCCTCCAGGGCTGTGTCCAGTTCTGGGCCCTCATGGAAGAGAGACATGGAGGGGCTGGAGCGTGTGCAGGGAAGGGAACAGAGCTGGGAAGGGGCTGGAGCAGCAGGAGCAGCTGAGGGAGCTGGGGGGGCTCAGCCTGGAGAAAAGGAGGCTCAGGGGGGACCTTCTGGCTCTGCAACCCCCTGACAGGAGGGGGGAGCCGGGGGGGGTCGGGCTCTGCTGCCAGGGAACAAGGGACAGGAGGAGAGGGAACGGCCTCCAGCTGTGCCAGGGGAGGGCCAGGTTGGACAGCAGGAGGAATTTCTCCCTGGAAAGGGTGGTCAGGCACTGGCAGGGGCTGCCCAGGGAGGTGTTGGAGTCCCCATCCCTGGAGGTGTCCAAGGAAGGCCTGGCTGTGGCACTGAGTGCTCTGGGCTGGGGACAAGGTGGGGATGGGGCACAGGGTGGACTCGGTGATCCTGGAGGGCTTTTCCAGCCTCAGGGATCCTGTGTTTCTCCAGCACATTCACTTGCTTGTTTAAGCTGTAGCTTAAAACCTCGACTTCAGAATCACAGAATCAATGAGGTTGGAAAAGACCTCTGAGGCCAAGCCCAGCCCATGAGTGATCACCACCCTGTCAACTAGACCAGAGCACTGAGTGCCACATCCAGTCTTCCTTTAAGGATGGGAGGAAAAAATCCAACACTCCAAGTCCAAAGGCTGTTGTGCCATGAGTGTCACCTGTGGTGATCTCCTGAACACCTGAGGCAGGTGAAGGGCAGCCTGCAGGTGCAGAAACCTGCCCTTAACCTTCCAGTCACAGAACACCTGAGCATTTTTTTTCAGGGGCCTTTCCTGCCCTCGCTCCTGGCGCTGGACCCGCTCAGACCCGCTCAGGCTCCATGGGCCTGAACTGCCACCTCTGGTCTCTGCAGCCAAGCTCAGTGTAACCAGGGCTGTCCAGAGAGCACCTGCCTCCTGCCCCAGCTGGGAAGGCAATACGGGAAAGACATCATTAGTATCAGGAATTTTAAGGGATGTGTGAAATCATCTCCTGGCTGGTGTTGCTCAGCTGAGATGCTCTGGCTGAGGCTGAGCATCCACCTTCACAGCAGAGCGGCAGGATCTGGGTGGGAGGCTCTTTGCCTGTTGCTGTCACATGCAGGTTGGTGCAGCAAGAGTTGTTCTTGAGACCTGAGGCTTCCCTTTTTGTAGTCCCTGCCTCCCCCAGTGTTTGATCTGCAGCTGGAGCAGACGGGAGGGTCTGGGCTTGCTGTCCTTGGGTCTCCGGATACCAGAGTTTCGGAGATGTGCCATTTCTGCTGGAGCAGAAATAACAGTGATGCACAAATCTCACGCTGTCTGTGACCTAAGTACAGAAAAGGGATCACCATTCATCTTGTGGTACAGGTCAAAGCATTGAGCTGAGGTCAGCACCAAATGAAAAATATAAAAACGATCCCCTCAGTCAGCGCAGGCACAGGAGAAGCTGCTGCTTGCAGAAAACTGCCCACCCCTCCCCACTTGGTGTAACCAGGTATGTGGATGTGTATTGTTAAAAAAAACCCCAAATATTTCTCATTTCACCCTTTACTGGCAGCACCAGCAAGCCTGGTTTCTGCTTTCCAGTTTTGCATTCCCGGGGAAAGGAGGAGCAGCGAGGCCTGGCTGCTGTGGAGGGTTGCCCAGAGCTGTCTCCTCCAGTGTCACAGCTGCTCCACGCCAGACCTGCTTGGAAGCTGCTGTTTCCTCACTAATCTTGGCTGGTTCTCCTGTCTCTCCCCCTTCATGTTTCAGTGAGAAAACACAAGTGGGTCTCATTGGCCATGTGCACTGGGCTGCCCTGAGGTGTGTCTGGGACCCTCCAGCTGCCCCTGGAACACTTCCAGAGGCACCTCACCCTGACAGAAGGATGAGGCCACGGGAGAGAGAGGTGGTGAAACTCTTTTCTTCCTTCCAGCTGCCGAGATCCAGTTGCTGGGTCCCTTTCACCCTTCAGAAAGCAGTTCAGTTGCAGCCTGGCTTTTGTTCCACTTGCACTCAGGTTGTTTCCTGGCTAAAAGTGCTGATTTCCAGCCTTTTTTCACACCAAATATTGCAGTGGATCAGGTGGTTTTCCCTGATGTGTAAGGGTGAGCATCACCCTTGCAGTGCTCCCATCCAGGAGCCTCGACTACCTTCAGCACATGGAATTGATACAGCTTGGACCTGGGAAGGGGGTTTGGGAGGGGGCAAGTGTGGCCACTTCCAGCCACAAGCGGTCAGGGGCTGCAGGTTTGGGTTTGGGAGCCAGGCAGGATGGCTGGACTGGATGGAAGGATGGATGGATGGATGGATGGAGGGATGGATGGAGGGATGGATGGATTGGATGGATGGAGGGATGGAGGGATGGAGGGATGGATGGATTTCCACCCACCTGCCTGCTAGACCATGGGCTGGGAAATCCCTGGAAGGGATCTGGCCTTGATCAGCTGGAATTGAGAGAATAAATGAAGTGCCACCTCCAGGCTGTCCCGTGGAGCTGGTGCTGGGCATCTCAGAGTGGCTCAGAGCACACCCAGGGTCCCATCCTGGTGTCCAGCCCAGCTTGGCCGGGCACTGCCAGGGGGAGGCTCTGCTGCAGCACCTGCAGAGGATCATCAGCCCCTGCTGCCTGCCTGCTTCTGTTTCCTCACACTGAAGGGCTTCAGCTCTTCCGAACGTTCCAGCTGCCCATGCCCCAACCCTCAGTGTTACCTGCTCCTTTTCATGTCAGGGGTGGTGAGCCCACCCTGCCCTCACTGCCTGCCCTGTTTGCTGGGAAGCTGCACCGTGTGCTCAGATATTCTGATAATGCACTTTTTAAACACCATTTTTTTGTCTTGCCGTAATTAAAGCCAGAATTTGCCCTTTCTAAGCTGTTATTTCGGGAGCTGGAGCCCGGCCTGTGCTGTTGTTGCTCACGGGCTGCAAATGCCATTGTCCTGGGCAGGCGAGCCCGGCCCGCGGCGCTGGGAGGCAGCTCTGGAATTCCACTCGGCTATTTTTAGTCGGTGGTGAAAAATTGCACTTCCAACACTTCTGAGTCGTTGTCAGGGCTTAAATAAATCAAAGAGCAAATCCTGGCTTCTTGCTAATGAGTGAGACAAGGGGGTGACCTCGAGCTGCTGCAGAGGCTGAGCTGGGGAAAGGGTGGAATTGGGGGTGGGGAGAGTCTGGCTGGGAAGGGGCTGGGAGGGGCTGGGACATCCCAGCTCTGCCCCAGCCACTGCTCTGTCCTGCTCGGTGCAGGTATTCCATGGCCACTGCTGGGGGCTGACTCCTGGCTACTTGCTCTTCTCCCAGTGCCCCTCTCAGGGCTGGTCCCAATCCCCTCTGCCTCCCCGGGCTCCCCCTCGGCTCTGCCGTGGCTGTGGCTCCCTGGCTGTGCTGAGTGTGCAGGTCTGCTCCCCCCAGAGCCACCTCAGTGCCCACCCTGGATGTGGCAGCTCTTGGACGGCCAGGACTGGGAGGCAGGAGCTCCTGAAGGAATCTGTGTGTAAGTCCAGCTGTCTGAGTGTCCAAGTGTTGGACTCTTCCCTACAACCCCAACCACTTCTGGAGCTCTTAAGGCACAACCAGTTTCTAACCCAGGTTCTTCTTTTTAATGCCAGGGCAGGACTTTCCTGAGGAGCAGCTTCACCTGTTTGGCCACCAAGTTTCCACGTTGGCACAAACCCCTCCTCTGGCAATGCTCTCTCATGAGCACCACCTGTGAGGTGCAGCCATGCCGTGTCTCCTCTCCAGCTTTTCTTCTCCAGACTAAACAAACCAGCTCCTTGGTGCTTCCCCAGGGATCAGGGGCCTGGCCACACTCCTGCAGCCCCTGCCAAGGCACAGGGCACAGCTTGTGCTGCTCAGCCATGGGGGGGGTTGGGATGGTTTGGGGGGCACAGGAGGGCACTGACTGGGTGTGCAGGAAGGATGTCAGAGGACAACCTTACCCCCAGTGGGGAGGTTCTGCACTGTCGTGTCTAAATTTACCCCAGATAGCAGAGAGGTTTGTATTATCTGAGGACAGAGGGGATGGAGGCAGGAGACTTGCCTGGAAGGTAAAAGTGAACAAAAAAGCCCTTTTCCAGTGAGGAAAATGGAAACTGTAGAGGAGCTGGGAAGCAGAAGAGAAGAGGGAGGGCTGCCTGGTCTCCCCTGGGCACTGCTGGAGCTGGATGCCATCCTTCAGGAACACTTTGCCTGGCCACAGATGTCCCCAGTGTGGGGACACTCCTGCTGCTGGGCCTGGCTGAGGTGGAGCTGTCTCCCCTTGCTTTGTCCTGCTGCCGTGGTGCCTCCCCCCAGGTGTGGGGGTGGGACACCCCAGTCCCTGTCACTGGGTATTTTGGGGGTCTCAGCCCTCCAGCACAGCACGTGGCTCCCACAGCTCCCAGGATCTCCCTCTGGGCCGAGCCTGGGTGGTTCTCAGAGAGATTGGAGTTGTTCAGAGGCCTGGAAACATCCATGGGTGTGAAGGTCACCCCCATCGGGGTCCTGATTGTGGCCTTCCAGTGCCTGAAGGAGCAACCAAAAGGATGGAGAGAGACTATTTCCAAGGGCCTGGAGTGACAGAACAAGAGGGAATGGCTTCAACTGCCAGAGGGCAGGGTTAGATGGGATATTGGGATGGAATTCCTGGCTGTGAGGGTGGGGAGGCCCTGGCCCAGGTTGCCCAGAGAAGCTGTGGCTGCCCTTTGATCCCTGGAAGTGTCCAAGGCCAGGCTGGACAGGGCTTGGAGCAACCTGGGCTAGTGGAAGGTGTCCCTGCCCATGGTGGGGAGGGGTTGGAATGAGATGATCTTTTAGGTCCCTCCCAGTCCAGGCCATTCTTGCTGGGCTGGACATCCCCCCCCACGGGCACAGACCCCGGGTGCTGTTTGGGAGGTGCCCCTGTGCCATATCACCCACTGTCTCATCTCCTGGGGTTCAGGCTACCAGAGGAATCAAAGAGCTGCTGTAAATATGTCAAAATATCAGAATGCACCCGAGGCTCAGGAAGAACTGCTGCTCCTAAGCCTCTCTCCTCAAAAAGCTGCCTTTCCTTTGGTGTCTGGCCAGACAGGAGGTGTTGGGAGCTCCTGCAGCTCAGGCTGCACTGCACAGGACAAGAAACCTGGGGCTGCTGGGGGCCAGCAGGGATGGCAGGACCCAGGGGGACCCTCAGGGCATTAATCCTTCCCAAAGTCCACACAGCTGCAATTTGTGGTAAAAAAATAACCTGGAAGTAAATTCCAATGAAGACCAACAAAAGGGCTGGGGCTTTTCCCTTTCACTTGCAAACCCAGCAGGAGGTTTCATCCCTCACTGCCCAGTGCTGGGATAAAGCCCCTGTGTGAAACTTGCTTTTGTTCTCAGTTCTTATGATGGGATAAGTGGGCTGCTCTCAGTCCCTCCTGTTTGTTGGGATAGGTGGATGTGCCCGAAGGGCTCTGCAGAGTGAAGCAAGTCTTTTGTAGCTTTATTGTCATCCTCCAATCAATTACTGGCTTCAGGAGGTTGTCTTACCACTGGCAGGACACCAGCTGCCCCAATGTCACCTCCTGGAGCAGGCTGGAGAGCCAGCACTGCCCTCTGCCACACGTAGGAGCTCCTGTGCTGCTCCTGCAGCCAGTGCCGTGCCCTGGGTGGATCTGCCCCGAGCAGTCCCTGGGGGCTCTTCTGTCTTCTGGTCTGTACATTTAATTCAATGCTGAGGGCTGAGCTTTGCAGCATTTTCACATTTGATCCAATTCTTGAGGGCACCCACTGTAATTGCAGCAACCAAAGCAAAGCTGGGGCTCAGTGAGTTGCTGTCACTCGACAGGGACAATCCCTGGCTGTGGTGGGAACATGGTCCAGTTCCAGCTGAGGTCAAGTGGAGTCCTTGGGGCTTGTGGTTGGCTCAGAGCGATGGTAGCACCACATCCTCTGCACTGGGGCACCTGCAACATTGGGGCAGTTTGGGGGGACACCATGTAGGGAAGGGATTGAGCCATTAGAGAGTGTCCAAAGGAGGGACATGGAGATGGGGAAGGGCCTTGATTTGAAGC
>NW_021939882.1:11875571-11878437 GCF_001715985.3 Manacus vitellinus
CCCCATCCCTGGAGGTGTCCCAGGAAGGCCTGGCTGTGGCACTGAGTGCTCTGGGCTGGGGACAAGGTGGGGATGGGGCACAGGGGGGACTCTGTGGGCTGGGAGGGCTTTTCCAACCTCAGTGCTTCTGGGATTCTGTGAGTACAGAATCAAATGCAGTGTAAACATGAAATAAATAAACAGAAAGGTGCATGGGCTCTGGGTTGGGGCTGGGTTTGGTTTTGATGTTGGGGTACCAGTGCTGTGAAACAGCATTTCAGTGCCCCCAGTGTTTGAACATTGTGGGTGACGTGGGGAGGAGCTGGCCTGGGGCTGGGGGTGGCTCAGGGCTGTGTCTGTGCAGAGGTGCCCCCCTGGCAGGGCAGGGGGTGTGGGGGGGCTGGGCATGCCAAGCCAGGCTCAGGTGGGGCTGGGGATGCTGAGTCAGGCTCAGGGGAGAGGCTGCAGGTGACTCCAGCCCCAGAGGTGCCATCCAGGGCAGAGCAGTTCCCACCCCAAAAGTCCCCACAATCATTTTGCACCAAGTGGAACGGTGTCCCACAGCTCAGTGTGAGGGGTGTGAGGGCTGGGCAGCTCTGGGGACTCAGCCAGTTTCAAATATGGTTTATTACAAACTGAAGGGTTTTTTCATGGTACTCTAAAGCTGACACTGTATGAACTCTTCCCACCTTGTAAACACCTTTCTGAGTTGTATGAGCTGATGGGTTTTCGTAGTTTTCATATGACTGGCAGTTTGAGTCCATATTCCCATCATACCAGGGAATATTTTTTTACTGACTTCACCTGCCTGTGTGAAGTGCAAAGAGCAACTACTGCTGTTTTCCTACACCTGGGAGAGGGTTTCTGGGCCTGGGGGAGACTTGAGGAGTAGTGGGCTGTGAGCAGAGGACAAGAGGCTTAATCCATGCTTTGGAATGTGATTTTCTGCCTCTCTCATCTTTGGACCACAAGCCCATGTCCTGCTCATCCCGTGGGCTGTGTGAGCTGTGTGAGAGCTGCACCCCTGAGTCACCAACACGGGCACTGCAGCTGCAGCCTCTTGCTGCCCACACTTGCCTCTCCCCCCCTTCCTTATATCCCAATCTTTATCCAGGGAACAAAGCCACAGGAAAGAAGAATTGCTGGACCCCATGCTTGGGAGTGTGGGTGAAGATCAGTGGGTGCCCTGTGCCCCAACACCCAAGGCAGCAGTGCCAGCAGCCCTGTGCCCACACCCTCGTGAGAGCAGCCCTGGCACCACCCTGGGACACCACGAATCTGCTCATGAATCTTTTCCAGATCTTTAAAAAACCCATCAAACCCAGTATCAGCTCATTTTGGCTACAAATACTTCTTTGAAGGAAGAATAAATGTTTTCACGCTCCAAGTGCAGCCATCCCTGCCCTCACAAGAATGTTTATTTATATCTTACTCCTACCAGCTGGAAGTTCAATAATTATTCTTCCAGCAGGAGAATTTGGAATGGTTCTGCCCTTGCTTTTCTAGTGCTCTCACTGTTACTGGCCATTGAGTAACCCTTGATCCCTGTCCAAACAGCCAAATAAACACTGCAAGATCCAAGATGAGGGTTTTAGTGAGTAGACTCTGTTAGGCTGGGGATTTCAGGAAGGCATCTGAAATTTGGAAACGGATACCCACAGAGCTGCTGGAGGATTTGAGCAGCTGCCTCCCACCAGCCCCAGAGCAAATCCCAGAGATTGTGTCATTTTGTCACTGCCTGGCTCTTACTTTAACTTGTTTTTCCCTGTCTCAGCCTGGATCAGCAGTGGCACTGGGGGCAGTGGGTGGGTTCAGAGCAGCCTGTGTCCAGTTGCTCTTATGCTCATCTTGTGGGTGTTTAACACCCAAAGGCAGCCTTGGAATAAAGGTCCAAGCTGCCAGAATGATTCCCATCTGCCTGGGTTATCCGAGGCCTAAAAAAAATGCAGGAAATGGGTACAGGCTTAGAAATAGTTCACTTTATTATCCAGAAAAATGTGGTGAGACAAACTCAAGTGGTGTCTCTTCCAGTACCACAGCCCAGGTGTGCTGTGGGGCTGGTCCATGGCAGTGTGAGCCACAGCCAGACCATCCTGCGTGGGAATAGAGGTTGGGGCGGATCAGGGAGCAAATCCTCCTGTGACAAATGAAGGTAGCAAAAACAGGGACTGGAAATGATGGCCAAGGCTCAGCAGGGTCAGCCCAAGGTGCTGGTTTGGGCCGGGGCCGTGTCCTGGTGCACGCCCAGGCAGGGTGACACAGAGCTCTCAGGGCAGTGCCGGCCTGAGACCCCAACACAAGTTGTCCAGGGTCTTTTTAAACACCTGATTCCTTTTGCTTTGATGCAGTGAGGATGACATCACCCTCAATGGATTCTGGCCCTGTTGCACAATGTGGAGATATCTCTGGGTTCCTTGGCACTGGGACTTTCCCTCTTCCACTTCCCCTCATCCTCATCCTCACAGGAGAACAGGCAGAGCGAGTTCTCTTGGGCTGAAACTGCCCCACCACCCGGGTGTGCTTCCACCTGAGCAAGGTCCTCATTAGCACTAATTACCAGCCGTGTCCCTGCGTGGCTGCTGTGCTGATGTGCCACAGATCTGTCACACCGGGGAGGAGCTCCTGATACAGCCTTGTCTCAGCAGAGCACACGCCCAGAGACTGCTCCCCAAATTGCTGCAACCTGGGGGTCAGGTACTCATGGGAATATCGTACTTGAATCATAGACTGATGGAATCACTGGGGTTGGAAAAGCCCTCCAAGAGCATCGAGCCCACCCTGTGCCCCATCCCCACCTTGTCCCCCAGCCCAGAGCACTCAGTGCCACGGCCAGTCATTCCTTGGGCACCTCCAGGGCTGGGGACTCCAACACCTCCCTGGGCAGCCC
>NW_021939882.1:11878645-11880745 GCF_001715985.3 Manacus vitellinus
GCTCCCTCACATGACTGACTCTCTCTCAGTGAGTTTGTATCTCAGAAAAAATTTATCAAAAACCTGGTTTTTCATCCATCTTATTAGGTCTTGGACATGTTACTCACGAGGTCTTACTTTGGGAGCTGCTCAGAAACAATTTGAATTTACAGATGCAGGGATCAATATCCCCTCTCTTGCTTTTCCTGGTGTTCCCTGGTAAAGCCAACATGTTTGATTTTTTTTATAATGCTTTCCTTAATTAATTTCAACGTTTTTCTCTTTCTCTCATATCATAGGAATTGTTTTTGTCACTATTACAAGTAGATTACAGGAACTCGAGTTCCAGCTGACATCTCCTGCCACAGAGTGAGACCCACGGCCACTGCTGCACCATCCATTGGTGCAATGCATCAACTGCCAGAATGAGACACGGATTTACTCTTTCTACAAATAAATGGAAGATTTTTTCCCCCTTTTTTATCCTTTTTTTCTTTTTTTTTCATGTTTTCCTCATTTCCTATGTCCTGGCTATGTCCTTTCCATAGTCAGGACACCAGCCTGGCCGTACAGCAGTACTTTGGAAAGCCCCAAGAGCATTGTGCTGGTCAGCAAATCTCTATTCTGTGTATATTTAGACTGAGACATGCTGATTTTTTACTTTGGTGTCACAAACAAATCTCTGCTGCCTTGGGTGATGTCCAGAGCAAACGTCTGATTACAGGGAGAGCAGAAGAGGCTGGATTTTGTCCCATCTCAGTCTCGGTGACACCTCTGTGAGCTGGCTGAGGGGGAGTTACACAACGGGTGTGATTTGACCTGCAAGTCCTTTGTTACAGGTCATGATGTGAAGGTGGAAGGAATTCAGCTCAGGTGCCCAGGGTTGACAGGAAAAGCCCTCGGATGTTTTTTCACCTGGAAATGGAGTGTTGTCCACTGAGGGTCAGCAGTGCTCACACAGCCCAGGCTGACATGGGCACGTGTGTGACTTTGGGCTTTATGGCCCCACTTAGAGGGACTTTGGGGCAATGGCGTGTTTGGTGTTGGCTTTGTCCAGAAGAATGTAAATGGGGCAGCTTTTGAGGTACATCAAAGTTTCACCCCCAGACTTGGAGCAGTAGCAATTGTTTGCTGGGGAGGGAGACTTGCAGCTCCTGCTTTACCTTTTAAGTGCTACAAAAAGGGTTTAGAGCTCACAACAAGCATTGTCCTAAGCAATTTTGAATGGATTAAAGACATTTCTGCTGACACCAATGTCAGCAGGTGTGCTGTCAATAAGAAAGGACTTTGCACCATTCCCATTTGTCCATCCTCCATCTCTCTACCATTTGGCGGAAATTCAAACAGGTAACGGAAAAAAATGCTTAGCAGGAAGCTCTGGGTCCGTTTCCATGGCAAGCCCCAGTGCTGTGCTGTCACACCATGCTGCTGTTAGGACAGTTTGGATTTCAAATTCCAATGCCTGCTGCTGCATTTGGTCCCTGCTGTGTCATCTGCTGGCAGCCTGTGTGTCCTTGGTCCCCGAAGCACCTGAGTGTCTCCCATCCTGCCCTGGCTCCTGGGTGCTCCTGCCCCGCTGCAATGGGGGCACTGCAGTTTGCCTGTGGGATACAGACCCTGAAGGCTGAAAAAGCTGCTCCTTGCCAAAGGTTGAGGTTAAGTAGATGGAAATGCCATCACCTGAGCCAGGTGTTTCCATGTCCCCTTGCAAATACGGCCCATCTCCTTTACAGGCTTTTGTGTCCCACCCTGTCTCCCTCTCACCTGCACGAGAGGTTTTCTCTGGCAAGGCCCATTGGTTATTTCTGGATGCTGTGCCTGCTGTCAGTGGGATTGAGGTAAATAATCCCATGTCAGTGCATCCATGACAGGGATCCCTCTCCTCCAGGGCTGGCCCTCTGAGCAGCTGGAAGAGCAAAGCTGGCAGGAACAGGCACCCTGCTCGAAGGCACAGACAGGACAACCTGAGCCAGCAATGCCAGCAAGGTCAGGCCCGAGGCTGGGGCTTCTTAAATAAAACTGGCTATTAAATAAACAGCCCAGTGTGCAGAACCAGCTTGTGATTCGGGGTATCACAGAATCCCAGACTGGTCTGGATTGGAAGGGACCTCAAAGCTCATC